>NC_050081.1:8490577-8795593 GCF_009764565.3 Dermochelys coriacea | reverse complement strand
TTAAGCTTTTCATGTTGCCATTTAAATATGCAACATAGCGTAGTGCTCCTCCAATATGCATTAGCACTCAGTGGAGTACTACATTCTGCTAACGGGTACTAAAGCCCATTAATGAAATCTTAGTACTCCAGGGGATTTATGCCATCTTACGAACCCAAAAGACTACATAGGCCCTATGTGAGTGAGAAGGCTGGGTGGGGATATTTGGTTTCCAGAACCCGTGGCTTCTGTAAGTGGCAATTGGCAATCACAAGGTTTTTGCTCAGTTGGAATCCAGTCTTTCTACCGGTAAAGAAAATACTTCTATTTGGTGAGCGTGTTCTCTTCAACACTTTCCTCCATCTTGAGAGGACAAACAGGGGGACCACAGAAGCCTGAACTGATTGCCTTTGATTCTGTTCACCCAGCAGCACGGATGACAAAGTTAGAACTGTTGCTGCAGGAAGGTAGAGAGTCTATCAGAGTTCCAAAGGCAGTTGGATAATGAAGTAGATTCTCTCTTTTCCTCGCCTGCTCACCACCACGTGGCTCCTTCCATGAAGTCAAGAGTCTCTCTCACACCTGTTATAGTTGCAAAGTTGTTGGCTTTCCTGGCATGGAGTGAATTGTGGACAGCTGCAGAGGCGGTGAGGGATTGTAATAAAAAGTGATTACTATAAAACAGGCTGCCAGAAAAAAAAACAGCCAGGAGAATCACATACAGGTCTCTGATGTCCAGAGTTCTCTACGATTAGAGAAGACTAGAGAACAAAGTGCTTTGCTGAGTGAAAGAATAGGGCAGGTTACAGCAGAGAGTCACAAGATTATGGGACAGGAGAGAAGAGTAACTGGTAAATGATACTGAAGACAGCTAATCAAGACCACTGGGAACCCCTCCCCCTTATTTATTTATTTTTTAAAAAAGGTCACATTACAGATCAATAATCTTATTTTTATGCAAGGTGTCTGTGATGTGGTATTTCTTTCCCCAAATGGATCCATTTTAAGTTGGTTCCCATCGAACTTTTACCTTGTAATGCTTTAAAACCCTGAAGAGGGACTCTGGATGAGCCGGTCACAAACTGGAGCAATCGTGCTCTCCTCTCTTCATCGAAGAACTCCACAGCTTTCCAGAACCATTTCACAATGTTGCTGTCTGGAGTACAGTGTTTTAACCTAGTATTTGCCTTCCAATCATTAACATCAATCTTTCCAAGTCCACAAATGATGAGCTGTTAATAATTGTATACAATCAGTGGTCAATAGAAATAATTGACATTACATCTAAGCATCAAAATACAATGCATGTTTAAAAAAATACCTATAGATTTCAGTGTAAATGAAAAGTTACAGGCGCTCTCTTGTTTAAAGGCACACAGAATTATATCATTTTATTCTGTAGTAAGAAACGTCATACCATGAATCCATTTTCAAGGTATCGTATTTAAACTTCATTTCAAACACAGCAGCCAATATCCAAGAGTTGTATGGTAAAGATAATTTAGAGAGCTTGAAAGTGTCTTGTGTTTCCAGATGTATACTTTACGGATCAAATTCTGCATTCAGATGTTGCATTGCGGCCACTGAGTTCAAAAGGAGTTTCTTATGAGTAGCTGGGGGGTATAATTTGGCTCTCAGAATTCAACTAATTCTGTTTTTTCCCCCTCTTAATGTAACTTTTTATTGCAGTCATATCCACACATCTTGTACAAATCAGATTAAACACATTTACAAGACAAACGCACAAGTAAAACGTATCTTGGACTTTGTTTTAATTTTGTTTTAACATCCATCCCCGATTTTGTCAGAGCTTAAATAAAAACTGTGCACTGTGAATGTGCATGTAAGGGTTTTATCACCAATGCATCTGAATGCCTTCGGTTTAAAAATCAATAGCAACAGCCAAGTCCCTACTGAACTTCATGGAGTCTCTGGCACTTCTTCCTTTTTTGAATAAAGCCTCCATGTGCATTTGTAATGTTTTTATTTTGGGGAGGAAATGGTAGTCTTTGGGCAGAGGGGAGTGTCAGTGTTGTGCACGTCATTCTTGCGACGGTGGAAAGAATATTTCAAAGAAGAAGGTTTTGCAGTATTTCTGAAAGAGTCAAACTCTTGATTTGCCTAATCTCCTCTGGAAGCTGGTTTCTCTAGAAGCCAGATCCTCTTGACAGAGAATGCTTTGTTCCCAGTTCTCATGAGGCATATACAAAACTATTTGAATTTACTGCATGGGCCTGCTCACTGGGAGAACAGACAAGCAATCATAATATATTCCAGGATCACAATAACTTTACAAATGGGAACACAGGAAATGTGGATAATTCACACTTTAGCCATTTTATAAACCAAAACACATACAATGGCTCTGTGGTTGTGGGCCATCACTGCAGGATTGATAGAGAAAAATCCCAGATATGGATTCTATATTAGATGTCCATTTTTAAAAACATACTTTGGGAACCAGCTGCATTTGTCCAGGGCAATACGGTATTTCAGGCGCTGGATCTTTACATTTAGTAGAGCACTTCATGGCAGTGCTAAGGCATACGTGTTTCTTCAAGGGTAATGCACTGCCACCTCCACTACAGAGGTCACTCGACCAATATGAGATGATTGTAGATACTTTGGAATAGAAAACCAACTGAACCAAGGTACAAGAGAGGGATCCATACTACATGTCCTATCAGAACAGATTGAAATAAAGGAAGCGGCTACTTCTACAGTCACTATGAAGCACCCTATTCAGTCACTCCCAAGATTAACAAAAACATAAGCCCAAACCTGTGTGTATATACTCTACTAAACAGAGTTAAACAATGCAAACCACATGAGATAGAGAATGCTTCAAGTTGACACACCCAGCTACTGATTCTGTAGAAGATACACAGAATGGAAGGTGTAAGAGATCAACCTCAAAATTCCAAGGCCTGGATGACCTTCTGTGTTTAACTGTGGTGCTTGTAATACTGCACCTGCAAAACCCCAGAAGCACTGGGGATGCAACTTAGCACATTGTTTAGTCTCAGAAGAATGCATCAGCCTTTTATTGTTACACTTGACGACATAATGTAACATTAATGTACTGACCTCTAACTCCTTCTCATCAAATGTCTTCAGCAGATGTTGTGGGATTACTTCATTAAATCCCTTCTGCAGTGCTAGAAACTGAGCTTCAATTCCTCGTAAAAATCGCCAGTTTACATAAAGCCTGCAAAAGCAAGTGCAAATTTGTTTTGTGAAAAAATATATTCAAAAACATAACCCTGCACTTTATCCTGCCAAAACCTAAACTTACTGACAACACAACACAACAAAACTACTGTACTAGTGTTTAGATAAATGTGGCACTGGCAATAAGTTCAAACAAGCCAAAATCTCTCATGGAGGAAACTAAAAGAGAAGCTTTGTTTGAAAAATAGATGTATGATTATTTAATACCTGACATATTCTTTTTTATTTTCCTCTGTGACAGGGATGCTTTTGCCATTGGGTTTCAGTTCATGTTGAATAATTTCCCCATAAGCATTGTGTTCCACACAGAACGTATGGTCCAAGACACCTGTAATATCATTCTCACTTGTGGAGGGAAATAAACAAATGGTTCAGTGGAGAAGACATACTCTGCAAATGTATTGCATTCATAAATACTTATGATACACACCTCAATATTATATTTGGTTTCAAAATATTGATAATAAGCATAACAAAAGAAAACCTACTAATTCTTTATTATTCTTGAATTATAGTTTGGAACACTGTCAAAACTTTTGATGCAACACTTTTAGCAACATGTTGCTGCTATTTAATGGTTTACATAATCAGTAAATAGAAAAGCTAAGTTACAATTTCTGACTAACAGCCATAAGCTCAGTGAATCAAAAATTCTTTCATTCCATGTTCAAAATTACATTCATGACCCATGTCCATGCCTCTAGAAAGCTGAAATACTCAATTTTTTAAAAAGCCTTTGTTTACTATGAACACTAGAAAGATATACCATAAATCTACCTTAGACAGCAGCAGGAGCATAGAATATACTTTACTTTTAATTTAATTCTAACTGGATTTAGGAACACAAATCATTTGTATTAATTCTAACAGAATTTTAAAATGTCATAATTATTAAATGTGCAATACATACAGTATCCAGACTAAGCTGTTATGAAGATCTGGGTCAACCAATTCCATGTCATCAAGAGTAATTGGCTTCCCTAGCAACTGCTTATAGAAAGGCAATGTGAAGCCCCCATCAATATAATGTCCATGAAACACAGCCATCCCCATAATCCGTCCAACAAAATGGAAATATGATAAGTGTTCCTGGAATTAAAAGAAAAAACAAATGCATTCAACTAAAATCAGACTTCCAGAGAGAGTAATTACAGAATTTCAAATTTCAGAATTAAGACTTTACTATCAAAAAGTTTCTAGTTTTTTTTGTTGTCACACTTTCAGAACTTGGTAGGCAACAATTCAGAGATCCTATTACTCAGCACAGAAGCAACTTTTATTCATGCTTTCCTTAAAGCAATTCAAACATCTGGCACCAAAATTAAGGAGAAATATTTGGTATTTTTCTTTGATTAATTCTAAATACAAAGGGGTCATGCCATTACACAAATTCAATTTCTAGCAATGATAATGTGAGAATTAGACTCCTAAGTCTAAGGCATTCCTCATGCTTATTTGAAGATGAATTTCCTAGGTCACAGAAAGAATGAGTTCTGTAAATTTGTCATAATTTGTACCGGGTTAACTGCAGAGTCTGGGTTGATTTGCAGCGTATAGATATCATCTCGTGAATACTGGAAGAGGCCATAATATGGATTCAACATTTCATGAGACAACAGGTAAAGCCATTCCCTGGGGGAAAAAAATAATTATTTTACTCCATGTTTCAGATAAATACATTTCTATGTTGAGAAGTTGTGCAAAAATTTAGGTTTTCAACTGTAAATATTTACAGCGATCAATACACAGTTAAGCTATAAAAAGGACAAAAATTACTTTTACTCGCCCAATAAACATACAGTACTTGAAAACTGGCTGGTTTCCCAGCTCTCCAAGCCTTTTCTTCAGCTTAATCTCAATATTTTCTGGTTGCTTCCCCTTTTTTAGGCATTACACATTTAAGACAAGGTTGTACTTTGTATATTTTACTCACGATACAACACTGCTGTATAGTATCAGGGGGTAGCCATGTTAGTCTATATACACAAAAACAACAAGGAGTCTGGTGGCACCTTAAAGACTAACAGATTTATTTGGGCATAAGCTTTCGTGTGTAAAACACCACTTCTTCAGATGCTGCTGTATGATACTCTGCTGAACGTATCCATTACCTGAAGGACATTTACATTAAAGGCTTCAATTTAAAGTGCTAAGTAAGTTTGCACTGATTAGTAAATATTGGCTTAAGGGGTGGAGGGGAACAACCATAATTTTTCATACTGCTCCTTAGCTTTGCTTCTTTGGCTGCCCACAAAGCAGAGGGCTGATTGTCCAGGGTATGCCAACCAGAAGTAGCGCTAGAAAACACTAGCGGAAGCATGGAAAATGATACCTTACTGCATCTGTTATTTCTAGTTTTGAAACATTTTTGTTCTAACTGAACAATCAGCTGTAATTAAGTCAGCAAAATATTAGATTGTTGTAACGGTAATAATTAAATGAGAAGTTATCCTCCACGGATGGGATGTTACATGAAGCAAACACACTGTGGTGTCATTATGCAAAAATCAAGTAAAGTTATGTAGAGCCCTGCAACTCCATGGATATATGCTTTATATCCGTGGATGTAGGTATCTGCGGAACATTTTTGCGGATCGCGGATCAGATGCAGATACAAATTTTGTATCCACGCAGGGGTCTAAAGATATGTTTAATGTAAGAGTTGCCTTGTGTCTTTCATTACGACAACCTGCCATACAGCACCTAGAGATGCCAAAGAAATACTCCAATTTTGGGGGGCAGATGGATACTTAAGAATGAATGAAAGTTGCAACTCGCCATATTTTTTAGAATTTAACATAAAAGTGCTATTCACCACAATAAATACGTTAACTTCTATCTGACAGCTTATTTCATTCACAGGTCACACATCCATATGCCAGCAAGACAGACATGTTAATATTTTTGACTGTATTACAATAGCATCTAGGTTATTTTACAGTAAGCAACAAGGACTTCATATGTTAAAATACTTGTAGCTGTTATATCAACCGTTTTAAATGTTTAAATCGAAACATTTGCTACCAGCAGAAAAAAAATGTTTTTTTAACAAGTGAAAAATTAAAATAGGTTTTACTTCCCTACTCTAGTAACTGCTAACATTTGACTTTAAATCCTAGTCAAGGTATTTCATTCAAAACTACAATATTAGACTTACATTTTTGGTAAGAAAAGTACCACAAGGTGGAGTCGGTCCTTAATGGTGTAAACTCTCAGATATCTAAACTTCAGTAACCAGAGGGGAAAAAAACAACTACATCTTCAGTGGAGTTCCAGAAACATTTCTCACATTTAAAATGCATCTATGTTAAGATCTGCAATAATCTTGCAGATTTACTTACAAGATATTAATTCCTATGTTGGGGTATATTTTCTACTCTATAGAAACACCAGGAAACAGAGACACAATTTTGACGTACAAGTTATTAGTGGAACACACATTAAAAAAAAAAAGACTTAAAAAACACAGTACTTAGGAGCAAGATAGCTTTAGGATTCAGAATACAGTGGATAATTTAGGTCATGTTTTCTAGCATACCTGGCAACCCCTCCATAATCAAGGCCTTCTTCTCCACGAAATTTTATCATTAATCGCTTCCACAGATCCTTAGGTCTCATCTTCATGACTTGCCTGTAAGACTCCTGCAATCATACCATCTACTGTCATATTCACTGCTGTTTATAGCTAGACATCCTACTACTAGAACATAACGCAAGAACATAAAAATGGCCATACTGGGTCAGACCAAAGGTCCATCCAGCCAAGTATCCTGTCTGCTGACAGCGGCCAATGTCAGGTGCCCCAGAGGGAGTAAACCTAACAGGCAATGATCAAGTGATCTCTCTCCTGCCATCCATCTCCACCTTCTGACAAACAGAGGGACACCATTCCTTTCCCATCCTGGCTAATAGCCATTAATGGACTTAACCTCCATGAATTTATCCAGTTCTCTTTTAAACCTTGTTACAGTCCTAGCCTTCACAACCTCCTCAGGCAAGGAGTTCCACAGGTTGACTGTGCACTGAGTGAAGAACTTCCTTTTATTTGTTTTAAACCTGCTGCCCATTAATTTCATTTGGTGGCCCCTAGTTCTTATATTATGGGAACGAGTGAATAACTTTTCCTTATTCACTTTTTCCACACCACTCATGGATTTTATATACCTCAGTCATATTCCCCTTAGTCTCCTCTTTTCCAAGCTGAAAAGCCCTAGCCTCTTTAATCTCTCCTCACATGGGACCAGTTCCAAACCCCTAATAATTTTAGTTGCCCTTCTCTGAACATTTTCTAATGCCAGTATATCTTTTTGAGATGAGACCACATCCGTATGCAGTATGCAAGATGTGGGCGTATCATGGATTTATATACTATTTGTTATGATAAATCATTTGACTCTCAGTACCTAAACCAGACGGTGTCCTTTCAGTTATTAACCACCATTTCACAGGCTACTGTGTTTTCTACCAACATAACGTTACTTGTCAAATAAAAGAATAGATATGGTAGAAAAGCAATGGATCCTTAAATTGCTTATGTGCAGGGATCATTTCTCTTTGTTTTGTCCTTCTGTACTTCTACAAGTAATTAAAAGCTATAATTGTCAGTAAACTGCTTTGGAGATTGAAAGTACTAGATAAGGGCTCATTTCTCCTGTCTAAGAGGACAAAAAATGGGCAATCTGTTAAGGGTAGGTACAAAAACAAACCTTCAGGGGAGCATTAAGGCATATCAAGTATTGCAAGCACTGGATGCCCCCTGTTACTGGGAAAGTTAGAGTTACATCTCTATCGGGTAACTCCCAGGCACTACCAGAAGAAAATGTGTGGATAAAGAAACTGAAGAACAGAGAGGTAGGAGGAACAAAGAACTGGGAATTAAATGTTTAGTTTCTGTTTGAGAGCAATGTCATGATCCCCTGGAGCTAGCACACAGCCTCAAAGAAACTACAGCTTGCATTCAGTGTTGCCAACCCTTGCCATTAGAAAATCATGAGTCAGACGCCCAAATATCATGAGATTAAAAAAAGTTCTCATGATTTTTAAGTCAATGAAATGTGGGTTTTCTATTTCCACACTGGTTTCTGAGACTTTAAGGTGCTTTCAGGTCACATTTTCAACCTTTCCTCTGAAATCACATAGGCTAAAAACGTACCTTTTAGTACAGGGAGCGCCCTGGGGAGGGGAAGCTGTTGGCTGACAGTGATTTCTAAGTAAAATTAAGCCTCACTCAGGATCTCTCAGGATATAGAGCTCTCAAATGTCATGGGGGGGGGGGAACCACACCCAAAAACCCTGACATTTGAGAGTTCTATCGCAAGATCGTGAGTGAGGCTTAATTTTACTTAGAAATCACTTCACTCATAATAAATTTGTGATTTTGCATGTCTGATTACTGCACAGCCACCCCCGCAGCTAATTAAAGTGAGATGAGCAAGTCTTCAAAGGAAAGACTCATCCAATCCTGCTTGGATGGAAAAATGGTGACTACAATGTACAGGCTTGGAAGTTGAGTGTGAAGTGAGAAGGTTGCGGTGGAGGGGAGCCAAAGAATTACAACTGCATATGATTAATTCAGCAAAACAATGTTGCAAAATTCCAGTGAGAACACTGCACTTTGGGTGTCTCCTGTCAGTCATCAGCCTTGATAATTCATGAATTTAAAATGTCTGATTTTCAAAAATCTAAACAAAAATGTGTATTTGAGATACATACTGTGTAATTAAAATATTGAAGATGAATGCTATATGAAGTTATTTACTGGTTATATTTATTTAAAAAAATATATAAATTTTCAATCTACACTCTCCCCTCTCCTAAACAACTGCCCCTCCCTTTTCATTTCTTTACTGGAAGAGAATCACATCCCATCTAGGATCGGTGATTATCTATACCCTCTCCTCAACCCTTTCCCCAGAATATACCATCACCACCTCTCAGAAGAGTTCCCTCCCCTACTCTCCCGTCACTTAAAAATGGGTAGAGTTTCCTTATCTTCAGATTACCTCAAAAATCTCTTCTCTGGAGACTTCAATACGACAGTGGCCAGCTTGGGGTTGGTGCTGCGACAATTCTTGCCTCAGAATCTTGAGTTTCTGCACTAGGTCTCGCTTATACCTTGGCACAGTCAGACATTCTGCCTCATCTGGAAGCTGGCACAACGATACTACCTGCTGTTGCTGCTGCTGATCTTTAAGTTGGTTCTGACGGCTAGAAATAAACAGAACTATTTTCAAAAATGCAAGTCACGTGCCTCTATTTCCCTCTCAGATATTTTTTAAATTTTATTATTTACAACAAAACTTGTTTCAATTGCACATGGTTACTTAACGTAATTACGTTTAAAAAATGTCCAGTTTCAGTAAAAAAAAAATCCAGAGACCTTATCCTGACCAAAGACACATGCTTCTGTCTTTCTTGGCACGTAGTTGGTTTCAGGGTTTGTTATTTCCATTAGTGCTTTTCTATGAAGTACGTAAAAGGTTATAGCACTATATAATAAAGCATTATCTATACAGTTTTACCACTGAGCTGCTGACACTGAATTTCTTAGATACCATTTCCATATTTCCTTTGCATGTTTTACCTTCCTCCATTTTAAAATTCAGGGGATATGCCAAATACTACTCCTCTAATCTACAGTCAATACCACAGTCTGTTTTAAATGGCTTGTCTGAAAAAGAGTAAGCTTACAAAAAGATGTTTGTATTGGCAGCTTGGCAAGGGCCTTGTCCCTTGTACCTGGACTAGTCTGGGCCACAGGAATGTAGGGAGTTCACATGCAACTAATTGGCACAGATAATCACGTAGTTTTACTACCAATTCTAGGAGATTTTATAAAGCAACAGACGTGTGAAAGTATCCATCTTGCACACAATAAGTGGATATTGTTTGAGCTAGATCAGTGATTCCTAAACTTTTTAATAAGGTGCCCACCAACTGCATTTCATCTTTTTTGCAACTCAACCTAGGTCCAAATTCATGGGGAGCAGGAGGGGGGCAAAACCATAGGCCAGTGTCCTCTTCTACCACCTCCTCCTCACCCTACCGCGGGGGCACTGATCACCCGCAGCATCACCCTCCACCCCAGCACTGCAACCCTAATCCCAGCCCAGTGCAGAGGGGAGGACCTGTGGGGATGGGGGAATGGGACAGAGACCAAGCCTGCCCTGCACTCACCCCACAGTGGCAGTTCCCATCCCACTGGGCTGGGCCCAGTTCCCCACTCTGGGCACTGTGGCTTGGCGCACAGTACCACCCTTCTGTCATGAAAGTGGGGTGGCCAACCCAAACCTCAGTGATGCTGTAACCTATCATGGCAGGCTGCGTCTGGAGTGGGGAGTCAGGCCCAGCACAGCACGAAAGGAGCGGCAGCTGCAGGGTGAGTGTGAGCTGGGCTCCCCCTCTGCACTATGCCTGTGACCTGCTTAGAATCTTCCCATGTCCTGTTGGTGGGTCATGACCCATCATCCGGGAAACAATGACCTAGCACAATGGTGTAAAAAAGGTACACTTTACTTAAGCTGTCCAGCAAAAAGTCTCATGTGGAACACAGAAGATAGTACATTGAATGTACAGCACTGTATAACGAAGGTTAGAATTCAGGATGCGTTTTTTCAGTTGAATGTTATTAATGATACCTCAAACCTCATACACCAAACATTCTAAACAGAATCATGCATAATTTTAGACCTGAAAATATTTTAGTCTGTTGACCGTTTTGAATATGATCTCCTAGAAAGCTCCCTATGAACAATGGCCAACCAGAATTCATTTCCAGCAAGTTTTCACCACTGGAACATTCAGGATTGGCAGTTAAAAGTGAAAGTCCCAGCTTGCTCCAGGGTTTCAGTAGCCATTCGGTTATTACAGAACCCTTTCTTTTAATGCAATTTAGCAGGGTGAAACAAGGAGGAAAACTGGGACCAGAAAGGTCACTGCAGACCAACAACAATTACAAGGTGGTCCAGGCTGCCACAGCTTGAGAAACACTGAAATAGGGCATATTCTAAATCACTAAAACTAAAATTAGAGTTTTAATGTTAATATTTGCTTTTATCCCACAGGCTCTAAGGAGGGGATAATGGAATTAAATTCAGTTCTACTGCCAATATTTAGGACACAGAACTTATTAATAATCTGCTGGTCAGGAAGCAGGTATCAGTGGAATTTTTTCTCCCCCTTCTGCCATTGCAAATCTCTCAGAATAAACTGCAAACTGCTTCACCTAAGATTTCGCAAGAAGCAGATATCAGAGAAGTCTCCAGGAGCAGTTATTTGGGGTGAAGAAGGAAAATTAAATTTAAACTCTAAAAATACCTCTGTAAAGTGACCATTGTTGGTTTTACTTACAATTAGCTACAGTTATCTTAAAACCGTTATCCTAAAAAAGGCACTAAAATAATATAATGAGGCAGACAACCAACATCTCAATGCTACTCAGAGCTAAAGTGTAAGACATTCTACTTCTCTCTCCATTCTTTCCCAAGAAACTGAGACAATCATTTCTATGGGCTTGTCTACACTTAAAACGCTATAGTGGTGAGGTTCACTGCTGTAGTGCTTCAGTATGGATGCTCATTACACCATCAGGAGGGGATCTCCAATTGGCACAGCTAACCCACTCCACAAGAGGCAGTAGCTATGTTGATGGAAGAATTCTATCATCAACTTAGCACTGTCTACACAGGGACTTGTGAGTTTTACTACATCGCTCATGAGTATGAATTTATCAATCGACAAGCAACGTAGCTGCGTCAACTTAATCATCTAGCATAGACCAGCCCTAAAGGTCCACCTCCAAATGGCCCTTGAAGCAAAGTCCCCACATAGCTCCTGAATCCAACCCTACATCATCAGGGCTATGTATTTCTAATGCACCCGTGACTTATATTTAACACTATCCTCCCACTCATGATGAGACATATGACAATAGATTAATGTTTAACAATATAAACTCCATATACTTGAGGATAACTCTTGATGATGCTGAAGTTAAAAGGAAATAATTCTTTCATTTCCTGCACATTCTAATTCCACAAGGGCAAGCCAGTAAAAACATCCCTTGTATAAGGCCTACCTGACAAGGTAATACAATATACTATACAAAAGATACTAGTCCTGTAGATACAAAGCCAATTAATCTCAGTCAAAGGAAAAGTAAGTAATCTGTGAAATCACCATGAGTTTAAGAACTATGCATCAAATTACAGCTCTTTAAAATAGCAGCAGGACTGGACGGAGAAAAATGAATCCGACCAAAACCAAATCACAATGAAGTACACCTCTACCCCAATATAACGCGGTCCTCGGGAGCCAAAAAAAAACTTACCGTGTTATAGTTGAAACCGCTTTGTATTGAACTTGCTTTAGCCTCAAGCATTTCTGTTATTAATAGTCACTTCCCGCCCCAACTGACCCCAAGGAACCCCCACCCCAGCCAACCCCCCCCGGCTCCTTGTCCCCTGACTACCCCCTCCAGAGACCCCCTGCCCCTAACCACCCCTCCCAAGATCCCACCCCGTATCTAAGCCCCCGCTCCTTGTCCCCTGATCACTCCCTCCATAGACCCCCCCATCCCTAATCACCCCCAGGATCCCACCCCCTACCCAACCCCTCTTCTCCCTGTCCCGACTGCCCTGCCCCCTATCCACACTCCCACGCCCTATCCAACGCCCCCGTTCCCTGACCACCCCAACCCCAGAACCTCCGAACCATCCAACCCCCCGCTCCCTGTCCCCGACTGCCCCCCAAGACCCTCTACCCCTTTTCCAACCCCTCAGGCCCCTCACTGGCACCCTTAACATGCCGCTCAGAGCAGCGTGTCAGAGCCAGACACGCTGAAGCACTGATCGGCCGGAGCGCACAGCCCTGCCCCCCAGAGTGCTGCTTTACCGCGTTATATCCGAATATATATTCATGTTATATCAGGGTAGCGGTGTATTAGCTAAATAGTTTGCAGTACTTAAAATAATAAAAACATTATTTTACCATTACTGAATTGTTGATGCTGGTATTTTGCTATTTGTTTCCTCCTCATTTTCATAGTTATTTTTCAACGTTTGTGTCACCAGAAAATTGCTCAAGTACACTTCCAAAGTAATATACTCAATGAAGTATTTATTTAACTCATTCAGCTTTGAAAACTATCAGTAACTCTGAGCCAATATTTAAATTTTAAACAGAATTAGGTAGCTATATAATGGCATCGGGGCAAAATGGCATCTCTGCTCAATGGAAAAATCAGTATCCTCTGACCTGAACCCTATGTTATATTTTTGGGTTTAGAATTATAATCCACCCATCCCTCTTAAACAATATTATTTTATTTTTCAGATAATTTACAAAATCTTTCAGGCCTAAGGCAAACAACATGTTTTTACTTCAGAGCAAATGAGGGGATCCCACCCCCCCACAGGAAGGGGGGCACGGAGAGAGAATCACTTTCACATATCCTGTCTGGTACAATAAAAGAACAAACATTACAGAAGATTTATCAGCCTGCAGATACTGTTGGTTGAATTTCTAAAATCCTTTTCTAATGAAAGACAGATGTACAAATGAAAAACTTAAGCATGTCGTTATAGGTCTTACAGCTTGAAGAAGTGTAAAATGGTTCTGGAGTTTGCAAGTCAAACTGGATTTTTCTGATGCAAAGCTAGCTCCATTGTAAGTACAATAAAATGTCATGCGAACCACCATGTCATAATTATTTTGCAAATGTCTATGAAATGGCAACTGGTGGATCTAAACAGAGGCTGTGCTAATCAGAATATTCTTTCTTAAAAATATATTCCGATGAATTGAATTTTCTACAAATATAAAAATCTTATTGTTATAAAGAGACTTTCTGGTTAAAATATCCAATTAAAAATATTTAAAATTAATCTCTTTGGTGTGTTGGATGTGTGCAGGTTCCCAAAATATCACTGGTAAATTCAGTTTCAATGCCAGCAGGCAGCTAAAGAGACAAGGAATCTAAACACAGTTCAGAAAAAAAGGTACATGTTCATAAAAAGAAGCCATCAACCTGGACTATGAAGACTTTCATAAAATGCCCATAACACTCAAAAATATCATCTTCAAAACATTTAAAAATATTTGTTCTCATGTTTAAATGGCAAATTCTCTCAGTTCACTAGATTCCAGATATGGATTGTCCGTACAAAAGCCATTTTCCCAAACCAGCTAGCCAACTTTTAGGTGATGGCACAAGTTCCATAAAAAGCTTTTCTGGAGGTTTTCAGAGCCTAATTTGATTCTTCTACTTGCTGGCTCCTGACACACTCTTCTTGGCTTCACTTCCCAGTGACTGAAGGCTGGTCTACTGGGAACTTCTATTGGCATAGCTAAAAATCCACACCCCCCAAGACATAGTTATGCTCACCTAACCCTCTATGTAGGCAGCACTAGGTCAAAGGAAGAATTCTTCCATCTACCTAGCTACTGCCTCTTGGGAAAGTGGATTACCTATGCCAATGGGAGAACCTCTTCTGTTGGCATAGGTAGTGTCTACACTGAAGCTGTGCTGCTGTAGCAGTTTAAGTGTAGACATACCCTGACTCCCTTTAAGGAAACTTATTGCCACCCTTCCCCAATGCCTCCTTATGCTGACTGCATATGGCTTTCTGTCCATCCAGCTCTTCATTGTTTCTTCCATTCAACACCTAGTTAATGCTATGCAGGTGTTTCCCGAAACAAAGGTCTTAAAAAGTTGTTAGTGTGAGAAACAACAGAGTCAAAATTCCAGCAATGTCTGGACAAGACAATAGCTGTATCTAGACAAAACAAACATTTGTATTGTTTTTGGTTTCCACATGTAGTGATATAGAAACACCTCCAATGTGAAATGAGTACATCAGGAATGAAAATGAGAGCCAGAATTCCTTAATGTTTATTTAATAATAATAAAAAGGCAGTATCTTTTTAAATACCCAGATTTAGGTTTTGCTTAAGATTCTAAATGCTGGGGCATATTCCCTACTGCACATCATAAATTCTCTTACTATTTTTCTCTGTGTTTAGTAGTAGCTCCATTTCCAATGAGTGGTTCTTTATGTTCAGAATGTTTCTAAGTGTCTTTATTAGAGAGCTGGAGCTGGACAAACTGTGGAAAGATACTTAGCTACTTGCTCCCTGGCCCAATGCATCAATTTTTCATTTTAATGACAACAAAATATGTAATCTAAATTTTTTTTAATCAGTTTGTTACCCCATAGATTAAAACGTTAGAATCTGAAGACAATGCAAAAAGGTACAGCAGGCAATGCTTCTACTGTCCCTGGATAAATGCCACTGTTATACAATATCTCACCTGGGGTGGCAGATCTCTTCCATGGGACGGCACCTGCCCCCCCATGACATCACAGTGGCCACGCCCCTGTTGAAGGGTGGTAGAGATTAAAATATTTATATAGTAATCAAAGCTCTCTCATATATACTATGTTATATACACAGATGTCTGCAGCATGTTAATTAAAAGGCAAATACTATTGCAGAGAGTTTACATAACACAGAATGACAGAATGCACCTTGGCTTATAACAAGCACTCTCACAAGAGTCACCCTCTTGTTCTCATATTAAAATTGATGTGTTGTACACTTCTCAAACTTACTTTAAAACTAAGTGCAAATTAGCAGACAGCCGCGGATCTGTAAACTGTGTCGTTCTGTTGTTATGGTCGACAAAATAAACTCTGCCTGTTGCTGTATTACGGATCTCCCATCCAGGAGGCAGTGGACCAAGCTCTTCACAATTGATGTTGCTAAGATCCCTGCAAAAACAAATATAAAATGAAAAATACCTCAGCATTTGGCCTCTGAGCCAAACAAGTGTAAATGTAACAGAACAATCCCATGAAGTCTGAGAAAACGTATTGTTTCAGAAACTTAATCTGTTCAGCTGGAATCTCTACTCCCAAGGTACAAGCCTACCAAAGAAAATGAAAATATACACACCCGACTACACATGCATTGGAAAAGCAGCTATTACATAATCTTCATTTTTACAAAATAACAATCAGATACTAATTTAATACAGACTTAAAACAAAAATAAAAGCTGCCACCATATTTGCCAACAGGAGTTGCGCCAGTTTTGACAATAAACAGTTTAAAAAATAATATTAATCATTTAAGCCACTCAATCACATTTAAAAAACTCCCACAAAACAAAACCACGTTTCTGATTAGTTACATTTTCCATGAAGATTTATGCATGGATATCTGCCCAAACCAAAAGCCATTTTTGACTGTTTTAAAAAATAAACAGTTAGATGCGAGAAAAGCTGTTCAACTAGTATTTTAAGTAAACAATTAAGTGGTCTCAGGTAATCTCTATTAAAGTCAGATGAATGCAAGTAGCATTTGCAGGTTAATTTACTTAAGATGAATACAGTGGTTTTTAAAAACTGCATAGCATTTCTCTGAGGAATAAAAAACCTCTCTTCTCCCGACAACCTTTAGGTATTCTAGCTCAACTTCTGTTAACATCCTTGGAAGTAGGGCATATGTAACTCATGAAGCAATTTGGCCTCAAATACATAGATTATGACTTTTACAAAGCAAATTATTATGCTGCATCTTTAAGCATTTGGTATCTTTTGTAAAAGGACCAGTACCCCAATTCTCTACCAGTTTGTAACAATGGCAGTCTTCAACTAATGTAGAAAACCGTCAATCCCACTATACCCTTTGTGCAGTCTAGTTGTAGGATATGAAGCATAGCAGTACTGCTTTTGATTCACAAAGAGTAGTGTCATTGTAAACAGTTACAAAATAGTATTTTAAACACAGGATATATGAAAGAATTTAGAAGATTACAATAAGTATAGTGAAAGGAAATCTCTTTAGTAGCTCGCCTTTTTTAGGTGGAGCAATAAATACCAAGCAAATATTTTTTGTCCAAAACCTTTTAATAAATCAATTTTTTGAAACTGTTAATTTGCAAATCCACTGACCTCTTGCTATCACACAGCAGCTTCTATCTTTTACATTATAATTACAGTTTGAGAAGTTTGAGCTGCTCTTAATCAAATCTATTAAATACAAAAGTAGCTGAATATACGTGTTGTTATATTCTGCCACCACTCTAGAATTTGGATTTCCTTCCCCATCCCCAACAACATGAACAATCAAAATGAGGCTGATCTGTTTAAGAGAGAGGTAGTGTACTTATATAGGCTACAGGTATAATTTCTAAACCCTCCTTTCTTGCATCAACAGTCTGTAGCTGTAAATAATGACACGGCAAAATGATGGAAGTAGATGTTAAGCCACCTAATCACACCCACAAACAACTAAATGTCAATATGCTCTCATTTGCAACTTCAATTATCTGAGGCACAAAATGCGTGGATAAATTAAGGTGTATTTTTTAAAAAGTCCCCACATACAAAATGGAGAGTAGTTCTACGCAGCAAGATAGAGAATATATTACCCACCTAAAATGACAGAAAATCTTCTCCTGCACCACACTTTCCAAGGCACAAATGGCAGTTGACAATTTCACATCAGCTGCTTAATTGCCTTTTGTGTTTTAGAAAATCTTCTCCATAGTCACCAGAGATTCAGGACAATGTCTCAAGAAAGGTATTTTTCTTGTCTCAAGAGTAGTATATCACACAGCAAACGTGTCACTTTTTCATTAAAAACTTTAATTTTTATTCTTCAAACTATGGTTTAAAGCACCTTACTCACTTCTGGCAATCCAACATCCATTTACATGGGAGGAAATATGAGCAGCAGCCAACCACAAAGTTGTTAAATTTCTTATAAATCTCAGGGCTGGCTGCCAATTTAGGGCTGTACATGCCATTTTTACATTAGCATCTGCAGATTTTAGGAGGTAATAATCTTAAAGAGCTTCCAGTGTGTTAACAAGGATTTTTTTTTAAAAAAAAACTAACAATATTCTCTCTCTTTACAGACAGGGACATGTTTAATGAGTGGGACAGTAAACCTCAATCTTCTGGAAAGTGGAGATGCAAAAATATACTGGATTATCCTGTCCATCCTCCCTGAAAAAGCAGAATTTATTCTGCACAGCACATTTTTCTAGTACATAATCTAGTTTCAAATATGTCAAGAAAATTGGGCTTCCCCATTTCCCTTGGGAGACCATTCCAGAATTTAGTACATCTCATCGATGTATGGAATATTTTCGTGATCTCTTTTCCCGCTTAATTAATTCATTACTCCTAATTCAGTGGTTCTCAAACTTTTGTACTAGTGACCCCTTTCACATAGCAAGCCTCCGAGTGTGACCCCCTCAAATAAGTTAAAAACACTTTTATATATTTAACACCATTATAAATGCTGGAGGCAAAAAGGGGTTTGGGGTGGAGGCCGACCCCCAGTTTGAGAACCCGTGTCCTAGTTACATTCCCCTTCCTCCTGATATTTGCCCACTCCAGATTAATCTTCCCCTTTAAATGTTTAGCTAAGATGTACACATTAGCTTTTTGTGTGTAAAGAATCAAGTCAATCCCTTCTAGCCCTTTTATCAATTTGGTTCTCTTGTGTGTACTCCTACCCATTTGTCTTTGGGTAATGAGATGCCCTGAACTAACTACCATATTCGAGGAACAGTCCGAGTATTCCCTCTTGGCTCCACTATACAATACCCCTGTACACACAGCCTTACACTGGATCTTTTTGACTATTACTAACGCTATCCATGGTCACCTCTAGGCATATCCTACCATTTTCACGACTTCTATATCCTATTGAATATCAATGTTGCAAGTTACCTTTTTTAGAAAAACAAATCGGCTTACACTTTCCAAGTTAGATAATATGTTGCTGTTTCAAGCATCCCTTTCTAACACATCCAGGTCCCTTTGCCTTGTCCTCAGTGGTGTTCATAATATCTCCTCCCAAATTAATGTAATACTTACAATTCATATATGTGCTGCCTGCTCCCTTCTTCCAGATCATTAAAGCAAGACATTTAATGAAAAGGGATCTAACTCCTAATCCTGAAGTAATACACTACACGTCTTTCTCAGCTTCAAAAACTGTCATTTCTCATTACCCTTTTATTTACAGTCCTTCAGCTAGTTCTAAACCATGGGACAGTATTCATACCCAAGCCAATTTGAATTATTTTGATTGTGAGACCATAAGATATTGTATCCAATGCATTATTAAAAATTAACATACAAGACATCCACCCTATTCTCTTCAATTTTTTTTATGCTGTCAACAAAATAACCCAGAGACACAAGATAAGTGAGGAAATATCTTTTATCGGACCAACTTCTATTGTTGGAAAGAACAAGCTTTCAAGCTTCACAGAGCTCTTCCTCAAATCTGCAGAAGGTAACCAGAGAGTGTTGCAGCCAAATATAAGGTGGGACAGATTGTTAAACACAAGGGGTGGTTAGGAGACCACTTAAAATGAAGTGGGCTCTTAGCATCTCTGCAGTCATAGGGCAAAGGAGGGTGAGTAGGCAGCAGAATGTGTTAAAATTGTTGCAATGAGCCATAAAACCAATGTTTGTGTTATTTTTTTAATGTCCAGCACAGTTTGGAATTTAAATTCCCAGGCTTGTCTGCAAACAAAAAATAATCCAGTTTGTCTGACAAGATTTGCACTTAAATTTATGTTGCAAAATTCTCATGGTTCAGTTATCTTCTATTGGCCAGATTTTTACAAGAGTTCAGTTCTCATTTAGGTACCTAAAGGCAGAAGCCAGGTTGCTGAGATTCTGGGAGCTCCCATTTCTCTCAGAGGGAGCTGAGAATTTTTGAGGAGCCAGCCCTACGTTTTAAGGCTTTGTCTACACTGCCAATTGAACGACAAAACTTTTGCAGTTCATAGGTGCTTAACCCCCCGCCCCCAAAAGACAAAAGTTTTGCCATGGCAAGTGCCTGTGTGAATGCTCACGTTGTCAGCAGGAGAACTCCGCTCAGAGGGTGGAAGTATTTTGTCAGCAAAAGTGCCGACAAACAGAGTTTACACTCCCCGCTTTTAGCCATGTTGCTAAAAGCTGTGTAGCGTAGACAAAGCCTTTAGTGATTTTTCCATCTTCTACTGTGTGTTGCATTATTTTATTAAAAAAAGAAAAAAAGAGTACTTGTGGCACCTTAGAGACTAAAATTTGAGCATAAGCTTGCTGTAGCTCATGAAAGCTTATGCTCAAATAAATTTGTTAGTCTCTAAGGTGCCACAAGTACTCCTTTTCTTTTTGAGAATACAGACTAACATGGCTGCTACTCTGAAACCTGTCATTATTTTATTAGGGATAAACAGCCAGACGTGGTTATAATCACTGGGGCTATATCTGATACTAACACCATTAGGTACTAAGCTATAAAATCAGTTTAATTTATTCTCTGGGACTTTCTATTATTGAAGAATTCTTTGAAGTCTTAGTTTTTGATGCAAGGGGTGTAATTTATTTTGTTGAGTGGCTTATGTTAAGATGACAAGCTGGATTGCTGTGCAAGGGTGGGACTGAAGGGGGGGAAGGGGTGTTTCATCTACCAAGCCAGTCTGCATATTCTCTTAAGTAACATTAAACAGTGCAATATTGGAGGACAAGCAATTTTAAGAGAGTCCTGTTTAATTTAAGACTTCATATAACAATAAAGACATGCGAGTTCTTCTCTTACCTTGGTACTCTTGGGTCATGCCATGTGCTTACACCGGTCTGAGTATGCAGGAAATAGACCTGACCTTGCTGAGTTGTCCTTTGCTCTGTTAATTAAGATAAAATAAATGTAACCACCACCACAAAGATAGACATGCATGAAAGGAAAAAGGAAAAGAAAAAAGTAATCCAGCTCATAGTACAAGGTTATAGACAAACAATCCTGCTCAAAAGACGAGATAGTCTAGAAATGTGGTTAAACAAACAGATTTTTAACATGGAAGGGTTTCTAGGTACTGTCATTGGATTAACATGCAGAGAGCTAGGCTTCCTGACAGCAGGCTGAGCAGGTTGCATGTGGCGTCCAACTAAGAAATCCAAATCAGAGTCAATTAGCATAGTAGCAAGCCTTGAAAATTGGCAGTCTGTCAGTTTTTAGATATTTGTTTTTGCTAGAGGCATGGAATGGTTTTTCTACAGTCTCAGAGTTTTGGGAAAATACTACAATTTGTAGATATGGATAGGAGAGCACTATCTTTTCTTTGCAGTTCACAGGAGGAGTCTATTATGAGACAAAGGTTTCAGTTTCTTCTGGAATTGTGTCTACATCTGGGATTACATAATAAAGCCTCAGCAATACTGGGCTTTTATTTCCTCTAAGGCAGTGCCTAAACTCTAGAATAGCACACATTTTACAAACACTTAACTAGCACATATTTCATGGTTATAAACAGGAGAAAAAGTCCCATGTAGAGAGAGTCTCAGGTTTTGTCTACACTGGAACTTTGTCGGCAAAACTTTTGTCATTCAGAGGTGTTAAATACCCCCCATGAACGACAAAAGTTTTACAGACAAACAGGATCGGTGTGAACAGCACTTTGTCGCAGGAGCACTCTCCTGCCAACAAAGCTGCTGCGGCTTGTGGGAGGTGGAAGTTGTGCATCAGGAAGAAAGCTTTCTCCTGCCCTCAAACAGCAGCTACACTGCGTGCCTTTTATGTAATGGCACAGCCGTGTCGCTAAAAGCTGTGTGGTGTAGACAAAGCCTAAGTGTAGTGTTATACAGCAACTGAACCATGTGGAAACATGTCTGAAAACAGTCTTTGTACCAGCCTTCCAGAACTACCAAATGTGGTAAAGTTTCTCAAGTAGTCTAAAACAAAAGTATTCCAATATTCCCCTACTTGTACACTAGAAAGATCAAGTCTGGATACAATATTTGACAAGAATGCAGCCTTTTAAAAAAAAAAAAAAAAAGCATAAATTCAAAGCAGCTACTAAATATTCCATGTTTTACTTTAAAATGTTCCACTTCCCTAAAGAGTCAATTCAGATGTCACTGACCCAGATATCTAGGTAATTAACAAGTTATTATCCATGACACTTCATGAAGTTTCAGTTTTTAAAATTGGTAGACTTCTGGCACAACTGAACAAGCCCTTACCCATGTGGCTAGAGCAGATATTCACACCATTGTAAGTGACATAGGTATGTCTACTACCACCAGCTGGTAGTATCCTATAAAAGCCTCTAGATAATGAGGAATACCACATCAAATGCAAAAACTTTCACTTACAATGGTGTGAATATCTGCTCTAGCCACATGGGTAAGGGCTTGTTCAGTTGTGCCAGAAGTCTACCAATTTTAAAAACTGAAACTTCATGAAGTGCAATTAAACCTACTGTATAGCTAAAACCACTTAATTTTAGGAAATGTTGAGGCACAAGATCACATTACCATGCAGACGTTAACTACTTATGTCATCCACTATAGCTTACTTGACAAAATATGTGACGTGATCAAAGTGTAACAACACTCCACTCTTATACAGTGAAAACAATGAGGAGTCCTTGTGGCACCTTAGAGACTAACAAATTTATTTGAGCATAAGCTTTCATGGGCTAGAACCCACTTCATCAGATGCATGGAGTGGAAAATACAGGAGCAGGTATAAATACATGAAAAGATATGATAAGATAAGGTAAGGCAACTCATTACCAAGTGTGAAGTCAGTCTAATGAGACAATTCAATTAACAGTGGATCTCAAAGAGCTTTGCGGTACCATTATCCCCATTTTACAGATGGGGAAACCGAGGCACAGATTTGCCCATGGTCACCCAGCACTCTAGTGGCAGAGCCAGGAATAGAACATAAGAAGGCCATATTGGGTCAGACCAAAGGTCCATCTAGCCCAGTATCCTGTCTTCCGACAGTAGCCAATGCCAGGTGCCCCAGAGGGAAAGAACAGAACAGGTAATCATCAATTGATACATTCCCTGTCACCCATTGCCAGCATCTGGCAAACAAAGGCTAGGGACACCATCCCCATAAGTGCCAACTCTGGCTGCTTGGCTGCCGGTGATTTTTCCCACAAACTCCCCTCATCCTCATCCCCTCCTCCTCCCTCGAGCGTGTTGTGTCCCTGCTCCTCCCCCTCGCAGCGCTTCCGCCCACGGCCTAATAGCTGTTTGGTGGCGCTTAGGACTTTCCTGGAGGGAGGGGGAGGAGTGGGGACGTGGCGCGCTCAGGGAAGGAGGCGGTAAAGAGGCGAGGCAGGGGCAGGGACTTGGACTTGGACTTGGGGGAAGAGGGGCTGGGTGAGGGTGGTAGAGGGGCGGGGTTGGGGGGGAAGTACCCGCAGGGCAGAGGGGAAGTTGGAGTCTATGACCATCCCTGCCCATCCTGGCTAATAGCCATTGATGGACCTATCCTCCATGAACTTATCTAGTTCTTTTTTTAACCTTGCTATAGTCTTGGCCTTCACAACATCCTCAGAACCCAAATCTTCTGAGTCCCGGCCCAATCCACTAGGTTGAGCTGCTTTATGTTGTGGTAGTGATGGCCTCCTTTTTAAATACTATGGAAATAAAGTAGGTGAACCTCTGTAAATTGTGGGGGGAAAGCCATATGATTTTCCAGCCTCTTTCTAATCAATCTTATTGTAATGTACGTTTCTACTGGCACCAGGCTTCCTCCTTTCTAGTTCTTAATTTGCAATTTATCGCCCATCATCTACACACTAACGAAATATAAGGGAGGACTTTCTAAAATGCTGGTATATGGCTTTTTCCAACTCCCACTGCAGTTAGTGGAAAGACACCTTTTGCCCACAGTGAGTGTTGTACTGAGCTCTGTGCTGCAAGATTAAAAACTGCAAGAGTTTCTCCCTCCCCTCGTAAGGCACAAATAAACCTTCCCACTTTAATTTAGGTATAGAAGGTAAGAGAATCGAATTATGCTTTTAAATTTAAATTAATCTTGATATTTAAAGAGCTTATAAAATGTATCAAAGTCCTTTCTTTAACTTAACCACAAATCATACCCAAGTTTGCCCATTTGCCCATTGAACATATATGCTCAATTGCAGATTAATACACGTGCTACATGTCCAATCATTTAAGTGCACTCTTGTAAGAATCTACTATGGAAACAAATGCATATTCTGGGAATAGCAAAAGTCTTAAAGAAAAATTCAATACTTCCAAATGCAGTTACCATTTTTGTCTGCCCTTCACTAATGGCTTCCACTTGGCACATTTCTTCACCCAATTGTGAAACAGTGCAGGGAAGTATTTATTTCCAATTTATAGAAATGTCACTAAATTGTCCAGAGAACAAACACAGGAATAATGGAATGGGAAAAGGTGCTCCATCTTCCCTCACAAAATGTTTGACTGCTTTACAATAAGCCTATCACCTGAAGTCCAATCTTAAATTTAAGACTTTGTGCAGACCCCAGACAGATCAGCATTTTAAACGAGTTATCAAAGAAAGAGGATCAAAAAAAGTTACAAAAAGCAGGGGAGGAGGGAACCCCATTTACCTAATTCCTTAGAGAAGGACTGGAATAATGTCATGCTATTTTTTAACTCACATACCGTATCCCTCAGGTAGGTCAGGAGGAGTATGTAAATGTGTTCTGCTCATGTAATTCCTGTGCCTTTGAGACCTGACTCTTCTCTCTGCCAATCTGGGATCTGATGACTGTCCACACGTTGCACCATTTGTTCCTGTAATTGGGGTGTTCTCATCCACAAAGCAGCTCAGAGGTCTGCCTGGACTAGAATATTCAGATGCTGGTCTGTTGAGAGGTAATGAGATACGGTTACTGCCTTTTGTAACCAAGAAAATTATTCTCTCCAACCACGTCTATCCTTTATGAAAAAACATTTACATACAATAGATGAAAGCATCAGTCACTAAGAAGTGCGGGAAATAGTCACTCATGTTTAAGTCTTAATTTCATAAAACATGTGAGAAATGTTCAGGCATCCTCTGTGTCAGACTGCTTTGATAAGGCAGCAAACTATTCTTTTGTATGTAGACTTTGCTAAGCTAGTCGTACATTTGTCCAGTGTCCTCTACATGGGTTACATCTGAAGACCATTTGAAAACATTAGCTAGTGCAGAATGCAGCAATCCACTAGCTTAGCAGCGCTTCTTGCGGGAAGCACGTTATGCCTGTGCTCTGTGATAAGCACTGGCTGTCAATTAGCTACCAGACACAACTCAGGGTGTTCATTTTAGCTCAATTATTATGGGTTCTGCCTACTTTAAAGGCTGCTGCTCTCTGCTGCAGCAGCAGTCTAGGTCATGTGAAGCACTTCATTTAGCACCTCTCCACACACTTTAAAAAAAGGAGGGGAGGGGGGCTGGCAGTACGGTATTTTTAATGAGGGGCCTGAAGCTCTGGAACTTTCACCCTTGGTCAGACATTACTTGAGCATTTCCATAATGCCTAGGAGCCCTTGTCATAAACCAGGACCCCCATTGCAATAGGCACTGTTCAGACACCGAACAAAAAAGATAGTCCACGTTCCAAGGGGCTTACAATCTAATTATAAGACAAGAGACAACAGATGGATAGACACAATTAAACAATAAGACAATATTAGTCAGAACAATAGGCAGCAGTCCCCGCATATTAGCAGCCTAACTATTGTCAAGTATTTTGTAGGCATCATGGCAAAAGATTTTTCAGGTGGGATTGGAAAGCGGATAATGAGATAGCTATGTTGATGTTAATGGGGTGCTCCTCCCAAGTTCATGGGTAACACAACTGTCTATTTGAAAATAAGTGGGCAATGGAGGTTGAAATCATGGGCTGATCGGAGGTGAGCCCTGACAGCTTGATAGCGAATGAATGATGACAGGTAGGGTGAGGATTGACTATGATGGGCCTCAAAAGTAAATACAAGCAGCTTATGTTTGATACAATAGAGAAGGGGGAGCCAGTGAAGAGATTCAAAGAGAAAGGCGACATGATAAAAGCAACGAGCTAGGAAAATGATCTTTGCAGCAGCATTCTGGACAGATATGAGTGGCGCAAGATTGCATTTGTCAAAGCCAGAAAGAAGGATGTTGCACTAAGAGAGATGCAAGATGACAAGGGCTTGTATGAAAGTTTTAGCTGTGTGAATGGATAGAAAAGGCCATAACTTAATTTAACTTAACTTACTGATGTTATGCAGAAAAACAATCAGCGAGATTTAGACATAGCATGGATGCGAGGACCTAGACAGAGATCTGAGTTGCAGGGGGTGCCCGGTTACAAGCCCAGGGAGTGACAGGCAGGATGCTGGTGTTGTCCACAGTGATCGAGAAAGGAGGTGGCAGGGAGGACTTTGGGGGTGGGGGAAATTAGGAGTTCTGTTTTAGCCATGTTTAGCTTGAGCTGGCAGCTCGACATCCACAAGGTGATGTCAGAGAGACCGGCCAAGATTTTAGTTTGAAGAAAAGGAGACAGTTCCAGAGTAGAGAGGTAGATCTGGGAGTCATCAGCATAGAGATGAAAGTTGAGTTTGTGTTTGTGGATGAGATTACCCAGAGACAAAAAAAAGTGTAAAGCGAGAAGACAATGACCTCCGAACCGCCACAGAAAGTTGGAGAGAGGATTAGAAGGATCCTCCAAAAGGACACGCTGAAGGAGTAATTAGAGAGATAGGAGAATCAGAAGAGGTCAGAGTCAAGGAAACCAAAGCAGTACAAGATTTCAAGAAAAGCATAGTAAACTGTGTCAAAGGTGGCTGACAAGTTGAGGAGGAGGGAGTGGCGGTTCTGAGCTTTAGCTAAGAAGAGGACATTAGAGACTTTGTCGAGAGTGGTTTCAGTTGAATGCAAGGGATAGAAGACAGAATGGAAAGGGTCTAGAATGGAATTGGAGGAGAGGAACTCCAGGCAAGAATTGTAAACACCACGTTCAATGAGCTTAGAGATGAAAGGGAGAAGGAAGATAGGATGGTAGCTGGAGAGGCAAAGTGAGGCCAAGGATATATATACACATACATACATATACATATACATTTTTTTAAGATAGGAGAGATGTTTGGCAGGGGCGGGGGAGGGAGGAGGGAAGAGCCAGAGGACAGCGAGAGGATAAGGAGAAGAGCACGACAGAAGTGGATGAAAAATAGAGATCAGGAGATGGGATGGGGTCACTGGGGTAAGTGGAGGGGTTAGAGCATATGGAACTTCAGGGTATCCTACAAGACTTGTCTGTCCATCCCCCCACTATGTTTTGAGAAGGGTGTCAGATGAGGATAGTGTAAGTGGGATAAGTGAGGTAGAAATTGTTGGTCCTGATTGTTTGGGTTGGTGAAGAAGAGTTATAAACATTATGGGTTCATACCATGATCCTTCACAGAACCTCCAATGTGTCAAATGGGGATCCATATAGGCACAACAGTCTAACCACACATTCCACAGTACAAAACTAGGGACACATTTGTGTGTCTAGACCTTAGGATAGACATTTTTATATAAATCAAGAAAATATAAAATTCATAAATAAATTATTAAATAGCCAGTACTTTCAGTTGAGAAATGCAGGTATATAGTAGAACTGAAAGTTTAACAGTGCAGGTCATTTGCCCATCTATTCCTTATGCACAGTGAATTTTCCAAAGGATAAGGGCTATTGAGGAAGGAAGAGAAGACAGAGGGTCTGCAAAAAGCTCCAGAATAAAATGCACAGAAACTATTTACGGCTTAGATAATAGCAGAAGTCCACTTGGTTTGAGGAAATGAAGGTTGACAGATTTGACTGCTATTGTAAGTGGAGCTGATTATACTGATTTCAAAAACTGGGTTACATATTTGTAACAGGTTTCAGAGTAGCAGCCGTGTTAGTCTGTATTCGCAAAAAGAAAAGGAGTACTTGTGGCACCTTAGAGACTAACAAATTTATTAGAGCATAAGCTTTCGTGAGCTACAGCTCATGCATCCAATGAAGTGAGCTGTAGCTCATGAAAGCTTATGCTCTAATAAATTTGTTAGTCTCTAAGATGCCACAAGTACTCCTTATATTTGTAACAATTAGCTTAAGAGTTCTGACCCATATAGTTATAGCATATCTGCAGACATTTGTCAACCAGTCAGAATCCCTTTTTCATAAAGCCCATTTTGTAAAGGCTGACATTCTTCAGGTTCCACAGTGATGAAATCCAACAAAAAAAATCAGTGATATGAAGACCAGTACAGAGAAATCTAACTGGAATGATTCCAGTGATTAAGCAGGAGAGGGGAGAATATATCCCATCTGGGGCCTGATTTTCAGGGATTGCCGAGCACATACTCTTGAGCCCAATGGGAGCTGTGGGTGCTCAGTACTTTCAATCAGTAGGTAAATGCCACTGTAGGCATAGCTTATAATTTCTTACCGTGTTGGTCGTTCCCACTGAGTTGTCCGTGTAATGTGATTTAAATACTGGATCCTTCCAGAGGCAGTTCTCCGCTCCTCCCAACTAGAATTCGGACATTGAGAGATATGGCAATGAGTGATATTTCCAGGAAACCAGGGCACAAAAATGTTTCTAACAACCACCAACTCAGGAAGACATCTATTATCAATCATAGTAGCTGAACAGTGAAAGCTCAACTCTCAGAATTAATAAAATGTTTTCTTCTTGAAGCCAGACAAATCATTAACAATGTTGTACCTTCACATTCAGTAACTATTCAAATTGAAATTAACTTCAAATACTCCACAAGTTTCCTAATAAAAGTATTTTACATTTGATAATACACTCAGTTCTTTATTATTTGGCAACTGCTTCCAATAAACTCTGTTTCAATATAATTTCTATTAAATATGGTGGATTAACGTAATTTATCTATACTTATTAAAAATGAAACATCCTGTAAACAGACTTCTCATGTAAACTAATAAACATTACTCCTAATGTCATAGCTAAAAAGCTTGTTGCAAGATATTTTCTCTTCACCTTTTCCTCTGAAATATATAAATTCCTTAAAATTCTGTTCAAACACTGCTAATGATTGAGGCATCTGTTACAAATGCTGGGCAGCAAGCTAATGTGAAGCACCAGAAGTTCTCTGGTGCAATCAACTTATCTTTTTGTGAACCAACAATTATGCATAGTATCTTTTTTGCACCAATTTCCTTTGATAAAAATTACTACTGTAAAAGCTGTGTTATCCGGAAAGCTCCATAAACCGGCATTTCTAATCTTCATAGAAAGTCCGGCTTAAAGTCCAGTTGGTGCTGGATCGGCAGGCTCCCTACCTAACTCCGCTTGGCTCCCTGGAAGCGACGACCTGTTCCTGCAGCTTCTAGGTGGAGGCGTGGCTAGAGGGCTCTGTGCGCTGCCTCCACCCATAGGTGCCGCCCCCACAGCTCCCATGGCAGAGCAGGGGCAGTGTACAGAGCTCCCTAGCAGCGCCTTCACCTAGGAATAGCAGGGACAGGTCGTCGCTTGTAGGGAGCCACCAGAGGTGAGTGCCCCATGGATCCAGCACCCTGAAACCCCTCCTGTGCCCCAACTCCCTGCCCTGAGCCCCTTCCCGCACCCTAACTCCCCTCCCAGAACCCATGACCTGCACCCCATCCCATGCCCCAACTCCAAACTCCCTCCCACGGCCCAACCCCCAGCTCTGCACCCCTCTCCCTTCTTAGTTAACCGGAATTTTTCCACTTACAGGCACTCCCCCATTTCCCCAACATGTCGGATAAAAAAGCTTTTACTGTATTTGTCCTTAAATTACAGGACTTTTCTATTTTATTTTTCCATAAAAATTCTCTTAAAGGATTAGACTAGCTCTGCATTTATACAATTAACTAAGAAATATTTAGAAGGGAAATATTTAACTGTGACTTACATACCTTTTTAGAATTTTCTTAAAACTTCTTCAGACTCTGAAGCAACACTACAATGTGGTTTATCACTTAGAAGCGATAACTGATTTTTCAATGAAAATTGAAACTAATCTCCTGTCTCTCCCTGCCAAGACTCACATTCAGAATTCTGTCTTTACTCTGCTATGCTGATGCTAGCCGAAGCACCTAAAACAGAACATTTTTCTGAACTCCCCGAACTGCTTTAGGTATTGATCTCATCAGTCTTCATAGAGGAAAAAATACCCTGAATCAAGCCTTTGGCAGGTAAGTACAGCAAGAACTCAGTCTCCACAACCTTGAACAATACTGTTTTCTTGATTTACAAGCAAGAAGAAGAGAGACCTATTTTTACAATACTGTATCCTCTCTACAGCTCTGTAGAAGACATTTTGGGCATGCTCTCACATTACGCAGGGTACAAAATCTATGAGGGCACTGGGTCCTCTTAGATTATCTTGTGGCTGAAGCAGGCTGTTCAAGAATGTTAGTTATCACTTAGATTTACAATATATTCATGTACATCAATTATCTATTCTAGAATTCTTAAACCAGCTGTGGGTTCTTGAGTATATACTTTCATTTATTCACTGATATAACATGCTCTCCTCCTGCCCTCCGAATGGGCAAACAAATAGACAATGCTCAAACTATTAGGGCAGGTCTACACTACGGCAGTGATCGACGCTCTGCAATCAATCCACCGGCGGTCAATTTAGCAGTGGCAATCATTCTGAGTAAGGCTATGTCTACGCTACCACAGTAAGTCGACCTATGCTATGCAACTCCAGCCACATGAATAACATAGCTGGAGCTGACATACCTTAGGTCAAGTTACCGCGGAGTCTACGCTGCGGGGGGGGGGGGGGGGGGGTCAACGGGAGAAACTCTCCCATCAACTTATCTTTACTCCGATGAGAAGAGTGAGTATAGGGATCAATTGGAGACCAATTTTCTGTCGATTTGGCGGGTCTTTACCAGACCCACTAAATCAACTGCTGGTGGATCAATCTCAGAGCATCGATTTCAGCTGTACTGTAGACATAACTGTAGAAGGTACTTAGGCTAAGTCAGTAACTGGTATGTCTCTAGCTTCTAAATTAAAACTTCTATAGGTTTACAAATATTTAAAAAACACATTTGTCTATTTTTACTTTGACGTTTCATCACTTCAAAGGTTAAAAAGTAGAGTATAGGTGTGAGCTTACCCATCTGGTAAATCATTGTCAAATAAACGACTGCAATCCACAACTTGTCCTCCTGTGCCTATTCGGTCTCTGGATTGAAGACTTACTATTAAAATATTAAAAGGCAATTATTAAAGATACTGCCACAGAATCCAAATCACAATTACGTTTGGAAGGGAATGGTACAACTCAGAGGAGGGCTAAGTTAAACTGTTTTCTGAATTTTATCTTCCTCCCCGAATAGCTAATAAAGGTTAAGCAGAGACAATATGTGGTTCCATACAGCTAAATCTCTGCCTGCTACTTTGAAAAACCCATCTTTTATGGATAAAAGTGTAATTCAAAGTGGGAAGAAAAGATAAAAATTAATTACAATTTCAGATTTATCTTCCCTAGGCAAAGCTTAAAACTGTACAACTGGTCTGGTGACAACAGGGTGGCTGATCCCATGCAGAATGACTAGGATAGCAAGTGGAATGGTGCAATGCCAGTGTCAGACTTCAACTAGAAACTGAAAAGGAACACTTCTAATGGAAAGCAGCAACCAAGATTGGGCCTGTTAAGTGGTCTAAAAATGCAGTTTCCACTAAGGTTTAATTTTTTCCTAGTAACCATGAATGAGGGTAAATATACAACACAAAAAAGGAAACACACAAAACAGGCAAAGTTTAAATGCTATGAGCACTATACCCTTTGGTTATTAGGGATCTACGTAAACTAACATTCAGATATCTGTGATATACAACTTAAATATGTTTAAATCTATTTCAAAAGCATTTATCAGAACAGTAGTCTTATTGCTCACAGTAAAAAATTTATAAACAAACTAAAAAACTGTATTACATGCTACAGTCTTAAACATTTTAAAACATTGTTTTTATGCCAGAAGCTTTTTTCACTGAAGTTATGAAATCACAGGTTTTGTGGACAAATTTTGTTCCTGACATTGCAATGTGTAAAAATATCTGAACACTCAGGTTGCATTTTGTTTATTTTGTTGTTGTTGTTGTTGTTGAAGAGGTTAGTCAAGCATGAAACCAAATACATGATTGTATTCCGTTGGCTGTGTGACATGAATGCACCTTTTCATCTCAGGACACCTGCATTCAAATCTTGTCCACAAATGAAGCAAAAATAAGTGTAATGGCCTCACTCTAGACCCAAATGGACATTTGCCCGTATCATAAAACCACAAGCCAATTTAACATTATTGGCAACCTCTGAAAAGGAGAGGCCCAGTTCTGAACCAAAAGGTGAATTGAAGTTCAGGATTTTGGGACACTAGCTGAACTACACAAGAAATCTTGCAGTATCTGTGTGCATTAACCTCATTTCTAGCCAGTATTAATGCCCAACCTTTTATGAGTGTGGTCTTTATTAGAGAGAAATATAGACAGCCTTTAATTTCTTTAGAGAGCAAGAAAATGCTTGATTTACTCTATTCTGCAACAACCCCACACACTACAAGTTCATGTTGTTGCATGTAAGCAAGCAATCACACAGACAAAAATGAAATTAAACAATTACCTCCTCTTTGCCTACGTGAGGACCAAAATTAGTGGACAGCTCCATTTTGTAATGAGTAAGGACTCATTTTTCTGCACCGCCACATCAGAAATAAAATGGTGGCACAGAAGAGAGCTGCAAGATTAAGACAGTTCAGGTGCCTTTGTATCCACTACCCAAAAGTATCATCCTTCTTTTACCCCCTTTAAAGGTAACCCCAGGCAAGATTCCCCGTTCTCTGCCCTCAGTTATAAGGCATTCACCAGGGAGTCCCTAGATTTTTATCCCTAAGGCATACATCAAGGTGTGTCTCTTTTCCTGACTATCAATTGCTGAAGACACCAATTATATTGAAATAGAATAATTTACCTTTCAATTTTACCCCATCCTTTAATTCAGGCTATTTCATCCCTGTTACAAAGCTAATCCCACTTCCAACTCATTTTAACTACAATTTATTTTGATTCAAAAAAAATCTCTCTACTGTTTAACTATCATACCAGAAGTACCCAGTTTTACCTGGACCCATTCACCCAGAAACAAAACTGTGTTAGTGAAGAAAAATTTAAGGAGATTAACAATGAATTTTCAACAGAAAAAAGGTAGGAGCCTCTGGAATCTTGCAGAGTATCCATCAAGTTAAAGGCAGCACTGACTGAACTTTAAAAATGCCTTGTGTCTTAACAGCTCGAAACACAACATACAGATACTATTCTTACAGAGGGAAGCAGCAATAGCTCCAATGTAACACACTTTATAACTTCACAAGCTGAAGATTTCTCAGGGAAGAGATGAGCACTACTTTCAAGCAGGTTTCAGTCGGTAGCTATGGATACGCCACCAGCACCAAAGGAGTTGCTACAAGTATCTATTTTATCATCATTACTGTTTAGCGTGAATCTCCATGGAAAACTGATATTGTCAGCATGGACTGAAGCATTAATTATGTGTTAATGATACCAACATATCTCTCACCATTGATCCTACTACATCACCTCTGTCTTGATGTTATCTTACTACCTCACAAAAACTGCAGACCGGAGGCAAAACAGCTGGTTAAAATTTAGCTAAGTTAAAGCAGTGGTATCAATGGACAGAGTATTTTGAGGAGGGTAACAAACATCCGAAAGCCCTCACTTGCTGCCTGGCTGCTTTGTCTATTGGTAGAGATCCCTGGCAGGGTGGATCAGGTACACGACTTGGAGATTTTATGACCAGGAGCTGAACATGGAGGCCCAAATCTTTTTTCCCCATCTCTGAAATATTCATAGATTACAGCTCCCCCACAAAAATACAGATCCCATCACAGTGATCCACAGTGTGGTGACTTCCAGGTTGAACTACTGTAATGTGCTCTACTCAGGGCTGCCTTTTAAACTTACTATGAATGAAGTTCAGAATGTAGCAAAAGAAGAACATTTACTTAAATGTGCGGCTGCTTATTTTCCAATGAGTCTGCTTCAAGGAGTTATTTATAGTGTTTAAAATCTTAAATAATTTAGGAACAAAGTACCTGAATCACACAGCACAGCAGCCGAGACTGAAGCAAGACAATTTTAAAAAAAGCCATAAAAATGAAAGATATACTAGTGAAGTTATCCCAAAGAAGAACTCACTCCAGTTATAGCAAAACTCCTTGTCAGGCATTCATTCTTAGGCAAAACCTAGAGAAAATGTGACTTGCATGGTGCCGTGAAGCAAGGTCAGCAATTTCAGCTTTGTTGGGTTTTCAGGGGAAGTTAGTCCCAGAGTTCATCTGTCACCTCCTTCACAGCAAAGTTCAAGGCAGTTTTCTCTTAATGCGTTTTATACAACTTTTATACTAGTATTATTGTAGTCTGGTTTGCCTCAGTTCAGCACTACTTTGCTTTCTTGAGCCTTGTTATTTTTCTCTATAACTCTGTGCATGAGCTTGACTGCACGTGCGCACACACACACACACACTTTTATTCAGGAGCCATTGCCAAAGGCCTCTGGCAATCAAATTTAAAAGTATTATTATTGTTACTCTAGTCCAGAAAACACCAATCTAGAAGATGATAGTACAATTCAAGACAAAGTTCCAATTGAATTTAAAAAAAAAATCCACACTTACCTACTATCTGTCCTCTAACTGTATCATTATCATTTGGCCCAAGTTTGCATAGATCCAACCTCTGATCTATAAAAATCAGGAAATATCTAGTGTTAACTATATAATATTTTGCTGTTTTTAAGGAGCATTGTGAATTACCATAAAAACAAGATCTGGGCTACCTTAAAATTGCTAGAATTCAGCAAGGGGAAAAAAATTCTTAGACAGCACATTTAATTTTCATGCTTCTAAAATTGAAAGTAAAACTTACTAAAGTTAAAAAAACATTTAATTCCTTTTTTAAATTTTAAATTGTTCTCTGACCCACTTCAAAGTTCTTTCCTCCTCACAATTCTTACTTTCCTCCTACTGTCTCATTTAACACAGGAGATTGTGCTGTCAGACTGGATTGGTCACATGGTATTAAAAACTAACTTGGTTGCTCCCTACATGGGGTTAAAAACCACCACCATAACTCACTGTCCCGATGGCATCTGATATTAGTACAAGTGAGACGTTAACACAGACACAGCTAATCTGGATCATCAATCAAATGAGCATGTACTCCACACTAAAACAGAAAAGTCCAAGCAATTAAGCAAAATGCAATGTGTTGAACCATTGAAACAACTACAGACAGCTAGAAATTAGAGATTCAGTTGCTTCTTCATCTTCAAGAATCCAATTTTTTGAAGGGAGACTAGACTACTTCCTGGGAAAAAAAGTCTGACTGGCCTAGCCAGGTAGGTACAACTTTTTCAATCAAGAGTGGTTTGTCAACCTTTGTTCAGTGGCAGGCATGCCTTATGATTGATCAACTATTGTTCTCTTACCAGTTTCAATGGCGTCCGTGTTAATTAGCATAATGAGAAAAAGGCATCTTACAACTTTTATTAACACTCTCTTAAAACGGTAAATCCGCACTATTGTAAAAGTTTGTTGTAAACTTTGAACATTTAGGAACACACTACACAGGTAGAAATTGAAGTTGCAGTAATTCTAAACTACAGAACTCTAATTTCAAATTACAGCTACCTTTCATGCACCTTTTTAAAGTACAATTTATTAAAACAAAAACAAGTTAAACACTTGGAATCCAAACAGTACAATTCTGATAAGAGTTATCTTTGAAGGCAATAAAGGCAGCGACTGGAATTTGTCATCCTTTACAGCTCTGATATAGGAAGTTTAATTTGGGCAATTAGCACCAGAAGCACAAAACTATGCAACAACGAAGTTAAGAAAGGGACACTTGAGATTCTAAGACCTAGAAGCTGAACTACCTTTTGGGTGGTCTCATCTGAAACAAGTTATCTTAAAAGATTCTAACTATGCAATTTCATCCATCTCTAACATACTTTTGTGCACTGGACAAAAAAGAGATAGAAAAAGCTTGTCAACTTTCAATGCAAAGATACCACTAATGTACATAAATAGCGGAGAGAGAACATGGTAGAAAGTGAGTAATGCTGGTATTGAGACTATTTTTCCTCTCTATTTTTCATTAGAACAGGGAATGGTTAGAATATCAAATCATATGTTTGCAATACATGATGTTAAACCTTCCAAATAAGAATATGTTGACTATTGGTTAAATAAAGCCAACAACTCCAATAGCATCCCAGTATAAGTTTGTGCAAATATGAAAGTAAATTATGTGACAAGACAGAGAGAGTTATATTTCTGATAATTGCTCAGTCATAAGGCATACCAAGTTTAGGACTGGACCAGTTTTCATTCATGAAATTGCTGAAGTCCAAGGAGGTCATAAAGTCAATAGACTTAGGCTATGGCTACACTGCAGCCTATGTCAGCATAATGTATGTCGCTCAGGTGTGGGTGTGTGAGAGAGAGAGAGAAACCAAACAAAAAACCCTCCCCTCCCCACCGAGCAACCTAAGTTACATTGACATAAGTGCTCATGTGCACAGTTTCTCCTACCAATATAGCTTCTGCTGCTCGGGGAGGTGGTTTTATTATGCCGATGGGAGAGAGCTCTCCTGTCAGCATAGAGTGTCTTCACCACATGTGCTGAAGCGGCGCAGCTATAATGGTACAGCTACGCCACTACAGTGCTGTATGTATAGACATTGCCTTAGTCATGGGTTTTTCAGCCGGCTAGCCAATTGCAATATTGTTTCCTAAGTAAGGAAAATATGCTGAATTTAAGGCAATGGTTCTCAGCCTTCTATTTCCAGACTACATATTACAACAGAAAGTTTCAAAACTCCCTCCACTCTAGACACAAAAGGGCAGGAAAGGGACTGATGACCCAACTGAAACAAGCTGCAATCCCCAGATGGAAAACCCATGACAAAGGCAATGTCTACACATACAGCACTGTAGCAGCGCATCTGTAAAGTTGGGTCATTCCCCCCCACCACTGTGTGTCTAGAGTGGAGGGAGTTTTGAAACTTTCTGTTGTAATATGTAGTCTGGAAACAGAAGGCTGAGAACCACTGCCTTAAGTTCAGCATATTTTTCTTACCTAGGAAACAATATTACAATTGGCTGGCTGGCTGAAAATACAGGGCTTTAAAAAAGGGCAAAGCAAAAACAAAACACACACATATACACAAAGCTGCCACTTTTTTTTTTTTTAAACTCTTTGCAAAAGAGTTCTAAAACAGAGATGACAAAATATTAGCACTTAGTCTACTTACAACCAGTGTCTTTAAGGCGGTTGATTGCATTTGAAAGAAGTCTCACACAACCCAGAAAACCAGCTCCTTGTTTTTTATGGATTTTCTTGTGGTTCCATACACTGATCGTTATTGAATCTGACTTCCCAATATATCTGAAAAGGGCAAAAAATAAATAGCTTTAAAAAAAGTTACACATTGATAAAATAGCGAGAATCTTAAGAAATCTAAATGGGTACAATTTAAGCGACATGGAGGCCCAGAAGAGGAGGTAAATTGCACCAGTTTAGACTTGCCTGACCCAGTATCTCTTACAAAAGACTGCACAATACTTCGGTTCAGACCTGCTGGATCCCTTGCAGTGTGAAATACATGGCATCTACAGAGCTACAAAAACACTTTTCTGCGTACTTTGCAAAATCCAGATGAATATTTCTCAAATTTTAGAAAATCTGAACACTGATAGGGTTTGTTGTTGGTTGGTCAGTTGGTTGTTTTTAATTCACTTCTAAGAAGCATTTTATTTGCAAACCAATTTTTACAGGAAGCAATTTCCAAGGAACCTTTCCAAGTATTTTGGATATATCAACTATTGCCAACCCCCTCTGGCTAGACAGTGACAATATGTCAAAGTGAGAATGACTGGTATCTAATTGTTTAGTTATTTCAATCATGGGCAATACAAACTTAAGAATTATGGTCCAGATCCTGAGAGGTGCTCCATTCCAAGTTCTCAGATTCTGGCCTTCTTTAGATTATTACCAACTTATTTTGAACAAAAAGAAAACAATCAATTCAGCCATCTAGATACTACCACCACTTGCTAAATACACCCTCCCACATTCATTCTAGTTTGAATTATCTTCTTATCTAAAAAAAGAGTTCTTAATGCAGTAGGTCATAAAATTTAAATGATACTGTCAAGGCTGGCAGACCAAAAATTGGACCTACCTGTTGGGATTTAAATTGTAGCTGTACTCAAGTAAATGTTCATGTAACGCTTTCCCCCTGCTTCTTTCTTGTATGCAGGCCTTCAGAGCAGGATTCTTGAAGATTTCACTTTACTGCCTGCATACAAGAACAGAGCAGAGCAGGGAAGAGCGTTACTGTAGTTGCATACCTGTGAGTATGGAGAGGGGGAAAAAAACCCAAAACAACAAAAAACAGGAAAAACTACATCCTAGATTTTTTAATATTAGGGTTAAAACTTTTTATTTATTTACTTATTTGAAGTGAAGTTGTCAGCAGACCGCCAAATGTAACTCTGAAGGGAGGTCAGATTTTTGGCCTATCAACCTTGACAATGCCAACTTAAGAACTGTATTGGAGGCAGAAAAGCACAAGAGAAATACAGAAGGGAAGACCAGAATTCACTTGCACAATATTAGTTGTAATAGTTTACAAAAATAAGTATATGAAATATAGTGTATTCTCAAAACAGATTCCTGTGAGAACTAGTTATAAGCACTGAAGAATAAAAAAATTGAGCCTTTTATTTTCCAGTATTTCCTTGTTGCTTTTAAGGACAAAAAAATGTCAAATAAAATTTCAAACCCATCTTGATAATTGATTAAGGAAAAATACATATTTCAATACTTTTTTTGAGTTATTATGGCTCAGAACTAACTAATAGGTTGTCCGCAGAAGGCAGGTAAGAGCTTCACTATTACTTACCAATTTAGCTTCTGAATTTTGCACCAGAAAAATCTAGTCCCGGTATCTTGTAAGGGGAGGAAACAATTCAACTTATACTTGCTAAAGAAAGATATTTTTTCCTCCTTTGGAGAAAAACACTTCCTATAAACACTAGTGGACCTTGTTGGAAAAAATGCTTAATCTCTTTTATTATGTAAAATTGAGGCAGAAAAAAATTATAGTGGCATTTAAGGACTGAACTGACATTTTCAGTCCATTGTTGGAACAGTAGTTACATTTGTTTCACATCAACTTGCAATAAAAAAAAAAACAAACAAAACCCTAGCTAGGAATTTTATTTAAAAAAAAAGTTCAAAATCGTAAAACAAAGAAGTTAAACTCTGCTTCTTCACATAACAAATCAATTTCTCTCTCTTCTCCCATAATGTTCCAGTGTATCCAAATCCTGAGAGTTTCCTCATTTCCTGCCCCCTCCATACCCATCTTCAATATCTACATCATGGCCTCCAATGCTTGCAATGGAGACCATATGAAAGATACTAGTGAAGAGGAAAGCTCAAGAGATATAATTCAGATAAGCAAGATACCCAGAAGTTAGCAATCTTAACCCTTCTATATCTCAAATCTGCAAACTAGGATTTTGCACAACAGGGTTTTATGAAATATTCTGGAAACAGGATATTTTCAGTATTTCAATACTTCCACCTCTAAACAAAATCATGTAAATTAGAGCTTAAATTAAATTAATTTTTTTAACCTCTTAAAGATTCAAGTCAAGTTTTAGACAAAGCGTTAGCTCTTATTTTAGATGAATTATTTCACCAAGGTCAATAGGTAACATTTCCTTCAGAACCTATCCATTTTGCACCATCATCATCCAGAAGGGTTGCTGTCAAGTGACTTGCCTACTATCGTGATGCTAGGGCAAAGCACACTTTCTTTGCAGAACTGGGAGAGGAAAGCAGGAAGAAAAGGGTGGGTGGGTGGGGGGGAAATCTTTCCTTCCTGAAAAAGCACCTCTGATCAGACAAGATGTGTTGTCTCCAGAAAAGCAAAGAAAATGTAGCACAGAACTGGAAGCCAGGAAATCCCAATTTCTAATCCCTGTTCTGACAGACTCCTTTTGTTGCTTTGAACAAGTTACTCACTTTCCCTCAGTATTCCCATTTATTAAAAAAAGCTGGTAATACTTCATAGCGGTGGTGCTAGGTTTAGGTAATGTTTATATGCTTTGAACATATAAAGCTCAGTAAAAGTACCAAATATGATTTTTCAAGCATTGGGAAAAGCATAAGCAATAAGGAAAACACAAAAAGATGGAAAATAAGGGAGAAAAGGGAACACGACTAGGACAAGCATGGTATTTTATTGACATTTAACTACATCCAAAAAGCATCTCTTTGGCAATTTCTTTTTGGAAGGGCTCCCAGATTTTCCCCCTACACACACCCAGATAGATTAAGGAATTTAATCATTTATGAAATTCAATTGCTTCCTCTCACATTAAAATCTGAATTAAGGAGCACATATAGCAAAAAGTACTATTGGTCCTCACAGTACTGCAAAAGCCTTGGGGGAAAAAAAGTCTTATATAGGACAGAAGCTACATGTGTATTGGGCTGAATCAGACTTAAGGAATGTGGGCTCCCTTAAAATTTGCAACCTAATTCAAACACAGTTTTACAAATACATAACAGATTCCTCTCACTATACACTCAGATGCAGTATCATTAAAAAGCCTGTAAGTGTTAATTTGTTATGCAAAAGGTCCTAAACTAGGCATTCAGCAGACACATCGTAGCCAAGAGACAATGTTATTGGACATCAGACTATTACAATTACAAAAAAAAAAAACCCTCTTTAAGTAACTAAATATTTTATAGTAGAAAATTAAAATAATGCTGTATTTAATTTCATCAGTTCTAAAAATTCTACATATTTGCACCTTCCTCTGGTTGATTTCCACAGAAGACACTAAGTGCGCATTTTGCCATTGAGACACCATCTGTTATCCTTGGCGTGCATACTATTTCCTGTAACAGCACAAGCGTCATAAGTGACAGACTGGCGTTCCCATGCAATGGTGTGTTGTTAGGGTAAACATTATGATGCCTTTAGAATCTACCCTATTATTATTTTCAGGAGAGGTCAGAAAGGCAAATAATCTCATAGATCACAGGGATTAATCATCATCCTTTTTGGCAGTGGGCTACTTACTATTCTTACTATGACATTTTTCTAGACTTTCTGCAAAGGAAAATATTACTGTATTTTAACATCTGCTTGGGATGCAGAGCTAAGAACCGGTATTAGTTATATCAAAGTAAGAATTCAGAATATATTTAAATCACATTCAGATTAATATATTCTACAGATTCAAAATTGTTTAATCAATTCAAGGCTCCTTAAGAGGACAAATCATGTGGACAGCATTCTGGGGTTTAAAATACTTCTAACTGCCAAGCTAGACAACATGGAGCTGAGAATATGTACATTTGAAAACGCTGTCAGGAGAGTACACAGAGCTCCGATTTTTTATTTTTTTTTAATGTAAATAATTTTAATAGAAAATAGGTTTCTTAAATCACATCTAGTATTACAGGTTAATAGAGCAAGGGAGCAAAGAAAAAAGTTGGGTTTAAATGAGGATAAAGGAGAATAGAGTAACTGAATGAAGAGAGAAGGGAGAGAAAAGACTTTTTTTTTTTTTTAAAATGACTGTTGACCGAGATTCAGTGTGAGGTCGGACCTTAAATACCAAGAGTGCTTTTGAATCTTACACCCTTTAAAGAGCCAACCTCTAAAGGAGGATCCAGGAAGAATAATCATCTCTACAGGATCATACCCTAAAAGACATATGTATTAAGAGTAACGTTACCTATGAATGCAAACTCATTTTTCTTGGATTTCAGGTCCCTCAGATGAGAGGCACACAAACATGCTATCTCTTAAGAATTCATTACATAATAAAGGCATGGAGAACTCTTTCAGAGATCATGAAAGTATGTGCTAGTTACAGAGGAAAGACCTGCTTCTGTCCAAGGAGTTATTTATTGCAAACCAGAACAAGTCTGTTTTGATTTATTCAGACACAAGATTCTGAAAGTGATGGATTAAAAACTAGGGCTGTTGATTAATCGCAGTTAACTCACGCGATTAACTCAAAAAAAAAAATCAATCACAATTTAAAAAATTAATCTTAATTGCAGTTTTAATCACACTGTTACACAATTGGTATTCTACTGAACTGTATTAACTATTTTTGGATGATTTTCTACATTTTCAAATATATTGATTTAAATTACAATACTGAATACAAAGTGTACACTGCTCACTTTACATTATTTTTATTACAAATATGGGCACTGTAAAAATGTTAAACAAAAAAAATGTTTTTTTCAATTCACCTCATACAAGTACCATAATGCATCTCTTTATCGCGACAGTGCAACTTACAAATTCAGATTTTTTTTTTTTGGTTACATACCTGCATTCAAAAACAAACCAGCATAAAACTTTAGAGCCTACAAGTCCCCTCAGTCCTACTTCTTATTCAGCCAATCACAAAGACAAACAAAATTTGTTTACACTTACGGGAGATAATGCTGCCAGCATCTTATTTACAATATCACCTGAAAGTGAGAACAGGTGTTCGCATGGCACTTCTGTAGCCGGCAGTGCAAGGTATTTATATTTGTATGCCCCTTCATGCTTTAGCTACTATTCCAGAGGACATGCTTCCACGCTGATGACGCTTGTTAAAAAAAAAGTGTTAATTAAATTTTGACTGAACTCTTTGAAGGAGAATAGAACGTCTCCTACTCTGTTTTACCCACATTCTCCCATGTATTTCATATTATAGCAGTCTCGGATGATGACTCACCACATATTATTCGTTATGTGAATGTCTGTTCTCACTTTCAGGTGACGTTGTAAACAAGAAGTGGGCAGCATTATCTCCTGCAAATGTAAACACAGCTTGTTTGTCTGAGTGACTGGCTGAACAAGAAGTAGGACTGAGTGGATTGTAGGCTCTAAAGTCTTACAATGTTTTATTTTTGAATGCAGTTATTTTTGGAGCATAATTCTACATTTGTAAGTTCAACTTTCATGATAAAGTGATTGCATTACAGTACTTGTCTGAGGTGAAATTGAAAAATACTATTTGTTCTGTTTTTACAGCACAAATATTTGTAATAAAAAATATGAAGTGAGCACTGTACACTTCGTATTCTGTGTTGTAATTGAAATCATATATTTGAAAATGTAGAAAACATCCAAAATATGAAATAAATGGTATTCTATTATTGTTTAACAATGTGATTAATTGCACGATTAATTTTTTTAATCGCTTGACAGCCCTAATAAAAACCTTTTTGGAAAGTTAAGATTAATCTGCATTTAATGTGCAACTGAATTTAAATGCGATAACTTAAAGATACCTCAAAATTTGCCCAATTGAGTATGGTAATTTGCCAGAAACCCAAGATCTCTGCTATTTTGCACAAAATGGTACCGATTGCACCTGTTACATTTAGTATAGGGATCTGGACTGTGGAGTCTATGGGTCCCAGCAGATCCATATTGTACGATAAAACAAAAAGTTGTAAGTTCCCTTCTTCTTATAAATATCAGAGTGGGGAAGAAGGTGGGAAAAAATTGCTAAAGATTTGTATTGCTATTTTCACTCCCACTTCCCTGGTGAGATACTGAGAACCCTCCACAAAATATGAAGCATTAAATGCTTTTAATAATCTGCTCCTATCAACTGTTCACTCCCATAGGCCGCTACAACTGCAGCCCTACTCTCAGTGCCCAAATTAAGTAGTGACTGGTGAGACGTTTGTTCTTTAGGCTATAGGCAGTTGCAGCACAGAGCTTGGAAGTAGATACAAGTACCATCGAATTATAGTCACTCATTACTCCTTTTAAAAATCCCACAACTAGCTTTACAAAGCCACCAAGGTTGTGGGAAACACAGACTTGCCAACACTCTTTTCACTTTCCTTTCTCCCTTACACCTTTTTTTTTGTTCCTAGAAAGAAGATTATTAAGTGTGTGCTTATGGGCATTTCCAAAAAGAACAAAAAGAAAGGTAAGGGGGTGGGAAGGAAAGAGAAAGAATGAGAGGAGGAAAGGAAAATGCAAGACTTCGGTACTGCTTCCAATTTAAATATATTTCACCAGCTAGCACCAATTTCCACAGTAGTATTTGCCACACCAACCCAGAAAACAAATGCTCCTGATTACAATGCCTAATAAGTATGACTACTAAGAAATCTCTGAAAAAAAATCAGTTCCTGAAAATTTAGAGAATTCACTTAGTTAGCTACTTGTACAAAATCAGCACCTCAGCAGATTTAATTATGAAAATCAAAGCATTTTCAAGTTCTTTAAACATGAAAATCACAGGGATATTTTTTCTCCTTATAACAAACTGCTTTTAAATCAAATTTGTTAGGAAACGGAAATAAGACTGCGTATGCAGAGCTTGACTCTGGATTAAGTTTTTATGGCACACTTACAAAGCTTTGAAAATATGCTTTGAAAAAATGCTGTCCTTGGCTACAATACTACAATCCCACTGCCCGAGTAAAGCAATATTGTTTCATTAAATTATCAATGACATTTAGTGAAATAGTAATGCAAATGTTTTGTAACTTGCACCAAAAAGTTCTGAAAACGTATTGTGCATGTTTAGTCTTCAACCATTCAAGGAAGTGGAAGATCTGAGGTTACTTTAAACCAGATCTTTCGCATTAGTGTTCTGCTGAAAATTTAGGATGCTGGCTGGAGCCATGGCTTCTTTTCCTTGGGAAGCTGGAGGCATGGAGTGGAGATATTTGTATAAGTATAAATTCAGTGATGCAGCTATGCTGGGGCAAATCCCTAGCATAGATGTGCTGCATTGGTGCAAATCAGGACTTGCACCCAGGGCAGTTTATCCCAGTTTTAAACAGGGGTGCTGGAACAATTTGTATAATAGATGGGTGCTGAGAGCCACTGAACTAAACTGTCAGACCTCTATATAATGGAAACCACTGTAAGCCAGCGGTTACAGGAGCACCCCCAGCACCTCTATTTACAACACCTATGGTTTTAAACATTCTTTGTAAAAGTGCTGCAGCAGTTTCAAACTTGTAAAAGCCCATTTTACACCAATGTGTTGCAGCTACACTGAAGGTCTGCACTGGAAGACAGGCCCTAAAGAGTGAATGCAGATACTGACAGAAAACAGGAATGGAGGGAAGACAATGTGAATGGAGGAGTGGATTAAACCAGGATGTAATCAGTGACTAAAAAGAGTGTAATGAGGCAAACTGTGCAAATAGTTCAAAGGCTTCTCTTTCTGCCTTTCACCCCAAGCACATATTGAAAGAACAAAAGGGAAGAAGAGAGCGAAGAAAAAACATAATAAAAAGAAATAAAAAATCCTTAACAAAATATTGTATTATTTCTGCACAGAAAATTCTCCCCAAGGGAGAAGCAAGAGAAAGAATGAACCACACATGACAGATGTATGTCATGTTGCTTACTGCACTACTGAAAGGAGCTCAGATACTATGGTGAGGATGGCAGTATAAAAACCTACACAGAATATAAATGAAATACTTAGCACAAATTAAAGGGAGTAAGAAAGGGAAAGAAGGAAACAGCATTAGGACTGAAGAAAGATTCTGAAAGACGGAAGGAAAGACACCAAATTACACTGCAGAAGAAAAAATGGAATGAAGAGGAAATGAAGAATAAATGCTAAGGGAAATTTGGTAACTTTTTTCCTTTTACTTTATGCACAGTTCACTATCAAAATGTTGGACAATAAAATAATCCAGACAACACTGCTATCTGTAAAATGCATTGCAGACAGTGTATTAGAAAACATACCGGGGTATAGTGTTGAGATGGGAAAGGTGTCATGGTGATGCATGTATTTTTTACCCTGACTAATAAAGTTAACTCCTCTGGCATATATTTCAAGCCCTGAACTGAATACTACTGTGAACATTTGGCAATTTTGGAGTTTCTGTGCTTTTTAGAAGATTCAACTTCAAACCTTTGCTGTATTTTAGATATCACTGTTAACACCTACAGGTCATAATGCTGATTCCACTTTGGATCAAGCGTATTCTTCACAGTATCTGTAGAATGGCATTGGCCAGATCCGTCGACCACCACTTTAGCAAATGGATCAGGAAGTCCTATAGGAGGGGAGGAAAAACTCATAAAAGGGCATGCTTGAAAACTGAGAAAAATAAAATGATAATCAATACACAAGTGTGATTTTTTTTTCTTGTATGTTGAGTATTTTGAAAAGGGTCATATTTAATTGGAGTCTGTCATCATCACAATTTCAGCTCCAACTGGTTAATGTGATGTTTGCATTAGAAATTCAAAATTCAGGATAAAATACTTGCTTTGAAAGTTTTCAGATATTTTACATTCTCTACAAATACGTAAAAATAATGGGCGTCTTATGTATACAAACTGACAAAAACTACGTTACGCTGCCTTTAAGTAGATGAACAAACTGAGCTTTTCAACAATGCTCTAAAGGTGACCTGCAAAGAAAAAGAAAGGGTTTTGACCTTGTTTGCTTTTTTCCCCTTATGTGTAAAGAGGACTAAACATTTCCCCCCCTTAAAAAAAAGCAAAAACAAAAAACAAACAAAAAAAACCCTTTTTCCTTCTGCTATTTTTACACTTGCCATTCAAATCTTGACTACTTGGGATGGCACTATGGATGACTGGAGGCCTGTTAGGACAACATGAAATATACCAAGCAAGGACAACCTGGCTGAGAAGGGAAGTAATTTCCATTCAAACGCTTTAAAAATGTTTTTTAATCCCTATAAGTCAAATATTCATGGAGAAAAGCTCGTTATATAAGGGTGTAACCACTCTCAGCCTCTTTGACCGTGTGCAAGTTCCCAATGAACAGCCAACAAGGACTCCACTAAAGTCACAGAAGATAACATTCCTGGTATTTAAGTTAAGTTAAAAGCAGGATTTTTAGTTATCCTTGCTAATTATCTGTATTATGGTAGTATTTACAGGCCCCAACCGAGATGAAGGCCCCATTCTGCTAGGCACAATACAAAACACATAGTAATAAACAGCCTCTTCCTTAGAGACCTTACAAACAAAAACATTAAGGCTTTATGGTCGTCTTTATATATCATAAGACCACAAAAAAGGACACACATCCATCTTTTTCCTCTTTGCAGGTTATCCTAAATTTAGGATCTGCCCTTTTGGATTCTCCTGCTTTACCTACCAATCTCATTTGGAAGGAAGTTGATTTATATTTGTGTATATAGATATACAGCGGACCCTCACTAGAGAGTGCATTGCTAGAGCGTGGATTCGCATATAGCATGGTCACATTGATGGATCCCAAATTTAAATTGGGATCCATGGTAACACGGTACCGCACATGGATCCCAAACCCCGAGTTCTAGCGAGGGTTCGGTGTATATTTGTGCGCGCGCACACACACACACACACACACACAGTTAAGAAGAATCCTCTTTTCCTTTTTCATTTTCCCTTTCAAAATATCATGAAAGCTAGTGGAAGGTGCATAATTTCAGTTCAGGGTAGGCGAATATGTATTCTGATTTGCTCATTAATTATAAAAAATTATATCTGCTTGTTAGACCAAAGGAGCTGTTCCATGGTAAAATGTTTCAATATATATTTATGTATGTGATACTAGTTTTTCTGAAAGCCTGAAATTTGCCTGAGAGAAGTTACTCAAAATAAAAAAAACTCTCCCCATTCTAAAGTCAGTACCAATATAATTGGTACATATGTGGGGAAAAAACATAGAATACTTTGTTTAAAAAAAGTTACTACACATCAACCAATCATACTATTCAAACACCAAAAAGTGATCAGAATTTTTAGATGAAAATCCTTCAGATTTATTAGCACCAAAAATATCTTCAACCCATAAGCTTTCTTATCCTCTCTTTCCCACACCAGTCCAGAGGAGTTGTTGATATTTTTGTTCATTTGTTTTTTTTGGTTTGGGTTTTTGTTTTTTTTTTTAAAACAGATTTAAAAAAAATACTCCCAGGACAAGTGCCAGCTTAAAAAGTTACAAGCACTGAAGAACAGTGGGTTGGGAACACCACTATTTCCTTCAACATATGGATGTCAATGCACTATGATGAGGTGTTAAAAGTAGTGTACAGAACTTATGTAACATGTACCACATATATGAATTCATAAATTTTAATAGCTACTTACGGAAAAAATCCTTTTTCACCAAGTTTTTTGCACATAGTACTGCAAGGGAAACAAGAAATACATAATGAAATTACTGGTCATTAATATTTTAGAATTTTTTTTTTATCTTCTCAGCATTCCAGAAAACCCAGCGCAAAGTAAAAATCAACGAACATCAAAGATGTGTGCAAGAAAACAAATTGTGATCATGGGCCATTTTTAATGTTGCGTAAGTAAACACAGAAGCCTGACCAGAAGTTCCTTTTTTTCCCACAGTTATCCTAGGGTCGGCTGTGGTGGAAGTTACAGAGAGGTGTTGTTCTCAGTATGTGAGCGCTTTCCAGCCCTACAGACATGGCCATATTTTTAATCTAATTTTATCTCCAGAACATGCTAATATGTGGAGGAAGGATGGAACTGCATCAAGAAAGAAGGGCAAGTGCCTTTAGAACAGATTAGGGTGATTCCCTATACCGTATGCCCTCTTGGCGTAATTCCTGATAGACGGTGATAAAATTACCCCACATGAAGTTAGCTTGCTCAGTACAACCATACTCACACAAATTAAAGATTTAGAAGGCATAAATCATTTAGAGTTGCCATTTGTGTTTTCAGCTGTTATTCTTGATTTAATTTTGCAGTTTCAGTTTCTCACTTTGAAAATTGGTTGCTAGGATAGTAACAAGCCAGCTTTTAAAATGCGTTCAATTCACACTTTATTAGAAGACAAAAATAACCAATCTCCAGAGGGTATTCATGGTACAGTTAGTAAAACATAATAAGGATTTAAGTAGGTGGTGTACACACGTAAGGAACACTTGTGGAAATCTGTTAAACAAGCTTTGCCTTACATGAAAAATAAGAGTCAGATCAGAAATCATTTCAATTTAAAGAGTTGAAAAATCAGAACATAATGGAGATTGACTGAGGATCTTTTTGCCTCAGACACAAATGCTAATCTATTAGCTACTTGAACTGTAAACTATGGAACAAAAATAATCTGGTTCTTTTAGAAAATATTTGCTCTATGTGCAGAACCTTCTGGTTTATTAACTGTTTAAATTTGAACAGTAAAATGATAGTCTCGTTGCTTAAAAAGCACAGATAAATATTAAATACATCAATCTAAATCCCACCATAATCAATACATCACCAGAAGGTAAATTATAACCATTTCATGGCAATTTTTTCATAGAATCAAAGTAATTGTCTAAATAAGATCAGGTTTGTAAGGTTTTAGAAGTGATTTTTCTGTAAAAAGGTTTATCTTTTTTGAATACTAAATGGGTCTGAAAAACGGAGACATACCTGTACTAAATGAAGTTTTAAAATATTTTAAAACAAGACTGATAGAGAGATCTAGTCTCAAAATGTTGTACAGAGAATTTCCCTCTACAGAAAAAGGCTTTTTTTAAGCTTTCTATTGAGTAATGACAGCTATACTCATTTCCTAGTTGATATATCTTCATATTTTTTTCCATTTAGTGTGTACCTTTCTGCTTTATCTGCCCACTAGCAACAAAAGAATTAAGATGCTTGAACACCAGAGACCTAAAATCGACTGGTTTGACCTAGCTCTAAATAACTTATTAGAGATCTGTCTTCCTTTCAGTTCTATATAAATCACAAGACTTTCCACATGTAAATTTGGTGGGTTAGTCAGACTCACCAGTCTAGATTGACTGGTATTCCTGCTTTCACACCATATATCAAGGAAACTAACTGGATGAACTTTTGTCTTCCTGCTCAGGTTTCCTCAGTATCTGTCTTCTTAAACTCCGGAGAAAGATTCCACCCACACTACATGAAACTTCAAAAACAACCTTCTGAATAGGCACCAGAAGCTGGGTAGTGTCTTGGAGATCTGAATGAAAGAATCAGATTGCAGAATCACTATAAGAACTCTTTTCTTGACAAGACCACACTAAAAATGACCTGAATGGGAAAATCCAACCACATGAAATTGTAGATGACCACTCAGAAAAGAAGGCAGCCGAATTCAAGAACAGACCAATATTCAATCTTGTGTGTTGATTAAAGACAAAAAAGCTACAATTATCAGCACCACATAATCATCCAGCTCAACTGAGGCAGTTTTCTTCCCTCTCTTTGCTGACAAAGTAGCTATGTATTTACAAGTGATGTTTTTATGAAAGACTTGCACTTGGCAAAATCAAAGGAGACCTTTTAAATAAAAAAACAAGCACTTGGACAATTTTACATATCACACTGTACTCAGAAAAAAAGGGAACAAGAGCACAAGAGATACAGAGAAAGGCTTTACTACTAAGCTGGACACTACACATGGCAGAATTTTGAAAAACATGAATTATAAATGGATTCCTATTTTTAAAATTCTCCTCTGTTTGAAAGTTCCCTTTCAGAGGCTATGAGTCCTTCACCTGAGATGATATTGCACTTTCAGAGGAATGGAGATAAGAAACAGGCAATGATGCGGCCGAACAATCAAGTAAGTATTTACAGCCTGTGTCCATGCCCTAAATGGATGAGGAGATAGCATTTTCACAATTTCTGTAGCCTCTGGTAATAACCAGCCCAAAGTTAGCATCCATTGCTATAGTTATCTATTTATCTTCATTAATTTATTTTCAGAAACATGGTTTCTTTTGTCCCTCTAATCATATTACTGCCCAAGCAAATAAGCCATTAAAATATGGCGGTTAACATTATAATTTTAAAAGAGAGCAAGTCTTTACTCAGTCAAATGGAATAATATTGGTTTAAATTGAAGAAAAAAGGGGATGATATAGAGCAATCATATGCAAGTAATGAAGTTTTATGAAAGGATACTAGTGCTGAGTAATCAGTTAGCTATGAAAAATTTTGTGGTCCCTGAAGAAACAATGGCAAATTGAGAGACACTGTGAGTCCTGAGATAAACATTAGAGTAGAATAGATTGTCTCTATTATCAGAGTTTGGTGGCTCCAGACAAGTCTTGTTTATTTTTGGAAACTGAAAACAACGCCTTTCTCAAAAATGATTGAGATTTCTTTGCAATTCCAAAACCAAGGGAAAATTGAAATGTGTTGGCAAAAAAGGGGAAAATGCTTCCCCCAACAATAACCTTCTCTTTCCAGGAATGGATTTTAAAAAAAGAAAAAAATCAAGAATGAAGATAACCGCCTGCAAGGGTGGAAATAAATTACAAGGTGACAAGACATGCATACAAAAATTACTTACCAATAATTCTTGTTCTCTGAGAATGGTGCATCTGTGCAATGCACTCCCACGGCCACAGAGATTCAGAAACCTTCTAGAAAAGCAGTGCCCATTGGGATATTATGAGCACCCCCTCAAGGCACTAAAAATTATCGGGGAAAAAACCCAAAGGTTTTATTTGGCAAATACAGAGGGTGGGAACTCCCAGAGCTGGCTGTGAAAAAGAGCAACAGAGGTGGTCAAGAGCTGAACAGCCTTTTATAACCATACCTTGAAATAGGTGCTTCCAACGTACACTGCTTTTCTTGAAAGTTCCCAAAGCTCAACGGTGCTGGTGGCTGCATTCCACAAACTGAACTCATTTGGAGAAATACAGTTACTCATCATAAATATTTCCCCTATGTGAGGAATACCCTTCCCTGAACTGATCTGTAAGGAACTACCCTCTCCAAGACTAGCTTATTCTATGATCCCTACGAGTAGTTAACCAACTAAAAGCCTTAGACAGAGTCAGGTGCGACTGATGTGCACTATAAAATGTTTTTAAATATGCCAGAAACAAGTTTTATATACAATTATGTACAAATTTATTTATCGATTGCATCTCTCCTCCACCCCGTCACTGTTCAGTATCATGTTCAAGGCACATACAGGGCCTAGCATAATGGAGCCACACTGTGAATGGTGCTTTAGGAGCTACCACAATTGAAATAAAATATTACTCTCTAATTAATAGACTGAATGTGATACATTTTTTCAAGTTTTCTAGTGACTTCTGTTTATAAAGATACCGATATAACAGCATCTGTCTCTTTTTAAGGCTAAATGTTAAACTCATCTTTCCTTGGGAAATTCAGAACCTAGTAGACTTGATAACTTAATGCTATACTCATCTCTGAAGAACTTTATTCACTAGTAAAAATAAAACAATGGCCATGCCACCTAATTCTCAGGTGGATCATAGAACAACTCACTCCACTTTGGCACAAGTCACAGGAAATGCCTAGAACTGGTACAGCACTATGTTAGACAAATCAGTCAGTCACAAGGAATACTAATATCAGAGCTGTTAACTTAGCCTAAAAAAAACAGTAGTCCTGGTTCTAGCCACTGTTACTGGTTCTTCCTTTAAAGAGATAGGGTGAGAGAAGGGGATAAGGTGATGAGCTGAGGGAAAGCATGTAATGGGAACCTTCCAACACAAACCAAATAATTCAACTGCAGACAGCGAACGTTGGCACAAAAGAAGATGAGAATTTCAGCTGTCCCTTGATACCTAGATTTTAGGCATGTATTCAACCACAGAATGCGATGCCAATCTGCTACACAAGACAGTCATATAAAATTCCTAAGATGATGTAATGAGAGGACAGCTACTAAGCTCAAGGTGCCCAGAGATTTGAAGTCTTACTCAAACAAAGCACACATATAGCAATACAAAATTAAAAGCAATTTGAGGAATCACATGATGCGACGGAACTGGCAGGATGCTTCCTCAATTCCTTTACGCTGGCCAGTCTTCTCTGAAACCTAGCCTTCTTGCAGCCTGAAAACTGTCACCAGGCACAGCTCAGCTAAAAACTGAAAGAGTTCTCCATTCACTAGGCCCCCGTTCATCCAACAGTGAAAGTTTTGGCAACCAGCTACTACAGTGATGAGCACTTTATAAATATGCAGATAGCTAACCATCTGCACAATTCCATAAAGTAGAAGGGTGGTAGGATTAAATGAAGTTGGTGAACTTAAATTTTAAATGAATCTATGTAAATAAAAAGCTTCTGGAGAGTCTTGAGCCAATCAATAGGTCATTCTATGTAATGTCATGTAATGTCATGTAATGTCTAAAATTTAAAAAAAAGCCTTTTGAGAGAAAAATTATAAGGTTAAGTCATCATATCCTAGGAGTGCTGTCACCATCTTATAATCATTCAGGACATAAACAAGTGAAACACAGGTGATGGGAATTAGTTTTTAATTTATCTTCAAAACATAAGAACTGCCATATTGGGTCAGAACAATGGTCCCTCAGGCCTAGTATCCGTCTCCAACAGTAGCCCATACCAGAGCTTCAGGGGGAGCGTACATCAGAGGACAGGTGTAGTGATCCACCCATCTTCCCCTCCTGGGCCCCAGTGAGTCTAACGCTGGCCCTGCTTGGAGGCCCCCCCTGAAACCTGCTAGAGGAGCCCTGGACTCCCGGTTGAGAGCCACCGATCTAGATATTGCCCAATATAATTGGGATGAGAGTTTAGACTGCATGCTTATATATTTTATTTTATTTTGGTAACTAACTTTGACTCTGCCTATCACTTAAAAATCTACCTTTTGTAATCAATAAACTTGTTTTACTGTTTATCTTTACCAGTGAGTTTGCCTGAAGTGCTTGGTAAATCTGCTCAGGTTACAAAGGCTGATGTATGTCCACTTCCCATTCATGAACTGGTGAACCAATTAATAAACTTCCATTGCTTAGGAGCACGCACTGCAGCTCAAGCCCAGACACAGGAAGAGCGCCAGCAACAATGGGACAGGCACGCGCCACAACCCCTCAACAACTGCCTGCTGAGCGCTCGCGAATTGTGCTAGTTTGTCCCCTGCCCTGACCTGGCCAATGGGAGCTGCACTTGTGGGTGGGGCAGCACACGGACCCCCCTGGCTGCCCCTAAGCCTAAGAGCCAGACATGCCGGCTGCTTCCCAGGAGCCATGTGATATGGAGGCTAGCAGAGAGCCTGCCAGCCCCACTGTGCAGCGCCACCAACCAGACAGTCAATGGCCCAGTCAGCGAGCAGCCAGGATCCTTTTTCGACCGGGAGTTCCAGTCAATAACCGGACACCTGGTCACCCTAATCCTAGTTAGTCCCAACTCCCAGCTCATCCCAACTCCCAAGAAATTGAGTCTTTCTCCCTGTTCCAAGCTCTTATCAACATTAAGATTTTTTGAAAAAAGTTCCCTGCGGTGTGAAAACTCGTGTTGCCAAGGCTCTTGTGTTTGCCAGCATTTTCAACTCGATCACTACCATCTCTTCTAAGGAAAGTTGGTCAACAAGGTGCAAAAATGCTGGTGGCTCTGAAAGCCTTGTATAGTCTAACAGTTACCACACTAACGCAGTTGCACCAGTAAGCAGCTGTGATGGTAAATTTTTGCCATCAATTATGATGTAGACATAGCCTAAGACCTTGAGTATATTACAAGTTGCACTGATTTAACTGAAGTGTTTTGGGTTTATTTAAATAATTTTGTTTGTTTAATTAGTCTAAACCCCCTTTGCGGACACTCAAATCAATTTAAGCCTGGCTTATATAACTTTAAGAATGCCCACATAGGAGTTTGCACTAGTGAACAACAAAAGCTATTTTAAAAAAAAAAAAAAAACCACACACACTTTAGTTAAACCATTGCAACATGTATTAATGACAAGGCCTCAGATAACTAGAATCGTAACCACAAAAGGCTTTACCGATGAAAACCAACAAATTGCATTGTACCATGAAATGAACTGGAAACCAACATGAAGATGAAATATGCTCCATGCATGAAATGCGACTCAGTAAATGGGCAGCTACATTTTTTTTTTTTAAACTAATTTAAGGTTTTTGGGTAGCCCAGGGAAGACAGCACTGCAGTAAAACAATCTGGAAGAGACAACAGAACTGCTCTATAGACATAAATACATGTGCCAAGATGCATTTGCACACCAACTTCACACGTTATATGTTTAGGTCATTTAGCAGCTAAACACATATATTGAGGCCTTATATGATGCAAAAACAAGTTCAATTCAGGGAAATGTACCAAACCAGAGAAGAGCAAGAGAATGCTTCAGGCAACTGAGTCTTACCATTACATATCTGCTTTAATTTTAAAACAAAATTATTTTTGTAATGCTTTAGTTAGTACATGGGGAACATTAAGTATATTCACTTGGCTGAAAAACATCTGTGGTAAATAAGACAGCTCATATCAGCCATGTATCAATAAAATTATTTGTTATTTACTATTTTAAACACACATTGTGTTTTCAAAATTGGAGTTGAATGAATCCTATTTTCCATTTTTCTTGCTTATATTATGATTTCATTGCCTGCCATAACGTCCCAACAAACCATGCTCAAAACCATGTTTTTAGTCATGCACACAAATACACGTTTCCCAGTCCCTTTAATTTTCATTTATGTTATATATAGTAACAGTAAATTGGTTTGAATCCAATCTTCTGCTTGTAAGACAGCACAAATTAAGACTGGACAATTCCTTAACCAAGGGAAAATTCAGACCGAGGATAAACAAATTCAAGAGGAATTTTCACTTGTGCAAACTTGAACTTTGTAGAAAAAAATAATTTACGCTGCCTAGAAGTTTTCTGTACTCTTCTTACTCCTGCTGCTACTTATGGAAGAGCTCTCTCTTGCACTGACTAGTTTTAGCTTTGGATTTATTCTACAGCAAAGTTATAACATTGTTTTTATGACATCAAGGTCTCTTGTTATGGAAATTATTATGATGTCACATTATTATTACACCTTTAGTCACACAGCATAAAAAAAATCATACATGTAGTAAATACACAAGATAAATTGCAATCTAAAGATGCAAATACAGAAGGCCATTGCACGAAACAGGACAAGCAACACAAGCAACAAAACATGCAGTTATATCTAGCTTCAGAGAACTAGCAGGATTTCAGAGGAGATCTGGAGGAGGAAACAGAAGCTTCTTGGAAAATATTGATATGGAGTCTTTTCTGAGGGGAGAGGGTAATATGTAAGAAGGAGAAGAGTCGAAGGGAGGGTAAAGTTTTACCATTGGGAACACAGAAAAAACAACACATATTGATGATACTATAGAAGAAGAGTGACAGGATTTGGCAATTTCCTGGATGTGATGGGAAGAAGTGAAGGATAGAAGGCAAACATAAGAACATAATAATGGCCATACTGGATCACACCAAAGGTCCATCTAGCCAAGCATCTTGTTTTCCAACAACGGCCAATGCCAGGTGCCCCAGAGGGAATGAACAGAACAGGTAATCATCAAGTGATCCATCCCGTCATCCATTCCCAGCTTCTGGCAAACAGTAGCTAGGGACATCATCCCTGCCCATCCTGGCCCATGACAGACTTATCCTCCATGAATTTATCTAGCTCTTTTTTGAACCCTGTTGTAGTCTTGGCCTTCACAACAAACATCCTCTGGCAAAACGTTCCACAGGTTGACTGCGCATTGTGTGAAGAAATACTTCCTTTTGTTTCTTTTAAACTTGCTGCCTATTAATTTAATTCGGTGACCCCTAGTTCTTGTGTTATAAGAAGGAGTAAACAACATTTCCTTACTGACTTTTTTCACACACAAAGATGATGCCAAAGCTACATGTCTGGTTGAGAGAGTGAATGGTCTCAGCAATTAAAAAGTCTGGAAGAAAAATGACAAACTCACTCTAAGCTTGAGGTGGGCTTTCTCCAGGCCCACCCAAGAGATAGGAATAGGACAGAGGGAGTAAGGAGCTAGGGTGGAGAAAGCAGATTTAGCACTATGACTTCATTGCAACATAAACCAAAAGAGAAGGTGCATTGCAAGGGGAACAACAAACTGCATCTTTAAAGTTAAATATATATGTACACACACGCGATTAAAAATGAAAGCCTAGCAAGAGTATAAAAAAATAAGTGGGCTTGGGTTGTCAAGTGCTAAATTATGCCCAGCGTGTGAATGATCCTCTTTAAAAGAATAAAACATTTAAAAATGAAATTGAATTCTTAAATATATCTGGTACATCTGCAGTTAAAAAAAATGTAAAACAATTACAAAGCAATCTTTTGTGCCTGATTTACTGTGACCAGTTTGAGACAAATCCTTTATAAACAGTTGCCCACATAAGACAACTACAAGACTGTATATACTGTTGAATAATATTCTAGAATCTAAAGTATTTTTTTAAAGTCTCTACTCCTGCATTTACAAATAAAACTTTCAAAATGTGAACTCAGTATAAGCAAATGCAGTAATGTTTCCCTTAGTCTGTAGATAGCCTTAAACAACAGCTTTGAAAGAAATGTGAATTCATGTTAATGTGTTGTTGACTATGAAACTGAGTGATGATTTAGAGGATGATATTGATAACTATTTCACTGATTAGTTTACTTACTGTTATGACTAAATCTTAGCCTTAATCATAGGTATTTTTAGTAAAAGTCATGGACAGGTCACAGGCAACAACAACAAAAATTCACGGCCCCTGACCCATCCATGACTTTTAATATATAAATGCCAGACTAAAATTTAGCAGCTCCTTAGGCCCCAAGCGCTGTTGCTTTGGGGGACCTCAGGACACTGCTGTTGTGGAAGCCCAGTGGTCAACAGCTAGCCCCTGCACTAGCCACAGGGCTGACTGCTCCTGGGGACCGCCACCCCTGGGACCGCTGCTCGGGTGCTTCTCCCGGGGATCAGCCATTGCAGCTGCAAAAGTCACAGAATTCATGGAAAGTCACAGAACCCGTGACTTCTGCGACCTCCATGACAGAATCGCAGCCTTTTATGATATGTGGTAGCAGATACTGTGGGAGGGTGCAATGTGTAGCTAGCTATTGTCAAGGGTTATGATGATTAATTTGTATTGCTGTAGCTCTAGAAGACCCCAGTTAGGATCAAGGCCACATTGTGCTATCCACAAACACAGAGGAAATGGCAAACTCTGCCTCAAAGAACTTACATTCTAAAAAGACATGAGCAGAGGAAAGAAATACATATACAAGCAAAGCAATTAAGCTGGGAATAGGTATACAACTTGTTAGCATCATGTTTGAGTTTATTTTTATATAAACACTCCACACAGTCTAATCTCCCACTGGAGGCTGATGGCTACAGTGTAGGTCTTGGGGAAAAAAGCATTATAAAAAGTCTATTTGAATTTGTCTAGCAGTGCAAAATGTTCCCCTCTTCCCAACTCTACCAAAATAAAATATATGCTACTTTTCCTACTCTTTACTCAAAAACTTACTAAAAGTATTAGCATGTGGAGACAATGGGCTTGTCTACACTGGCACTTTACAGCGCTGCAACTTTCTCGCTAGGGGTGTGCTGGTAGCTATGCCCTTTCTGGAGGTGGTGTTTTTAGAGCACTGGGAGAGCTCTCTCCCAGTGCTCCGCTGCGACTACACAAGCCACATTAAAGCACTGCCGTTGCCAATGTAGACTAGCCCAACGCAAATGTGCAGCAGACATAATGATGAGATGGATTACAATGGCTCCTACCCAGCAAGCCAACGTGTGTACTAGTAGAGAATTAAACAGACTAAGGTCTGGTCTACACTACATAGTTAGGTTGACACAAGGTAGCTTACATCGACCTAACTGTAAATGTCTACACTAAAATTTACATAACTCACCTGCTACACTGACTTCATAACGCAACTTCCACAAGAGGCACAGAATCAACGTTGATGTAGTTATGTTGATCCAGTGTCAGTGTAGACACTGCGTTGCTTACATCGACTGTGACTGGCTTTCAGAAGCCATCCCGCAATGCCCCACACTGACAGCATAATTGGTACATAATTGGCTTGTGCGCTGCTGACACAACAAGCAAAGCATAGACATGCACCAGTGATAGAATTATTGTGGCAGCTGAATGCCAACATAAATTAGGTTGACTTAATTTTGTAGTGCAGACATGCCTTAAGGCTTTAAGGTACTAGATTAATATGCACATTCAGGGCTAGTCTACACTGGGAATTTATACAAGTATACTTACATTTCACTGGGGTATGAAAAATCTACACCTGAGAGACGTAGCTATTCCAACCTAGCCCCCAGCATAGACAACACTACATCGATGAAGGAATTCTTCCATCAACCTAGCTAACACCTCTCAGAGAGGTGGATTACCTATACCAACAGGAGCACCCCCATCTTGTTGGCATAGGTAGCTTCTACACTGTAGCATTATAGCTGTAGCTGTGCTGATGTAACAGTTTAAGCGTAGACATACCCTCAGAATTAGACTCTCTCTGAGACAGTCTACCAGTGATAGCTGGTTTGTTGTTAGTTGCCTGGTGGTTAGAGTAAGGGTCTTGGAAATAGACCCATAAGTACTGAATCCAACTCTGCCAAGGGAACATAGGTTAAATGACTTAACCAACACTACTTATCTATGCATCAGTTTCCCACACTGCTGTAAAATGCGAATACCATTTACCTCATAGGAATGTTATGAGTTAGTATCTGTTACATTGTGATCCCCTGTCCATCTTTTGTATTCGTCTATTGTTTCTTGTGCTATATAAGTAAAATCTGATATTTGTATGTGTTTTACAATGCCTAGTCTATAACTGTGCACTAATTTATAATTGGCACCCTAGACCTTAAAACAATACAAATACAGAATATTTAGCATCTGTAAAGCACTTTGAGATCTTCAGATGAAAGATGCTATATAAAAATAAAGTTATTAAAAGATGAAATGCTTAACTACTTTTTACAGTAAAGAATAAAATGTCCTTGAAGCACCCAATAATCAAAAAAAGTTTTAATTTTGACAAATATATTTATGTATTTCAGCCCAAAGTATACCATTCAGGTGTCCACAGCACAAGAACAGATACCAAAAGATCTTTATTTTAGGTCAAAATAGATTAAAAAAAATAAAAAAAGAACTCACATGACCATAGAAGTCAAGTCTGTTAAAATGCAGAAACAGGAAAGAAACTGCAAAACAAATATGTTTAAAGCACTGCACATGGTTATGCTACAAGAAAATGAACACTTATCATTGCCAATATCCAAAAGCAACCAATACCGTGACAACAGATAGCAATAAATTTACAGAGAAAAAAGGACTGAGTCCAAAACTAAGACTATGTTTACTAATCTTCTGTCTTTTCACATGTCATCACCATAGAAAAACTATTTCAGCCTTTTAAACCTAACCAGTAAGTTCAACATTATAGTTATTTTAACACAAGAGTCTGCTCTTAAAATAAATAAATACATAAATAAAAATAGGTATTTCTTTCAGACCCTATGGAACATGTGGAATGGGGGAGAAGGGGAGGGGGAAGATATGCTGCCCTTCAGTTCTCACCACAATAGTTAATTTTAGAGACAAATTGTTAGTTTTCTCTACCCAATCATCATCTTGGAAACCATTAATATGGCTTTCTGAGATTGGATCCCAGCAGTTTGCATGTAATATACAGTGCAATACAATCATTAAAATAAGTCCCAGCTGTAGAAACACAATGCTATGCTGTTGCTAATGTGAGTGTACCGATAATGAATGGACGTCTATGCTTTAATCTGAATAAAGCTCCCAACTGCTCTGTCTCTTCTTGCCAAAAATTCTCCTTCCTCCTCCAGACTGTTGTTGCATTCCAATTACACTGCTGATTGGAATGAAACTACTTCAGGGAGACTACACACACACACACACTTACTTACTTACTTACTTTTAGGATACTGTTCCTGAGATACAAACGGTTTAGAACATTTTGAACACTTAGTCGACACTACTTTTCTGCATGTTTTGTGAACTTTTTCTCCCCTTTACAGATGAGATTTTTCTCAGAACTGAAGTTCAAGAAAGCATGCACACACGCACAGGTTCCAGCAGGACACCCTAGTACTTTAAACATTTCTAACCAAATTCTACTGTCTTCTTTAATTGCTAGCATGCTACCCAGCAACTTTTATTTTTCTGTTTTTTCCCCAGATATAAAAGAAAGGAGGTATAAAATAAAGTGAAATGTTAAGAAATCTAACAAGGGGCATTGAAACTAACGAAAAGTCTAAGAACAAATTAAATTATTGTCATGCAGCTTTGCAAACATGTGGCAAGACAAAAATATTGAAAATCTTAATTGAAAAATATACAAAGAATATTGTTTATCCTGACACTGGCTTTTTTGCGGGGGGGGGGGGGCGCAGTTAATCTTCATTCACTTCGAAATATTTCCGACTCCTTAGATTTAACAGAAAGGGCTTTTTCAACAGAGCGAATTGCAAATTATAAAACACCCCCATAAACTAAAGAGTTATTTTTAGTTAATAATAAAGTTAATACAATTTTAAAAGGTTGTACTTAATTATAACTATAGAGGAACATGCATGGGTGGTAAATATTCCGCATTTAAATTTCACAGGTGCACATGCTGAGAGATTAGGATTTTAAATGTTTCAATGTCATTCCTGCTCATGAGAATGGAGGGGAGTCAGCAATAAAACTACCTAGGATCACTAACATACCAATGCCAGTGGGGTTGTCTAGCTAAAAGGCAAGTTTTCATCATGCAGTAAGGGTTGTTAAGATTTTTTTTCCACTCTCTGGTTTACAGTTACAGCATGTATTTTAAATATGGAGATTTCACTATGGGGTGCCAAATTGAGAGCAGTCAATAACATCCCTTATCCACCCCAAGCTTTTAAAAGGGACAATGTAAACTTACAAATTCAGATAGAAATGTGGGGTTTTTAAAAACTATACTTTTACAAGTCACATCTAAGATGCATATAATTAAAAGAATAGAAAAAAAATCTTGATTTCACTTTATTCTATGCATTTGAAAACACTTTGCGTATAGTCACTTTCACTGTTACCCCATATATATTCAATCAGTTTCCTTTTTGAGATTTCCACAAAAGAGAGACTATTTTTAAGAAGTGGTTATAAAGCCACAAACATTAGCAGACAGACTCAAAGGTATGAGGTACCTTCAACTATTAACTTCATATTTTGAAATTGTTTTTGCATTACAGTAGTGCCAAGAGGCTCCAATCAGGATAGCAGCTGCATCATGATAGGCATTGCCTTGCAAAGTATAGACAGTCCTTGCCCCAAACACATCACAAGCACATTTACAAACGATAAAAAAGAATGGCAAATGACAGACTAGATTTCATGTTGATGGGGTCTTTTTAACACAAAATCCAAATCACTTCTGCAACGCATTTCATCTGTTTGGAAGTTAAGGCTCTCCCATGTCAGACAAAATTCCAATACTGTTTTGAAATAAATAATGTCAAATTATTCAGACTACAACAGGAACTAATGGTCTACAATTATCTTTCAAAATTATAATTCTAAATGATTTAAAGTAAATATTGACTCATGGCCTGGTTTTTAAATTAAAGTTTTGTTTATCTGGAAGATAGTCTAAAAGAATGATTCAGTGAATAATAAAATTACAAGGTTATCAAAATACTTTAGTGCAACATTAAAGCACAATTATTTTAACAGTGCAAAATACAAAGAAAACCCAAAAAGGCAAAAAAAATGTTGTTAGCCTGAAATCCAAATGCCAGGCAGAAGAGTTTCTGAACAAAATATAAAGCCTTATTTATTATATATTAGAATAATTTCTACTATCAGAAATTTCATCCTTAGATATTTCTTTAACAAGGATCAGAGTTCTAATTTATCCTTCAAATAACATACATTTGTGAAGTTCAACTTAGCTGATTTGCATTTGTTAAATAAAACTTAATACACAATGTGTAAAAAAACACCTATTTTAAAAAGGTTCACATAAGTCTGCCTGTAAGCATTTTGTCAGTAAGAACAAAGTAAATCTGCTCTCCAACTAAAACAGCACAATCAATAATCCACCAGAGTGCAATCTAAGGAATCCAGAAAATGAAAGCATGTCCTAGTAGTCTGAAATACTATTTGAAGGGCTGCAAAGTATACTAGAAATTAATTTTATAGTGACTGTACATTTTTCTTCTTTCCTTTAGATTTACTGTACTCAACTCTGTTATCCTTATAACTCTAATAAAGGCTTTAGGGTTAGTATTTTAGGTTTCCTGCTAAAACTAAACAAAACACCAATTATGTGCAAGTATTTAACATACACATGCAAATTAAAATTAAATATGAAAATGTCATACATTTATCATTGAAGAAACATTAGAAAAATGCATGGCAACACTAAATATAAATAGTTAAGCAAGTAATGGCTTAACCAGTAATCAGTCATCTCGTCCAGTAATAAAACACTGGGACATAGTTTCCAAGGCAATTTTGAATTTCCGTAAGAAAAAAAAATAGACTCCAGTAGTCTGTGCCTAGGATGCCTGAATGACTTGTGGATACAGCCAGATGGAGCCTGCCTAGATTTGCCATGTTTAGACTCCTGTTTTAACATCATGATGTCTACTTCACAGTATTGTTTTACTGTAAACAAAGGGCTTCCTTTTCCACTCCTCCCTCTTACCACACTCCAAGCCAAAAAAAAAAAAAAAACCACCACACCATACACCCATAGAATTCTTAGCACAGGGGACTAACGTATTCACATTTCCTTGATTCATTCGGTGATGGGCTTACTGCCACTCACATCAAAGTCTATTCATGTGTCCAGGTTTTATTTTACATGGCTGTCATGGAGTAAAGGAAAGAAATTATTCTGCAACCTTTGCAATACAGACAGAAGAAAAAGAACAGTATATTAAAATCTCATTGGCGTATACTTGTAGGTCTCCTATATGGCAATACAATTTTGTTTCTAAGTGGATGTATACAATTTCAAATCTAAGGAACTCCCATTTTTGAAAAACTTATGGCTTGCTTAGATCAGGTCTAAATAATACAGAAGCAAAACGTGTGTGTCCACCTGTATCCTGTATTAACTGGCATGTCCACCATTGCCATAGCCAGTGGAATTGAACCAGTGGTAACACTGGTGGGACATTTTAGGAAAACAAAGGCTAGTGTGAAGATTTTGTATTTCCTGGTCTAGCACGGATGGAGCCTCTCAGACCAGTCACCCAGCCAGGATGCTTCCAACACACAATTATTTTTGTACAGTAGAAATGTTGTTCAACTTCCCTAGTACCCCCAAGACTGCCCTTCTTGAATGTATGAAAAGCAGTTAGCACATCATAAATGCACTGCAAATTATTAATTACAATAATACTGAACAGTTCTCCAGCCAAAAGGCAAAATTTAACAATTAACTGCCAAAATGCTTATCTGAAAAACTGAACATTTTTGGCAGTCAACAAAGCCTAACGTGCAGGTAAAAAGTTAACTATTTCATTTCTCATATCTGTAATAAATTCAGATTATAATTTACATTCCAGTAAGCACACAAAGGATTGGAGAAGGAAATTCAATAAAGGTAACTTAAATTACCTATTTTAACTGTTGCATTTGTACTGTGATCCTCTAAATTACAAATTAAATTTATCTCAATTTACTACAATATGAAGAACAACTAGCCCCACACACACAAAAAAGTGAATTGGAGATCAAAAGCAACACTGGCCAAGGTTAGTTAGTATCTCTAATCTTGAAGGAGGCAGCAATTAAACACAAGTGAGACACAAAGGCTATGTCTACACTCGCAATTGAACAACAAAACTTTTGTCTTTCAGAGGTGTTGAACCCCCCTTCCTCTTCCTCCCTCCCCGAAAACGACAAAAGTTTTGGTGACAACAAGCATCAGCGTGAACGGCACATTGTTGGCAGAAGCGCTCTCCTGTCAACAAGGCAAATGCCCCTCATTGGGGGTGGAATATTTTTGTCGGTAAGAGAGCCGCCAAACAGCAGCTACGCTGTGCGACTTTTAGCAGCACAGCTTCAGCGACACAGCTGTGTCACGTAGACATAGCCGAAGTAAACTCTTTCATGAACATACATTGTATACTCTTCTAAGACGTATGTATAAAATAGCTTTAAAAAAAGAGTTCAGACGCAACTAAGAAGAGCTGCTCCACCTATAACTCAATCATTAATGCACTCAATTCTTACCTCTTTCCTTAACAACTGGTGTGAAATCCATAAGACAATGATTTCAGTATATTACCTAAGAAGAGTCAAGATCCATTCTGTTTCTAACAGAACTAATTTCAATCTTCTTGAATAAAATAGTGATTTGTCCAAAATTATTTTTAAAAAGTCGTATATCAAGAGTCCATAAAAGAGCTTAGGAGCCTTTCTCTGAAGATGAATGGATCAAAAAGGGTGGAAAGGCAAATTCATTGCTTAACAAATACACATGAAGAGCATTAATAGGAAAAAAAGGGTTGACAACACCAAAGAAAGAAAATTTACAGCTCTGTTCTGTACAATATATTTCATGTATCTATGAAAATGTACTAGAGGAAAAAGGCATTCAACAAGAAACATAACCTTAAGATTTGCTTCATTGCAGTAAAACCCTCCATCACTGAATGCTCTATAGTAGAGGAAACAATACAATAAACTGATGATCTATTTACTAGCTGGACAAAAATGCCTTGAATTTTAAAAAGGTCTCCTGACAAGAGAGACCTGTAACTAACAGCCTCCTGCGTATTAGGAATTATAAATGACTTAAGCTTGTCAGGCATCAGGTCTACTCAAATCTCTTTGTCCAGAGCTAAAGGTCACCTACCCAATTTAAATAGGAAAACACTGAATTCTGTCTCTTCGGAAACCCAGATCATGATCACAACTATGGTCCCATTGATACATCCAGCTACTGTCTGTTGATACTACTCCAACAGTTGAACCTTGCTGAGCCTGGGTTATTTGTTGATCATAGTTTCAGAAAGCATTGAGCTAGTCCTGCAATACTTATTCTAAATCCAATTTTATGGTTTCTAGGGGTGTGTTAAATAAGTTACGAGAGAGAGAGAGAGAGAGAGAGAGAGAGAGAGAGAGAGAGAGAGTGTGTGTGTGTGTGTGTGAGAGAGAAAATGAATTACTGATAAATTTAAAATAGATGGATATAATTTCCTCTTATATGTCAAGATCTACAGTCTCTTTCCTAGAACAGTTGATGACATCACAGATACCTAATACAGAATAAGGAGCTGTGTTCCCTGCTCTGCTCAGTTGTTTGTGATCTCAACATCTGTTCCAACACAGAAATATAGCAGCCTAAATTTAAATCCTGGCAGGTTAAATAGATTATCGATTTTATATAATCTTTCGGTTCATCTTTAAAGGTGACCTGCATATGATTATTTTTAATATTGTATTTGTGCCCCTTTTTTCTTCTTTGTGATATATAAATAAGTACCGAAAGAGCAGAGGTTTGTTTGTTTTTGTTTTCCAGGTGCAAGGCTCTACTTTTTTTAAGCCTTAGAAATATCAAGTTTCACTCTCTCCCTGTTTTGCTACACAGCTTCTTGAGGATCTCAATCGTAGACTAGAAGCTCCGTTCAGACCTTAAAAAAGGAACAAACATTTAATCTTTCTCCCAAGTGTTTATTAAGCCTCGATATTTAACAACAACAAAAGGTTTTAGACGGTGACTAAAAATACCTTCCTCTAAACTATTCAGTCTTCCATCTCTTGTGAGGTGTTATAATTCCTCTAGTTTTTCAATTATCCATAAAATTCTAGAACAGACAAGACTTAAATAACTATTACTTAAAAAAAAAAAAAGCAGTGACAGCAATTTTCTGACCTTCTTTATAAGTAATTAAGCAGCATGCAAGAGCACAAGCCCCTTTCCCCTCCCCCATTTTTGAAGGTTACCTTTAATGCTTTGTGAATTGAACCTCCTTTGTACCTTGATAAGTAACTTAACTCTAAGAATCCACAAATATATCCTCTGTTAATGTAAGGAACAAAGATGTTTGCAAGATACTGTTTGCTACAGGACCATACAGCACCAGGCATGTTGTCAGCATGAAACAAACAAGTTATCTTTAGTGAGCAAAATTATAAGGATCAAAGAGCAATAATACGTTAAGCAACATTTATGGGTAGTTACGCAAAAGAGACAGACAGACAAAATTAATGTAGCTCTGCCTCTGCACATCAGGGAATGGTTTACACAGCAGTTAGGTAGCGTAATTCTCAGTGCAAGTAGACATACATACACTAGCTCTGTTCAAACTAGTGCCTAAATATAGCAGCATGAGCATAGTGACAAGGACAGTGGCTCAGGCTAGGCACCCAAGTACTGTACAATCCTACCTGACCTCCAGGAGATGTATTCAGGCAGTGAGCCTCAGCCATTATAGCCACACTGCTACTTTTAGGCACTTGTTTGAGCAGACCTAGCACAAGTATGTCTACCAGCGCTGGGAATCACACCTCCCAGCTGCTGTGTAGACGCACCCTCAGTCATGTCACACTTGCATTTCAGGCACATATAACCCCTTCCCTCCAAACGGTGAAGCTGACAATGGTCACAATATTGGAGCGTTTTTAGGCTGCACACAAACATACTAGAATATAGTTAAGGACCACAAAACTAACCAAACACACCTAACCTTCCAAAAGAAGTATAAATAACCCATCCATCCAATTTTGATCATAAATATAATTTTGCTGTTCGGAATGTGTTGAGGCAGAATAGGAAAAGATAGTTTTAAAATCACATATTTGATGTGATATGAGCCAAACCAGTCTGAGGTTTCAACTGCTTCTGCTCAATGCTCATCCCATTCAGAGACGATGAATCATTTCCCATTTGGCAACACTTCTGCCTACAAGGCTGTCTTTTGTGAGCTTTCTCCTGTATTCTTGTAATAGATTTACTAATTTAGTACACCTGACGGAGTAAAAATTATTATTGCCAGCTGTCAGACTAGACCTCGTCCTGTTTATCAGACACATCTGAACAATCCTGTTCTGCCCCAATCATAGAAACAGAATGCTCCTTACTAAGCCCAGTGTAGTAAATTACTTTCTAATATTCTTGTTTTTCTTACACTGACAAAACAACAAATCATCATAGATTTAAAGCAACAGCAAAATAAATTTATCTACAGCAGTTGGGCTCATACTGATTTATCCAATAACCACATTTAAAAAAAAAGTGTATATTTGCTTTTCTAATCATTCTGTCTTTGAATACCTAATTTAGAGAAACAGAAGTCTGAGTATTTTATAAAAAAGTATTTTGAGGTCACAGGGAGTGTGCTCCAGTTTTTCAGGCAGCCCTCCACAACTCTTTGAAACAGAAAGGAGAATGAAAAAGGTTTTTTTGTTTGTTTGTTTTTTAAAGTTCTCTATCTCCCTACCCTCCTAAGGCTTTGTGTGTGAATAAAGAACTGCATTTAATTTCTTTCTCGGTCTGGACTGTATCTTAAAAGGGTAGAGGTTTAGGTTAAGGAGACAACAAAATATACATTTTTTTAAACCTACCTGTAACAAAGACTAGGAGAATCATTTGATAGAATTCACTTCTGCTCCTTTTATTCTTTACCAGCTTAAAATTATCCACAAAACTAATCAAAACCTACCGATTTTTTTTTTTAAATGAAATCTGTATTTAGAATTTGGCTTTCCAAATTGTAGATGTCAATTATGCGGATATGAAAAGATAAATACTCTGCTTCCAGCAAAAATCAGGGTGGGTTTTGTTTGTTTTAAACACAAGCCTATTTTCTCTTCACACCCCATCTTCAGACAGACAAGAAGCTGCACCTTTACCTCCAAGATTCAGACTTGGCAACAATGATTCCATGTTTAGATCACTTTAGGGCAGCACTACTGCAATACATTTTACCTGGGGTGGACTCAGAAGGTCATCCAAAAACTAGCTGGTTCAACATGCAGACATTCACCTTCTACATGGAGCAGAGCACATCACACCAGCTGCTTACTCAGCACTTGGTACACTTCTAGGCTCTGGTCCTTATCTTTAAAACCATGAATTTGGCTTAGGCTGAAGTCTTGTCTACACATGGCATTATTCAGAAATAGCTTTGGGTATGAATATTCTTATTCCAGAATAAGAATGCCACTCATTAAGTTATTCAGGAATAGCTATCGCACTTCAAACTCACAACCTACCTTAATCTGAATTAACCTTCAAGTGCAGACAAGTGCTCAGTAGTTGTCTGAAGGACCACCTCTCATTACACATCCTCTGTGGCAATAGGGACAGAAAGGGTGGTGGAATCCAGGTTCTAAGGGTATGTCTACACTGGAAACTTCAAAGCACGAGTGTGGTCGCGCATGAGTGCTGGGAGAGAGCTCCATCAGCGCTCAGAGCCTGTTACACTAGCGCTTTAAAGTGCTCAGACTTGCTGCGCTCAGGGGGGTGATTTTTCACTCCCGAGCCAGCAAGTTAGAGCGCTATAAAATGTAAGTGTAGACAAGCACTTTAAATCACTAGCACTAAAAGGTGTGAAAGGTATCCTCAATTAAAGGGCCCTTGGGTATGGTATTCAATACAAGCAAAAGTTAAAAAAAAAATCTGGTCACATTCTGGGCTAGAGGCAAGAATCATGATTTGATCTTGTTCTTTGGATCTCTCAAGTAGCCCATAGTAAGGAATATCTCACATAAGTTAAATACAAGATCTTAAGAGCAGCTCGGTGCAACCACCACAATCTTTTCATTCAATGTAAACTACACAGACTACCAACTTTAAAACAAGTGAGTTGTAGAGAGAGTTTCCGCTGAATGTTTGAAATTCCTTGTGTTAGAACAATCTTTTGGTCAAAGTTTCAGGGAGAAGGGGTGTTTTAAAAAAAAAAAAAAAAAAAAAAAAAAAAAAAGAGTTGAAAATAAGACAAAGTAATACTGCAACAGTTGCTTTTATACATGTTGTGGTCTGCCAAAACAATAAACTTGACATATATGAACACTAAATCTATACGCTAAAGGGACATCAATTTGAATCTTGTCCATTTCGAAAAGAAAATTAAAAAGTAATATCAGATACAACCACAGCCCTAGTCCAGCTGTCAATTTGGGATTTTATAATGATATATTTTTTTTAAATATTCTCTTCCTCGTTAATGTGGTAAAGACTGACACAAACAAGAAAGGAAAACTGACTATACAGAAGAAACTGTGAAAATGACTATACGTGAAGTGCTGTCAAAAGCACACAAAAAGATATTTTCCCCCTAATCTTTCAGTTAAAGTAACTTGTGACTGTTAAATTAAAATGAACTTTACGTGTTTTTTAAAAAAAACACGTACCCTGAATGTGCATTATTATTTTTATCATCATGAATGACAGAATATATGAAAATACTAACCCTGAAAACATGTTTCTGGTGAACCAACAAATATTAATTTAAAATGCTGGAAAAAGTTAGAGAACGTGTGACTAAAAATTAGACAGTAACGAACAGTTCAATGCACAGTTCCCAACTATTTGATCGCTTCCTAATTCCACACAGAAATCAGTTCGTCATACAACATAAGGCTTGATAGCACTTGTAATGTTGCCCTAGGTGGTATAAATGTATTCTTACAACTGTTGGAATGTCAGCTTTCCACAGAATGAAAACGTACAGATTTCATTTTCTGTATTAAGCAGCAATCTATATGGAAGTGTTTTTTAAAGTCAGAAATCTGACAAACAGGAAAAATCTTCCTGCCTATTACAACCAGTTCAGATCTTTAACTCCAAATAGCAAACAACAATATCTTATTCCTTTCCCTCTCTTTGAGTTAGTAACCAATCATAGCCACATACAGTGAATACATGTGGTGCTAAAGGCCCTCCAGACAAAAATAGTTATGCCGGATGTAAACATCAATCATCCATGTTGACGTGTTTGGATGCTCAAAGACCTTAAGCTATTCTAACAATAAAATGAAAAAGTAAGCTGTAAGAATTACTCAAACTCTTGCCGTCTGGAGACACATTCTAGACCCTTCAAAACTGACATTTATAACCCTGTTCTTTGAAAGTGAAGAGATTTAGATATCTGAATGATTAAATGTCAGCCACACTTATGAACATGATGAGCAGGCTGAGAAATTGTCTTTCTAAACATTGGTAACCTGATACAGAAGTTGTCAGAGAAAGTAAATATAACAAAAATTGGCATGAAGATTTCAATTCGAGAACTGGATACAGCATATCAGAACATTAAATTAAAAAAAGGCAAAAAATTCAAATTACTGAGCTCCCCATTACCATTGCAAAAGAATAGCTGAATTTAGAGAAAACATATGGGTGAGAGTACACACTTAATGACACTAAACACAATCCTGCAACCCTTACTTATGCAAGTTCTCCCATTAAAGTCCATGGGGGCTACTCATGTGAGGGTTGCAGAATCAAGGCCACTGCGTGCAAACCCTCCAGACTCGAAACTGTGCGTCAGTGCAACCTCATTTTCTTCTATGTACACACTAGTATCTTACATTTTGCCTATTATGTTTATAATACACTGACATGTTAAAAATGTAAATATAAGATTTCAATGCACAATATTCTTACTCATGTTTGTATGCACGAGTTTTGCTCTAATGTCTTATGTCCACTTGTTCCAATTGCTTGTCTGCATACTTTAATAAAGCACCTTACTCCCAGCATCATGATCAATTGGTGCCAAAATTCCCTATTTCTGCTAACATACCAACGGCTTGAAAAGTTTACGCAACATATACTACTCTGAACACTAACCCTATTAGCCAGAGTGATCAGCACCTGGACTATCATAGCCCTACTGCTCCAAACACCTCCTCAAGGCCACACTATCTTCAATTTAAAGGAATAAAACAGCTGTGTAAAGTATTTAATAACATTGTTAAACAATTGTAACTTAGTATGTCTTGCTTGTGTAATTCCTTCTTTCCCTTTCTGCTTCACTCTACTTTTTCTTTCCTCCAATATCCATTATGGTGCATGTTTCCTTACATTGTCTTCATTGTGTGCTTCTCTTCTACTCTGACCCTCCACCCATTTATGTCTCTATTTCCCCTACATTGTATTTGCCATCTCCTCCCCTATATTTTCTCTCTACTCCCAAAATATCAGTTCTGAACTTACATTTTTTAAACTTATATAACCAGTCCCTCCCACCTACTTCCATCCCCATATTCTACATCGACACATTTCACATATTGAAAATTTTACCAGTATACATTAGTGCACTGAATCCACATTAAAGGTTTGCATTTGTGCAGCTACATCAATATAGTTACACTAAAAATCCCCAGTTAAGGCCTTGTCTACTCAGAGGAGTCAACTGACATTGAGTTTGTGCACACTAAAGCCCAAAAACTGTTACAATGCTGAGATGGTAAGATAACCCTACCACCCAGCTGCTAACAAAGGTATGTGAATTCTTACTGGGTTGCTATCCTAGAGTGTTGATCTCTGTGTATAATATAATGGAAGATGAAGGCGTTTACCCTATTAATCATGAAAACACAGCTAAATGTAGGCCAACCTGTTCCATTTTAAGAGTAAGTAAAGATAAGGCCAAATGTTATTCTTACAAAAAAGAACTGAAAAGAAAAATTCCTAATGAAGTAAAACTGTACAAGGTTCTTCACTATAACTTTTGAGACCATGAACCAAATTAATTCCAAATACAGATGGACACCATTCTCACAATACAACTTTCCTTAATGACTGTACAATATTAATGCAAGGAAAACTGTATTTGTCAGAAAAAATAAATGTCCAGAAAAAAAAAATTTTTTTGCATGCTGTTTTCAGAGGGTAAATTACATAATTGGATGCTATGTTTCCATTTTACATAAGATGCAAATATTTAAATTGATATTCCTAGAATAACTAAGACGCTCTGCAATTCAAGAAGTATCGCTTACAGAATGTCATTGTGCATGAGACTTATTGCTGATTTTGTTTTAATACAAAGGGATACATGCAACATATTTGAGAACAGAAGTGGGCCCTCTGATAGCATTAAAAATTCTAGCTGTGGAACACTGTAGAAAACATTGTGGGAATTCCAAGGCAATTCACTAAGATGTAATTAGGATTCTGTTAAATATGTGAATAAGTAATAGAATCATAAAAATGTAGTACTAGAAGGGAGAGCTCCCTAGCCCAACTCCCTGTGCTGAGGCAGGACTCTGTATATACCCAGACTACCCCTCACAGATGTTTGCCTAACCTGTTCTTAAAAACCTCCAATGACTGGGATTCCACAAACTCCCTTGAAAACCTATTCCAGTACTTACCTATCCTTACAGTTAGAAAGTTTTTCCAATACCTAACCTAAGTCTCCCTTGCTGCAGATTAAGCCTATTATTTCTTCTCCTACCTTCAGCAGACATGGAGAAGAAAAGATTAGTCACCCCATTCAGTAACTGTGGTTCTTTGAGGTCCACATGCACTCCACGTTCCTTCAATAAGATTTTCATTAACAATATTCATTCAGCCCATGCACATGCCCTAAGCAGCCCTGTGCCCCACATCAAGGCAATATAGGGCTGCAGGGACAAATTGTCTTCAGTTCCCTCTCTACTGCAAAGTGCCACAAAGAAACTCAAACGGGTAGCTGAGCACCCCTCGGGGGCACATCTCAAAGAACCACAGTTACTGCACAGGGTGAAAAGAAAAGGAGTACCCGTGGCACCTTAGAGACTAACAAATTTATTAGAGCATAAGCTTTCGTGAGCTACAGCTCACTTCATCGGATGCATTTGGTGGAATAAGCAGAGGAGAGATTTATATACACACACACAGAGAACATGAAACAATGGGTTTATCATACACACTGTAAAGGAGAGTGATCACTTAAGATAAGCCATCACCAGCAGCGGGGGGGGGGGGGGGGGGGGGGAGGAGGAGGAAAACCTTTCATGGTGACAAGCAAGGTAGGCTTTTTGAATGTTATAATTTATAATTGACGTCTGATTTGCCCCTCTGCCATGTACATTGGCCAAACTGGACAGTCTCTACGTAAAAGAATGAATGGACACAAATCAGACGTCAAGAATTATAACATTCAAAAACCAGTTGGAGAACACTTCAATCTCTCTGGTCACTCGATCACAGACCTAAGAGTGGCTATACTTCAACAAAAAAGCTTCAAAAACAGACTCCAAGGAGAGACTGCTGAATTGGAATTAATTTGCAAACTGGATACAATTAACTTAGGCTTGAATAGAGACTGGGAATGGAGGAGTCATTACACAAAGTAAAACTATTTCCCCATGGTATTTCTCCCTCCCACCCCACCCCCCACTGTTCCTCTGATATTCTTGTTAACTGCTGGAATTAGTCTACCTTGCTTGTCACCATGAAAGGTTTTCCTCCTTTCCCCCCCCTGCTGCTGGTGATGGCTTATCTTAAGTGATCACAGGTTTCAGAGTAGCAGCCGTGTTAGTCTGTATTCGCAAAAAGAAAAGGAGTACTTGTGGCACCTTAGAGACTAACAAATTTATTAGAGCATAAGCTTTCGTGAGCTACAGCTCACTTCATCGGATGCATTTGGTGGAAAAAACAGAGGAGAGATTTATATACACACACACACAGAGAACATGAAACAATGGGTTTATCATACACATTGTAAGGAGAGTGATCACTTAAGATAAGCCATCACCAACAGCAGGGGGGGGGAAAGGAGGAAAACCTTCCATGGTGACAAGCAGGTAGGCTAATTCCAGCAGTTAACAAGAATATCAGAAAAAAGAAAAGGAGTACTTGTGGCACCTTAGAGACTAACAAATAGTAGCTCACGAAAGCTTATGCTCTAATAAATTTGTTAGTCTCTAAGGTGCCACAAGTACTCCTTTTCTTTTTTCTGATATTCTTGTTAACTGCTGGAATTAGCCTACCTGCTTGTCACCATGGAAGGTTTTCCTCCTTTCCCCCCCTTGCTGTTGGTGATGGCTTATCTTAAGTGATCACTCTCCTTACAATGTGTATGATAAACCCATTGTTTCATGTTCTCTGTGTGTGTGTGTATATAAATCTCTCCTCTGTTTTTTCCACCAAATGCATCCGATGAAGTGAGCTGTAGCTCACGAAAGCTTATGCTCTAATAAATTTGTTAGTCTCTAAGGTGCCACGGGTACTCCTTTTCTTTTTGTGAATACAGACTAACACGGCTGCTACTCTGAAACCTGCACAGGGTGAGTAACCTTTTCTTTGTGTAGCCTCCCTGTGGGCACTCCACTTCAGGTGACTCCCAAGCAGTATCCCCACATGACAGAGGGAGCTTCAGGAGTGGATCTAGAACTGAAGACAGAACCACATTGTCAACTGTTGTATCAGATCTAGAAGCATAGACCAAGGTATAGTGTTTAGAGGAGAAACGCACTGAAGATCACACAGTTGTTCTACAGACCTCAGATACTGGAATTTCTTTAAATTAATGAGTAGATGTTAATTGTAACCTTGTAGAGCATGCTAACACCCCAGACGGGGGTTGAATGCTGGTAGCATCATAGCATGCAATAATATATCTAGAGACCCACCTCAGTAGCCTTAGAGTGGAGACTTTGGATTCTTTAAATCTGCCTAATGGAAACAAACAGCCTAGGAGACCTCTGAAACAGTTTGGTCCTATCAGCGTAAAAGGCAAATTCTCATTTGATATCTAAGGTATGAAAGGGAACTTCCCGTAGAGAATTATGTGTGTTGGGTTGGGTGGGGAAGAGACACAATAAATAAATGGATGAATTATGATTAAACTTGGATGACATCTTGGGAGGAATTTAGCGAGCAGATGTAAGGAAACCTTGTCCTTTAAGAATATCATGAAAGAAGGATCTTTCTATTAACTCTCCAATGTTTCCAACTCTTTGGGCTAACATTATAGCTACCAAAAAGACCATATTCATACATAGGTTAAGTAAGAAGCAGGTCACCATTGATTCAAAGGGAAGTCCTTTGAGACATCGAAGAATTAGAAGATATCCCAAGCCACAGTGAGGTCTTTCACTTGAGGGAATGAAAGGCTGTTATGGTAGCCAAGTGAACCCTGACTGAGCTGGTTGATAATCCAATTTTCTTTAGTTCCAGCAGGTAATCCAGGACATCTGAGAGTGAGGAAAATCAGCTTTGGAGTTGACAGTAATTACTAAATAATTTCCACTTTTTGAGGCGATTCTTTCCTACTGTTTAATAACACCTGTCTTACCTCCACAGAGCTGTCAAACTCTAGCCGTGCAAACCATTGAGAATCCATGTCCCGAGACAGAGAACTCCTAAATTGGGATGAAGCAATCAACAGGAATCTTGGGGGAAGAGATGGGGGATGATCAGAAGCTTGATTGCTGAATAGGTGAAACAGAAAGATACCAAGCTCGTCTCTGCCATGTTGGGACTATTAGAATAATCCTGGCTTTGTCCTGGCTGATTTTGTTCATCACCCTCAGTACAGAGGTGTTGGAGTAAATGTACAGAACAGACTCTTTGTCCAGGGTAGGAGGAGGCCATCTCTTAGAGAACAGCGGCCTAGACCTAGGCTCTTAAGCAAAACTGATGACACTTTCTGTTCACAGAGGCGGCGAAGAGGTCCACTTCTGAAAATCCCCAAGTTTTAAATATGCCTTGGAAGGTCTGAGAGTCCAGCTCCCACTCACAGTGCTTGGAGAAGTGCCTGCTGAAAACACTGGCTATGGTATTTTGAAGGCAAGGAAAGTAGATTGCTGAAATGCATATATGATGGATTATGCACCAGTTCCACAACTTGATTGCTTCAGTGCCAGAGAGGGGTATCTCACTCCTCCTTGCCAGCTGATATAAAACATATAGGCCACATTGTTGGTCATGACCCTGGTTGACTTGTCCCTGAAGAGAGGCAGAAAATGAAGGCAGGCATTCCTGACTCCCCTGAGTTCCAACACACTGATATGGAGACTAGTTTCTTGAGGCAACCATCAGGCCTGGATTGTATAAGCATTGACATGAGCTCCCCATCCCAACAGGAATGCACCTGTCATTACTGTTGGGATTGATTGGAGAAAAGGAACGCCTGCACTGATGCTGTCATGATCTTTCTACCAGTCTAGAAAATCTTTTACTTTGTGGGGAACTGAAACCTGTTTGTCTAAGCTGTGTCTGTGTGGGGAGTAGACTGCTTCCATGGGTGGCTTAGACCAACAAAGGCATACGCTTGCATGATCTGATAAAAAAAAAAAGTGCAAGCTGCCTAGGAGTTGGAGGCAGTTTATCACTGAGGTTTGAGGGCTCCCTTCAGTAGTTCTGAGGGCTCCCTTCAGTAGTTCTGATTAGATAGATATGAATCGATCCATGGGAAGGTAGGTCCTGGCGACCAACTAACCCAAGGACATGCCAACCAACTGTATTTTCTGTACGGGGTCGATGTGGATTTTTTTACATTGAGTTGAAGACCCAATTCCAGCAACAGAGAAAGGGCCTTCTGTGTGGATGACAGCACTGCTTCGTAAGACTGACCCTTGAACAATCAATCATTGAGGTACAGGAATACTAAAATCACCTCTCGACGAAGGAAAGCAGCTACCACTGTTATAACCTTTGAAAACACTCTCGGGGGCAAAGAAGTCCAAAGGGGAGCACCCAGTATTGCAAATGATCCTGACCTATAACAAGATGCAGTTATTTTCTGAGAGATGGGTGTTATCGGTTTATGGAAATATGCATCTTGTACATTCAGAGCTGAAAACCAATTCCCTTAATTCAGTGAAGGAATTATACCGCCAGAATCACCATCCTGAACTTCTGAGACTTCACAAATTTATTGAGTAACCTTACATCTAAAAATCAGTCACCACCCTCCATTTTTCATTGATACAAGGAAGTACCTTGAGTACAAATTTTCTTGCTTATGTTCATCAGGAACAGACTCTATAGCTCCTAAACAAAGAAAGGGAGTTTATTTCCTATCTCAGTAAGAGAAACAGGTAACATTTTTAACGGTTGGGGGGTTTTTTTTTAAAACATTTTTACAACTACATTTTGACCCAACTGTTGAGCAGAAGGCCATACACATGAAAGTCTCACCTGTAGTGCAGAGCTACACTGGAGGATCATACATGACCCTAGCTTAAGTTTTGGGCACTCCTGCATTTATGTAGTCTAAACAGTTGACCTTTTTTGTCAATAATGTGCACCCAACAATTTAAAATCATTGCATGGTACCCTAAGCTTACATAAAATTAGCATTTACTTCCATAAGAACATACAGGGATTCCACATCAGCCGTAGTGCAAGACGTTTTGGCTAGATGTCAAAAACAATATGTTTCATAAACACACATGTACACACTTAACCAGTTCTTTCTTGTAACAATAAATATGAAAGGTGTACCTTTACAGATTCTTTCACTTTACCCCAGGTTTTCGATTTATGTTTTGGAACAGTAATTTTAGATGCTTGTTTAGAAATGCCATTTATCCAATCTATTTGAACTATGTCAGACAGCACTAAGATTCAACACAGATCATTTAATTGTCCACAGACTTGTTTTGCTTTAGATTTTATTGATCACTAAAACAGGAAATGGACAGTGTCTTCCCCTTGTGATATATTTTGGGAGCTATTGCAATATAAATAGGAACAAGAATACTTTTTCCTCTTTTCATGAAGAATTACCATTTCAAGAAATGAAAACTCATAGATCTTGCATGAGAACCTGGACTGAATCCTGTCTTTTCACTTGGGTCAATGATCTCTCAGCCCACTGAGTCCAAGCATACAAGGATCTGGTCACCTTCAACTCCTCCTAACCTTAACAGGAATTGAGAGAGGTGGTGCCTGACATCTTGCAAAATGAGGCCATTTGTATCCATTTAAAAAGCCCAGATTTTAAGAAACCTACAATCATATTAATTTCAATGACAAGCAGGAAAACAGATGTTTAATAAAATGTAGCAAATAAATGAAAACAATTATTTTTAGGATTTCACAAAATGTAATTCTATTGTTACCCATTGACTCTGAGTTGTATCATAATAAATGCCATGGGCACAAAAGACTCTCTTCCATATGTTCCTGACCAACTATGAGAACCTATTTCTAGTTTTCCATTTCCACTGTCAAATTGCACACATGCTGGCACCACTGCAGCTACACAGAGTCCCTTTAGCAGCTCAATTCCCCCATCCACCTGCCTGCCTCTCCTACTCCACCCAATACTGTTCCAATTTTCTCAACCACCCACTACACCTATATCCACCCACCATCTTCTTTAGAAAGCTCCTAATATACTATTGATTTATTCCTCCTTTCAGGAATTGAATAGGGTTTTTTTATATGTATTTTAAACAAAAACAAAGGGCATCAATAACATTGCTGCATAACAGGTTCAGCCCCGCATACAGTTTTCAATGCAGAAATCTATAAGATCTAGAGTCCAAAAGACTTATTAATTTTAATAGGCTGATTGGGAATAGAGTTTCTTTTCCGGAAAAAAAAATGTCCATTTATGCTATGGACATAAATCCTGTTTTCCAGTATCTTGTGTCTCAAAAATAAAAAACAGTTCTCTGAAAATGTTATTCTGAAAGCGTATATTAATAAGGTTAAATTTTAATTCTATTTAATTCTATTCCAACTCATGTTAGAATTAAAACCACAATTTGTCCTTAGTGCAGGTGAACATCTGCATCTGCTGTAAGTACTATTTGGTTATGAACTACACAGTCCATATTTAACCTTCTGGGGTATTACCTGAGCATGTTGAATTTTTCTTAGTTTCCTGTAAACATTCAAAAAAAATTTCAAGTCATGATTATAATCAATCACTCTTTCTCCTGCTTCCCCCCAACACCAGAAATAAAAGACACTTTTTTAATATACATATTAATCTCAATTAACCTCTCACCCTCAATTCAATACAGGCACAAGTGCACTCATTTGGACTCTTATCTACCCAACTACAAATCAGCTAGTTAAGGATGTAAAACAGTATCATTACAGACCTAATCAGTTGGTGCCTGCATTTAACTGGATAAGTAATATTGAAAGCTGGATTTAGACTAATTTAAAATTATAGTTTTTGTCTTTCAGTGGTTTGATAATCCATCATGATCAATCAGTAAGTAATATGGTCCCAATCCTGCAAATTTCAGAGTAGCAGCCGTGTTAGTCTGTATTCGCAAAAAGAAAAGGAGTTTCTTTCTTCTTCAAAAAGAAAAATTTATTAGAGCATAAGCTTTCGTGAGCTACAGCTCACTTCATCGTACGAAAGCTTATGCTCTAATAAATTTGTTAGTCTCTAAGGTGCCACGGGTAATCCTGCAAATGTTTATACACATGCTGAAAGTTAAGCATATGTGTAATTATTTGCAGGATATGGACATAACTCCTTGCATAACACCGTAAATATGTATGAGAACACAACCCCTATGTGTTTCTGTACATTTGACACACACAAGTTTATTTGAATGGACTTCAGGCTCCACACTCATCCCATTACACAATTCAACTCAATTATCCTATTGAAAGCCATTTACCTTTAGTTAAATCGCTCCTTATTTCCTCTATGTATTTTTATTGATTTTTAATAAAGTAACAATTTAACAGTGCACTGGAAGTATCAGAATCCTGATACTACTATAGTATTTTACCAGTACACTAGAGATGCATATAATTTGATCATTGTTAACATTTTAACATCTGTTTCCAGAATGAGTAATCGTATCAGCATTCTTTCACATAGCTCTAACCTCCAATGAGAATCAATGTAGTATTCTTAGGTTGTGCTTGTGAACGTTCTTATAAATTGGCTTGTCCTATACATGGATCTCTTTTTAAAATTAAAGAAAAAAGGATGCACAGGCATCCATTTAATTCTCCCACTTGTTAAGACAATAGTGTTTCATTGCTTCATTCAAGCATTACCAAACTGCTAGCCTCTGACAAAGGCACCAAAAAAAAAAAGTTGGAGTCTCTGGCTGTCTATTTATTTCTGCAAGAAATCCATTTTTATTAGTTGTGTTAAACATGAATTGGCTAGGAATCATTCCAGAAGATTCATAACAGGATATAGACTTATAAACTTATATGTTGCAGCTTTTCCTTTCACTTTCAGAATTGTGCAAATGTGAAGTAACCATCTAACAGCCGAGCAATACTTTCCGTTCACTTTTAGGAATGGAAAATGATACAAAAGCCTTCCAGCTTGAGTTGCACTTGCTATGAGAAGTAAAGAGCATTGATAATATATGAGATGGTTCATTACCAGGTTTGACATCTAAGGTAAAAGCACTTTTAAGATTACAGTAATACCTGTGGCATGTTAAAGTATTTCTGAATGGAGTCGCACAGATAGAATGTACAAGTGAATATATAACTAAGATCACAGAATCATTTGATACGATCCAAAAGATACCCTTGGATCACTCCCAATCTCTAGTATCAGAAGGGCCATCACCAAATTTTATTTTCAATAAATGTACATTAAGGAGAGAGAGCATGCCCCAGTGCCTAGGCACTAGACTGGAAGTCAAGATATCAGGATTCTATTCACAGCTTTGTCACCGATTCCTTTTGTGAACTTGGGCAAGTCATTTCCACATTCTGCATCTCAGTTTCCTTCCCCTGGAAACCAAGATAATGCTGAGCCAGCTTTGGGCTAAGCTTGGATATCTACAGAGGAAGAGTTCAATATATGTCACAAGTATTCTTATCTAACCTTGTGGTGTAAACATGTAATGTTTGAGTAGCAAGGAAAAGTTATTTACCTTGCAATTCTGCTTCTTTGAAGATATAATCACTCAGAACCCTCTTTTTAGATCACAACACTCCAGGGGAAGACAGGTTGGGAACTCCCCATGTTCTTTAGTTTTTGAGGAATTTTTAGTTGGGCCCCTTCCTTCCCATATCCCATTCCAACTACCAGTACCCCACCACACTAACATTTTCAGTCAGCTCCCGAGGTATCAAATCAAGTACTGAGCTCTCCAGGAGCTGGGAATATTGTGAAGGCAATACCCTCTGACTCTGGGGGAAGAATGCTTTCCGTTACTCAAATGATCTCAGCCATCATAATGACACACAGGGAGACAGGCTGTCATGTGTCAAGACTATAAAGTTTTATACATTAACACACATCTTGAATTACATCCAGAAAAATCTACAAAGTCAGTGCACTGAATATAGTATAGAAGTAATGTACTCATTCCATTAGATCAGTAAAAAGAAAAGGAGTACTTGTGGCACTTTAGAGACTAACAAATTAGATCAGTGGTTCTCAACCTGAGGCCCACAGGCTGCTTGCCACCCAATCAGCGCATAGTTGCAGCCCATGTGATATCCTCAGGGCCATATAGGTAATATACATATTGTGTGGATGCAGCCCACATAACACAGAGAGCTGCATATGCGACCCACAATGGTAAACAGGTTGAAAATCACGGCATTAGATGGATGGAGCTACTCCATTCTGTGCCAGCTGACATTTCAAAGTGGCCTTCACAGGAAGCAAACACTAAAAGTCCAATCTCGAAGCCAGAAAGGTATGAATAACTCTGGTAAGGTCCACATCAAGAAAACAGTGCAATCTCTTAGCTAATCTCAAACAGCGATAAGAGTAGCTGAAAATCTAAGAACAGTTGGAGCTGAGGTTCAGAAGTGCATCAAAATTATGATCCTCGTTGGCAAGAAGGGAGCATGCACCACCAATAGTGGGGGCAGATAATAGCTAATATTAACTACTTTGGTACCCATTATCTGAGATAAATCAAGATTAAACCCTACCAGGCGCTCAGAAGTCAGGCATCTCACCATCATGGTGAGATGCGGAAGACTCCACAAGGAATCACTCAGCTGTGCATGCAGCTGCAAGAAAGGGATAACAATTGTAGAAGCCTGTTGGGGTACCCACCTGTGCTACCTGACTCTGATATTTTTCCATAGAGTTGAAGGGCAGAAAGGACCACTGATTCATCTAGTCGGACTTGTATATCACCAGCCATTACATTTCAAGCAGTTACCCCTGTATTGAGCCCAATTACTTGCGTTTGGCTAAAGCAAATTTTCCAGAAAGGCATTCAGTCTTGACATTAGGGTATCAAGAGTTGGAGAATATGCCACTTCCCCTTGGTAGTTTCTTCCAATCATCTGTCACTTTCACTGTTAAAAAAGTCCCTTATTTCTAATTTGAATTTGTCTTGCTTCAGCTTCCGGCTATTGGTTCCCGTTATGCCTTTCACCATTAAATTAAAGACCCCTTTAGTACCAGGTATTCTCTCCGTGAAGATACTTATACACTGTAATTAAGTCGTCTTTCAGTCTTATTTTTGATAAGCTAAACAGATTGAGCTCTGTAAGACTCTCACAGTATGGCATTTTCTCCAGCCCTTGAATCATTTTTGTGGCTCTTTTCTGCACCCTCACCAATTTCTCAACATCCTTTTAAAAATGGTGACACCAGAACCATACGTAGTATTCTTGTACCAGTCTCACCAGTGCCACAAACAGAAGTAAAAAATCACCCCTCTGCCCCTACTTACTACTCCTCTGTTAATATGTCCAAGGATCACATTAGCCCTTTTTGCCACAGCATCGCACTGGAACTCACATGGAGTTGCCTGTCCACTAGGACCACTAAATCCTTTTCAGAGTTGCTGATTCCAGGATTTAGTGTCCCCACCCCCCATTCTGTAGGTTTGGTCCTGCATTCCTTGTTCTTAGCTGTATAATTTTGCATTTGGCTATAGAACACATTTTGCTTGAATGGGCCCAGCAATCTTAATCACTCTAAATGACTACCCTATCCTCATCATTCTTTGCCATTCTTTGTGTCATCTGCAAATTTTATCAGCAGTGATTTTACATTTTTTATATTTTATATTTATTTCCAGATCATTGATGACAATGTTGAATAGAGTAGGGACTAGTAGCAAGCCCTGCAGAATCCCACTAAAAACACCCCTATCTGATTAGGATTCCTCTCTGACAACTACTAACTGAGATCTGTCAGCTACTTGACATTGTTCATTGCTATTTCTTTTAAATCAAAATATCATGCAGTACTAAGTCAAATGCCTTATAAAAGTCTACAGGTATGTTTTGATATGTAGGATTTTTTGATTTAGCACTTTAGGCCCTATCATGAAATACAATGCCACCTTTGTTGTTGAAAGAAATTAACACTTCATGGAATCAACAAAAGATGCACTGAAACAATATTTGAGACTGTCAGTTTTACAGAAAGAAAACAAAATAATTAGATCCACCTTCTTTTCTTCATGTTTTTGACAAATCTGTGACTTCAGGTCTCCGAAAGGTGTATGGAAAATAAGGGTAAGACTGTCCTCTACCAACCTCCCCATACTCCCCAGATCTAGCCACACCCACACCTGACCCACAAAACTCTCTTGTATTAATTTCTATTTTTTCCCCTGAAAAAGGTTACCAATTACACTATACCACAAATACCACATAAGCTGGCATCATGTAGCCACAAGGGTCTAGGCTAAGGCCACCAAATTCATTTCACTTGTTACCCATTCTGAAACAAATCAAGGCTGTACCAAAAGAAGTAGCTAGATTATGTACCAATTGATAGTTTTCATTTAGCTCAATATATTTTAGTGATGTTTTCTAATCTCCAAACTGATATTTCTTTTAAATTATTCCTGATTGACAATAACGATCCTTGATAAAAAGTAGCTAGCCTGATGTGTTTCACTTAAGTAGACATTGTTGAAAACCCAGGATTTTCAACTTTCCAACAGTATACAACAGACACTTCTAGTCCTTGAAGATGAGCGATATTATCTTACCTCCTGCACACCTCCACTGTTAAGCATTAATACTGTATTCCATCTGAAAGCTTGGAATCTCAGTTTTCAAATGGTACAGAGCAACCACTTCTACATAAAGAGATTCATGAGAATGACAACTACTAAAAATCACATTAGAATTGAAGTGGGGTGAATGCTGGAGTTTCTATCAGAGCGTCGCTTAAATAGACTCTAAACAGGATTAGATAAAATGGTGGTAAAAATGACAGTGGCGGCAGAAGCCCTGCCTAAGCTACATTTCCCATGAGAAGAACTAAATCAGCGATACCCATAATGGGAAATGTTAAGAAAAACTCTAGTGTAGACACAGCCTTAGAACTAGCTTCTGAGCTCACACTAATCTGAGTTATACTTGTGTAAATGAGATCAAAATCCAACATTTAAACTTTATGCTAAGATTTTTTAATTACAAAATGTATTTGAATATATTTAATACTTTGACAGTTGTCTGCTATCCTGCAACTTTCTACCTCAAGACAGTGCATAATACACCAATGTTCATGTCAGTAAGGGGTTAGGAGATATTTATCTTAATTTGTCTATCATAAAAGCAAAAGATCAACAACCTTAGAAGAAACTTATAGCCTAGATGCACTGTAAGCTAAATAAAAAGTTACTAGAACTATGCCACCACCGTGGTTTTTCCCCTATTATGGAACCCAGACCTAAATAAACTGTTAAACACTTAGTGTAAAGGTATGCCAAACATTTCTCAGAAGTTTTTTAAGGTCCCAACAAAGACTCAACCTTTTTTGCAAAATGAGGCCTAGGTTAAATATTTTATTTGGCTCCTTAAGATGGACTGAGAAGTTGGGCATGAGCTCCAGATCAGTTCTTGGACTCACATCAAACACTATCCTGTCATTTATCCAGTCAGTCAAAACAACGTTTTCCATCTAAACCTTTAATGTTTATGTCCTGAAAAACTGCTAATTGAATCCAGTTTCTGAAATCCATTTTTAAAATCTATACCATCCAGTTTAAAGATAATGAACAATAAAGAAATAAGTATTACACACTGATTACAGAATTAATCCTATCAATGTTAAAGCCAAAACAGAAGACTGCTAGTTTCATAAAGCCAAAGAAAATTAAGATTAAACAACACTTGTCAGATTTAGAGAGCAAATTACTTTTAAAAACAAAACAAAACACTGGAATATAAGGATTTTAATTCCAAACAATTTTAGCATTCAAGAGTTCTCAGACTGCTTTTCCAATCAAAATTGGTAATCAAAACCACACAGAGTACTTCAGACTATTCCCAAGCAAGAACTGATGTCAGTTCAATTAATAAAATTCAATTCAACACTTATACCAACTTTCCTTAAGCATGTAAAACTTCCTTACAACAACTGACCTTATGTGTAAATCAGTTATGATTAATGAAAGCACAAAATACCTCAACATATCAGAAGTATATTAAGAAACAGACTGATGCTTCATGCAAATCTCTAAAAATCAGAGTTGCTCAGTACCAATTCCAAACAATTATCAAGGTTGCAAGATTCTTTCTGAAGACAATTTTGTGTGTATTTTCTTTTCAGTATTTCTCTTCCCATATTTTATTAGCAAGGATATATGCTCAAAAATAGTATCTTTGTTTCTTAAGAATATACATGCCCTTTCTTGGGATTGAATGCATCATAATTGTATACTTTACTAAAATTCAATAAATAACAGAAAAAATATCTACTCCTTCTATTTCTTCACAACAATCATAAACCTCTGCAATGTACCTATGTTGTCACAGACAGAACACTATGTCCCTAGAACTTTAATAAAGAGAAGAGAAATCCAGAGGTGAAAAAGGACAATTTATTAAACAGATTTTTGTCCATAGTTTTCCATTAGGCCGCAACAGATTTATAAAGTTTTAAAAAGATTGCTTTTCTGATAGTGCTCAGAGAAACTAAGTATCAGCCAGAGACACAAAAGTGAAGAACAGTATTTTAAAAACTAATATTCTCCCACACATCAGCCCAGCTACACTCATCTCAAAAGTTTATTTCTAAGGAGTTCAGTACATGGACACTATAATGGCCCTGTGTGAACACTCCTTTTACAAGATTAGTCCAAATAAATTCTAAAATATAATGTAAGCAATTATAAGTAATTATATCACAAGAAAAAAAATCTAGAGTAGTCTAGAAAATAAAGCCATTTTTCTCCCTACTCAGAATTTTAAAAAGTTAAATGCAGTAACTTTAAGACTTTTTTTGCATTAGAAGTTAAACTGGAAATACCGCACATGCCATTAAAATTACATAATTTCAAAAATGCAGTAACTGTTTTTAGACTTTTTTGAAACAACTAATTTATTTTGCAAAGCACAGCTATTAACTTGGTTCAGTAAGTTGTTGGAAGACCAACAATAGTTTAAATATTTATTTTAAAATCTTGTATTTTCATTCCCTGACGTCACAATTTAGGGTACAAAATTTGTTTTTTAAATTCACTATTTTCTCGCAAGCCTTCCGTGATTATTTTTCAAAGGCAGAAGACAAGCGTTATCCATATTTATAAACGTGTCTCCATATTTATCTGCTTACACTGCCCTCATCACTACAAAAGGAGCCCATTCCAAGTATTTAGAAATCAAAATAAGGCCTTTCTTCCTTCCCAGCATGTAGACTGAAATAGTTTACTTTTATGTATACAATATACATATATAGCATTAAAGGCCAAGTTTTTTTTTAAAAAGGTTTGTTTCCCTATAGCAGGAGGAACTATAGCCAACGAATTGTTTACCATCTCAACTAAGGAAGCTGACTTGAAAACAGCAACACAAAAGATCAAAACAAAGGGGACAAAGGGCCTGATAGTTTGTTTCACGATTACACAGAAAAGACGGTCGGAGAGGGTGAGAAACAACCTCAGGTACCTAGCGCCTAAAAAGTTACAATGGCTTCCTGCCCGCCCCTCCTTCCCTAAAAAATACAACTCCTCCAAAAAGAGAACCAGCATGTTACAGACTTCACGACATAAACCGAGTGAACTCGGGTTCAATCTAGACTCGGAACACACGGAGGGCACCAATACCTCCACCCCATCCACACTGCCCAAGGCTTCACCTCTCCTAACGAAGGCGTGTTTATTACTTCGAGTGAACACTCCGATTTGATAATCGATGCCACTACAACGTGTCACACGAGTTGGGTGCAAGGACGTTTCCTTCGTGGCACACGGACCCCTTAGCAACCCGCCCCCGGCTGTGGAGCACCGGGGGGGTGGGGGGGGCGCTGGGTGAGAGGAGAGAGTTTACTTTTCCCGGAGGCCTGAGTCTCCAAACCCCAGGTTCAATCTCAAATACACATGGAGGAAGCTCGATCCCACCCCTCCAGCTGGGCTTGCGGTGTTTGGAAAACAGAGAAAGGGGCTTTCCCCGGGTCTCTCTTTCCTTTCACCCCCCCCCCCAACCTAACACCCGCCCTCCCCATCTCCGCTTCCCCCCCCCACAGACCTTCCCCTTCCCCCCCCCCACTGCCCGGCCCCAATCTACTCCCCACAACAGCTCCCGCCCCCCAACCATCTCCCCAAAGCAGCCCCCTGCCCCCCCCAAACCAGGCTCCCCCGCTACCTACCCCCCTCCCGTCTCCTCACAAAGCCCGGCTCTTGGCCCCCACCGCCTCCTCCCGTCCCCGCGGCGGAGCAGACCCGGGGCTCGGCGGGCCCCAGGCTCGGTGCCGGGGGCTCCCCCAGTCCCTCCTCACCTGTCAGTCGCAGCTTGACGGGCCCGTTCCTCCGGGCCCCCTGGTTGGACATGTCCCCGGTCGCTGCTGGGGCTCGGCGCTGCCTTCGCCGGGGCCGCCCCTGCCTCTGGGGCCGGGCAGGAAGGGGGGACGCGCTAATGGAGTCGGGCTGGGCGCTCAGGGCAGCGGCGGCGGCAGCCGCCGGACGAGGAGAAGCCCGGATGTGCCCAGCGTCGCCATAAGCGGGGCCAGCGCCGAGGAGGAGGAGGCGCCGCCGCCGCCGCCGCCTTCCCCCGCCCCCTGCCCGGGGCCCTGGCGGCGAGCACAACAAAGCCCGGGAGAGCGCGTACCGCGGCGGCCGACCGCCTCCCTTCCTGCGGGGCAGGGCCTGCGACCCGCTCAGCCCCAAGTGGGGATGGAGCCCCCTTCCCCCCCGGGTCCCTGCACCTTCCTTCCTGCCTCGGAGGAAAGGGCCCCTGGGCCCCCCTCAGTACCCCTGTCCCCTTAGTGTCCCCCCACTGGGATGCCCCCAGGTCCTCATTACCCACGGGGGGCAAGGGCTGCCTGTCCCCTTAGTGTCCCCCCCACTGGGATGCCCCCAGGTCCTCGTTACCCATGGGGGGCAAAGGGTGCCTGGGTCCTTAGTGTCCCCCCACTGGGATGCCCCCAGGTCCTCATTACCCATGGGGGGCAAGGGGTGCCTGGGCCCTTAGTGTCCCCCCCACTGGGATGCCCCCAGGTCCTCATTACCCACGGGGGGCAAAGGGTGCCTGGGCCCTTAGTGTCCCCCCCACTGGGATGCCTCCAGGTCCTCATTACCCATGGGGGGCAAAGGGTGCCTGTCCCCTTAGTGTCCCCCCACTGGGATGCCGCCAGGTCCTCATTACCCATGGGGGGCAAAGGGTGCCTGGGCCCTTAGTGTCCCCCCACTGGGATGCCCCCAGGTCCTCATTACCCATGGGGGGCAAAGGGTGCCTGGGTCCTTAGTGTCCCCCCACTGGGATGCCCCCAGGTCCTCATTACCCATGGGGGGCAAAGGGTGCCTGGGTCCTTAGTGTCCCCCCCCACTGGGATGCCCCCAGGTCCTCATTACCCATGGGGGGCAAGGGGTGCCTGTGCCCTTAGTTTCCCCCCCCCCACTGGGATGCCGCCAGGTCCTCATTACCCATGGGGGGCAAGGGTGCCTGTCCCCTTAGTGTCCCCCCCACTGGGATGCCCCAGGTCCTCATTACCCATGGGGGGCAAGGGGTGCCTGTCCCCTTAGTGTGTCCCCCACTGGGATGCCCCCAGGTCCTCATTACCCATGGGGGGCAAGGGGTGCCTGTGCCCTTAGTTTCCCCCCCCCCACTGGGATGCCCCCAGGTCCTCATTACCCATGGGGGGCAAGGGGTGCCTGTCCCCTTAGTGTCCCCCCCACTGGGATGCTGCCAGGTCCTCATTACCCATGGGGGGCAAGGGGTGCCTGTCCCCTTAGTGTCCCCCCCCACTGGGATGCCTCCAGGTCCTCATTACCCACGGGGGGCAAGGGGTGCCTGTCCCCTTAGTGGCCCCCCCACTGGGATGCCGCCAGGTCCTCATTACCCATGGGGGGCAAGGGGTGCCTGTCCCCTTAGTGTCCCCCCCAATCGGATGCCGCCAGGTCCTCATTACCCATGGGGGGCAAGGGTGCCTGTCCCCTTAGTGTCCCCCCCACTGGGATGCCCCAGGTCCTCATTACCCATGGGGGGCAAGGGGTGCCTGTGCCCTTAGTTTCCCCCCCCCACTGGGATGCCCCCAGGTCCTCATTACCCATGGGGGGCAAGGGGTGCCTGTGCCCTTAGTTTCCCCCCCCACTGGGATGCCCCCAGGTCCTCATTACCCATGGGGGGCAAGGGGTGCCTGTCCCCTTAGTGTCCCCCCCACTGGGATGCCGCCAGGTCCTCATTACCCATGGGGGGCAAGGGGTGCCTGTCCCCTTAGTGTCCCCCCCACTGGGATGCCGCCAGGTCCTCATTACCCATGGGGGGCAAGGGGTGCCTGTCCCCTTAGTGTCCCCCCCCACTGGGATGCCCCCAGGTCCTCATTACCCATGGGGGGCAAGGGGTGCCTGTCCCCTTAGTGTCCCCCCCACTGGGATGCTGCCAGGTCCTCATTACCCATGGGGGGCAAGGGGTGCCTGTCCCCTTAGTGTCCCCCCACTGGGATGCCGCCAGGTCCTCATTACCCATGGGGGGCAAGGGGTGCCTGTCCCCTTAGTGTCCCCCCCACTGGGATGCCTCCAGGTCCTCATTACCCACGGGGGGCAAGGGGTGCCTGTCCCCTTAGTGGCCCCCCCACTGGGATGCCGCCAGGTCCTCATTACCCATGGGGGGCAAGGGGTGCCTGTCCCCTTAGTGTCCCCCCCAATCGGATGCCCCCAGGTCCTCATTACCCATGTGGGGCAAGGGGTGCCTGTCCCCTTAGTGCCCCTCCCACTGGGATGCTGCCAGGTCCTCATTACCCACGGGGGAAAGGGGGCCTGTCCCCTTAATGTCCCCCCACTGGGATGCCCCCAGGTCCTCATTACCCACGGGGGGCAATGGGTGCCTGTGCCCTTAGTCCTCCCCCCACTGGGATGCCACCAGGTCCTCATTACCCACGGGGGCAAGGGGGTGCCTGTCCCCTTAGTCCTCCCCCCACTGGGATGCCGCCAGGTCCTCATTACCCATGGGGGGAAGGGGTGCCTGTCCCCTTAGTGTCGTCCCCCCCGGGATGCCGCCAGGTCCTCATTACCCATGGGGGGAAGGGGTGCCTGTCCCCTTAGTGTCGTCCCCCCCGGGATGCCGCCAGGTCCTCATTACCCACAGGGGGAAAGGAGTTGCCTGTCCCCATAGTGCCCCCCACTGGGATGCCCCCAGGTCCTCATTACCCACAGGGAGCAAGGGGTGCCTATCCCTTTCGTGTCCCCCCCCATTGGGATGCTACCAGGTCCTCATTACCCATGGGGGGAAAGGGGGTGCCTGTCCCCTTAGTCCTCCCCCCACTAGGATGCCACCAGTCCTCATTACCCATGGGGGGCAAGGAGGTGCCTGTTCCCTTAGTCCTTCCCCCACTGGGATGCCCCCAGGTCCTCTACCCCTTAGGGAGAGGGCTGTCTGCCCCCATAGCATTCCCCTTGCCCTTTGGGGATGCCCCCATGTCCTCACTACCCCTTGGGGCTGCTTCCCACACACACACACACACACTACTAAGGAAGGGTATCTGTATCTTAATGAACAACCCAGCAATCACAGCAGAGGTTGGAGGGGCAACTTTCAAAAGTGCCCTAAATGAGAGACAATCCTGGGATTAACACAGCTATAACTACTCTGCATACCTTAAATTAAGGAGAATACTGGTGTAGCTAAAAATGGGCAGGTACTACCACTTAAAATTATGCGTTTGAGATGCCATTGTAAAATTTCCATGAAGATTGAGATCAATAGGAAATTACTGGCTTTGTAATCAGACTGCTAATTATATTTGATATTATTTCTGATGCTCACCCAGCTTGTCTGATAGTTTCATTACATAGGTCCCATTCTGCTAAGGCACTTGGCACTGCACAAACTGATAAAACTAGAATACAAATGAAAATATCATAAGATTCAATACTAAAAAGCCAAACAAAATTATATCCTCAGTATTCCTCGCATACTTTTCCTGCTAATTTTGTATTGCTTTGTACACCCATACAAGCTGAGTGAGGTCTCTTTTATATGGCTTAGTGCAAGAGACTCCAGCATATCATTTCTGCTACAATAACTATCTCCAGTGCAATAGCCGATTTGAATAGAAGACTACATTCTTGCTTTTAAGGTGAATGTTTTGGCTTTTTATTTTTTAATTTGGTAAATTTAATAAACTATTGTTTTTCCATAGGTTTTCCTTCAGTACAGCCCTATCATAGCACTGGGTTGTACTGGACCTAAAGAAAGCACCCAACCTTGGAGTCCCATACTGTTCTTCCAGCTGAGAAGGACAGATGGCAGCACTCCCAGCCCGGGGTATGAGAAAATGGGATCAGAAATTGAATCTAGCAGGACTTCCACATGGTAGTGCAGAAGACCAAGCCACTGGGCTATCCATTATGTTAAACTAATATAATGTTCTTAATATTTCATATCATTTTGTTTATTTTTAAAAGTACTATTGTAAGAATGTATAGGGCAGAGAGGGAAGCTCATATTGACATAATACCAATGTATGACACCTACCTTTAAAATAAAACCTTCAGTTGATAACATGCTGTACAGCACTACACAGAAACTACATAAATGTGTATTAGCAGATAGAGATGTCATATCTCTTCAGGGCAAAGATTGTGTCTTATATGTTTGGACAATGCGTTGGACATTCTGCCACAATACAATGAACAATCTGTTTAAATCCACATAGGACCTTGCTATCTGCTGAGTTTGATTTCAGAATTGAGTGATCATTAAAAAACAAACAAAATGGCTACTTGCTTTTATTTATGCACTACCTTGTAACTGTTTTTGCCAAAAACTGCAAGATCTTCCTAGGGAATATGTCCCTTGCAACTCCTTTTCAACACAGAATTCATTATCTGCATTTCTCACTATAAATGATTCTTGAACATGGCTCTTTGATATGTCTGGGAATTGTACAATATCTTTTGGAAGAGCTTTTTAAGTCCTGGAGAGCTCCAAATATGCTATCTGTGGAATTACACATTGTATCTGGATATTGTACAAGATACTGCAATTGACATAATTCCATTGGGTCATTCTGACCTCAATAAAACCATTATGATTCTTCCATTTACACTGTTTGGGATAGATAAGTGGTTCTTTATGTTATTAAAATTTTTATGAAAGGTGCATGTATAACAGCTGCTTTTCAAAGTTAAATAACTAGACATTTTCTGAAATAAAAAACATGGGAAGAGTTATTGCTTGAGAAATTAATTTTTTAAAGAAATATAAAAGTAATTTTTTTTATTGGTCAAAGTATCTGAAAACACCACATTTTAACTTCTCTATTCAGACAATGCAGTCTGATTTTTCACAGATGCTGAGCATCTCTGTAAGGGCTTGATCCAAAGCTCATGAAGTCAATCGGCTTCTTTTCATTGACTTCAATGGGCTTTGGCTCAAGCCATTGGTTGTTAGCTTCAGATCAGAACATACTGAAATTCTCTTGGATTAAGCTTCAATGGGATTCCACACACGTTCAAGGGTCAACAGTAGCAGATCCTAGTGCAGGATAGGAATCTAAGGTCTAGATCCGCAAAGCTACTTAGGCAGCTAAACACCAGATTTATGTACCTAAATCCCAGTTTTGGCTCCATTGTGATCCACAAAACTCCCACTTAACCCTTTAGGAATCTAAACTTACTCAACACCTAAATTTTCAGGGTAAAAGTTCCCTAGGCACCTATGTTTCTGCCTCTGGTTATGTGCACTGCTTTCTCACTCTAAGTGTAGAGATGTCTATCTCCCACCTAAGCCCCAGATCGAGTCAGAAACTTTGCAGAAGATAGGCATTCATCTGCCTAAGTCACGTGTGGTGTGGCCATAATAGGTGTGCTCAGAGGAGATAGCAGTCACCCCTCTTCTAGCTCAGTAGTTAGAGCACTCAGCTGGCATTTTGTGAGACCTGGGTTCAATCCTTCCCCTTTGCTGGGTGGGAAAGGAAAGTTTTGAGCAGAGGTCTGCTATCAGGAAAGTGTTGTGAACTATGGAATATTCTGATGTAGGGACCCCTCAGGTGTATCAATAATTAATGAATCATTGGAGTAGGGGGACTGGATGCTGGGTCTCTAACCCCACTGGGCTACAGAGACATTCCCCTCTATCTCTGGCCCAGTGATTCTGTTCCACTGTGGATAAGCAGTCACTGGGCCAGAGAGAGAAAGTAGTGGGCACCACCTCCTCCTCTGGCCATTTTGGATGGAGAAAGGCAGGGGCCTAACTCATTCCCAAAAGAAATGCCTTAGGTGCCTCAGAGTATGTCTACATAGCAAAGAAAACCCATGGTTGGCCTGTGCTAGGTGACTTGGGCTAAGGGGCTGTTTCATTTCTGTGTCGACTTCCAGACACAGGCAGGAGCCCAAACTTTGGGACCCTCCCACCCCACAGGTCCTAGAGCCCAGCAATGAAACAGCCCCACAGCCCAAGTCCCTGATTCCAGGACAGCACCTGCACCCCAGACTTAGGAGAGAGAGGGGCAAGGCTTAGGACACACCTCTCTCCTTGGCATCTCCTATCAGCTAGCTTAGATGTCTCCCTGCCTAGCCTATTGACTTTTGTGAATTGCATTCTTAGGAACCTATCTCTCCCCATTCATTTTATGGAAGCCTAGGCACCTAGCTTGGGTTTTGTGGATCACAGTGGTAGTATTCCTGCGATTTTCCAGGCACCAACAAGTTAGGCACCGCGCTGCCCAGAATTGCATTGCCTAAGTCCCTTTGTGGATCTGGCATTAGTATGTAAATTGAAGGTTAAGCCTCCAAAGTGACTAGTGTCTCCCATAACATATTTAATCCCAATGAATTCAATGAAAGCTGAAGGTGTTCAGCACTTTGCAAGACTGTGTCCTTAATTAGACCTATGCATGAGTTGGGTTCTCAGGGATTGTTTGTACTGGGTTTACTGGTTTTTGCATTTGTAATTGATATAGGTCTCTTTTACTATTTATTAATATCATGTATTTGCATATTCTCATTTGTCAAAACAGTTGGCATATTCATTACATTTAAATTTCTTGAACCTTTGTATAATCAAATAAGTAGCTCTTTCATGAAGACTATTTTTGTCTTTCTTGTTTTGTTATTTTCAATCTATGAAAAGTCCTTATCTTCACTAGGAAGAAAAAAGTATTATTAAACACATCCTAGCTAACATGTTAATATCCCAGTGTACTACACCATAGGTTTATTTTGATCAGCTGTGTTTAAAAAAAAAAAAAGAGTTACACACCTTCTAGTAACTGTTGTTCTTTGAGATGTGTTGTTGAAGTCCATTCCAATCAGGTGTGCATGTGCCACATACACAGCCGTTGGAAACTTTTCCCCTTAGCAGCTCCCATCGGGTTGGCTGGGGAGCCCCCGGGCGTGGCACCTTCATGGTGCTCAATATATGACCCTGCTGACTCGACCCCTCTTCAGTTCCTTCTTACCGGCTACTCTGCCAGAGGGGAAGGTGGGTGAGTATTGGAATGTATGTGAACAACACATCTCAAAGAACAACAGTTACAAGAAGGTGAGTAACCGTTTTTTCTTCTTTGAGTGTTTGTTCACATCGATTCTAATCAGGTGACTCCCAAGCTCTACCCCGGAGGTGGGGGTCGGAGTTAAGGAATCGCTGACTGGAGAACCTCTCTGCTGAAAGCTGCATCCTCTCTGGCATGCTAGGTGATGGCATAATGAGTGGTAAAGGTGTGCATGGAAGACCAGGTTGCCACTGTGCAGATCTCCTGGATAGGCACCTGGGCTGGTGCCTGTTGCCTCTGGTGCTCCTTTTCATTCAATGCTGAGACCACTAGGGAGCAAGGGTGCAAGTGAGAGAATAAGTATTCGTACTCCTGAGACAGGACAAAGTACTTCCTCTCTATGCCCCTAGCAATGGGCGGAATGGAGGCTGGAGTCTGCCACAGGGTTTTATTATTATTTTGTATGGTCTTTATTAGTGGTAACGCCACCCATGACGGACTTCTGGTGCAAGAATGTCTACCATTGGGTCTTCTGTTTTGGCCACTTCCTCTGCCTGTTGGCCCATGTTGCGGGCAATGTGGGGAAGCAGGTCTTGGTGCGCCCTGTGGTCGATGAGCAGAGGTCCTGAAACTGATGCTCCTGACACCGCCTTATCGGGCAAGGACGGTGATGTGGCAAGTGAAGGTACAGGGTCCTCACAGCCCTCTACCTGCCCCAAATGTGGGATACATGACAAATTGTCACCTCTACTCTTGCAAGCAGAAGACATTCAGATCAGGCCTTACTCTGACAGGGAGAGGGGCCAGGTCTATAGCATCATCTCCTTTTCCCTTAACTTGCAAAAGCCCCTGTATGCTCTCTGGTAATTGGGCTCTGCAGGTTTGGAAGGGTTGGGGATGAGGGCACAGCCATTTTCTGTCCTATCATTCCTTCCCTGGTTTCTGTGTGGAATCACTAGGTAAGACAATGTCAGCATTTTTTACTCACTGTCCTCTTTGTTGAGTAAAGCCTCTGAGTGGGTGGGGACGAGGAGCAGCAGCCAGGAAAGGAACCCATGCAGGAGCCATGGTGACAAGGGGGTCAGAAAACTTTGCAAAGCAGTTCTCAGAGAATGTGTTTGCTTACAGTGGTCAAGACCCGTGCATTGCCACAAGAGAGTATGCTTCACTCCCCTAACAAAACAATGCAACAGACATTTTGAGACTCAAGGAGTTTCTTGTCCTCTATATAGGTTTATTTCCGCTCCAATATTCTTTTCATAGAGGATGCATCAGACATTAAATGGATACTTCATTGTTGGGTTTTATAAGTATAAAGTACATGTTACTCTCAAAACATCTCATTTCAAGGGTAAAAAGAAGCTGCACATTTTATGGAGCTAATCTTGTGATGTAAGTGTTTAAGCATTACCATTAAATGCTGACAAGTGATCTCTATTTCACTCTAGGCTGATATCACTGAGTAACAAATCCTTTCAAGATGAGGTAGCTAGCTCAGATCCAGAGGGAAGGGAGTGCCTTTTCTCGCCCAACAGCTCACTTTTTGGATGACAGCCGCATTGACAGGCTCAGAAGGGAGTTCCATCCAGTCATCCTCAGCCAGAAGGTTAGTGATTGAGACATGGAGTCTCAAGGGTGGGCAGGAATGTGTAAAGAAAGGAAGAACTGAAGCATCTTTAGGGCTCCAACAGAGATGTGGAGGAGCCATTAGGGCGATAAAATAATTTAATAGGTGATATCATTGGTTAGTAACAGTTTTTGAATAAATGTGTAGAGATACAAAAACTGCTGCTCTGTGGCTGCATACCACAGAAATTTGATTCTTGAATTTCCCACTATGCAGAAAGAAAAGGCTTTACATTTACAGAGGTTTCTCAAGGGATTTAGTGTTTTTTACTGGAAAATGTAAACACATGTCTGTAACCAAATAGTGTTTGTTTTCAGAAAAGGAAATGTGTAGCTAAATTCTTAGAGGTGATGTCCTTTCCATCTTTAGAGACAGAAGAGGATGCTGGAAATGTGTTCCTCAGAATTTGGTATGTGTTCAAAGAGAAACACCACTGGAGAAACAAAGATTATAATCTCAAATCTTCCTACAAAGGGGTTTAGTCACACCATTCCTTTAAACAATAATGAGTGAGCTGGCTGGTATTCCACCACATTCTTCACCGGCATATGTAGTGATTTGATGGAAGCAAAGGTTCTTCATATTTGCTACTTTCGATTACCTGCCGTTAGTCTCTCTTTCTCTGAGCCTGATTCTTCTCTCACGTAGAATGGTGTAAATAAGGAGTAACTCCAATGGAGCCAGTGGAGTTAAAATTAGCATAGGTGGTAGGACAGTTCAGCCCCATTCTCCGTGTTTTCCTTTTCCCCTATGGCATGCTGGTTTTGGAATTTGGAACTGCAGCAGACAGACTGTGCCTATTTTTTCCACCTAATGATCCAGTTCTGAGAGTAAAAGGTAATACTACAATAAGCATCCAGACAAAGCAAATTAAAATGTTAATCTATCAAACTCAAAACAATTGTAGGAGGATAAATCTGGAATCTTTCTACAGTAACTATTGCCTCCAGTCTTTGCAACTCCAGCTATGTGAATAACATAGCTGGAGTTGACCTATCTTAGGTCAAGTTACCGCGGGGTTTACACCGCGGGGCGGGGGCTCGACGGGAGAATTTCTTCTTGTCAGGGGTAGAGTACAGGGGTTGACTGGAGAGCGATGTGCTGTCGATTTGGCAGGTCTTCACTTGACCCACTAAATCGACCACTGATGGATCGATCTCAGAGCATCGATCCTGGCTGTAGTGTCCAACTTTTTTCTTTTTCACTACTACTTTCCCACACTGGTAACAATGAGCTTTTAAAATAGCTGTTTGCGATACTAGATAGAGTTTCTAGATCTGAACATTTACATCTTCAGTATTCTGTCTCCCTTCCTTTTTAGTCAATTCTCTCCCAACAAAATTCCATGCAAAACATTTTTTAAAAAGTCATGGTACTTACATGTTTATAAACATCACACATTATTCACTCTGCTTGCATGTTATATTCCTCCCTCCCACCTCTTTGTCTGTCTTGTTAGCTTTTCAGAGCAGGGACTGTCTCTTTCTTTGTGTTTGTACAGTGCCAAGCCCAATTAAGCCTTACCTCAGTTGGGCTCCCTAGGCAATCCGTAATATTAATTATTAATAATACAAATTTACAACATTAAACTTGACAATATCTTATTAAAATAAAATCTAGACAAAACTCCCATAAGAAAGAAAGCAAAAGCAGGGCAGTTCCTTTAACTACAGGTAACATAATATGCTTTCAGAGGATATCCTTACTATGTTGAAACAGGCAGTAAATGTTCAGCAAACAATACCTATTGGTCTGTGGGGATTCTTCAGACCCCCACTGAGAGCACTGCAGAGTCAAGAAAGGAGTATCCAGAAATGATGATGGGTTTGGAATGAGTGCTTGTATTGCTTCACTGTCTGTGAGAGAATGAAATAAAGTAAGGCCTGATTCTGCCATTTTCACTCACAGTGAATAGTATCTTATTCCTCAAGGAACCAGGTTTATTTCCTTAAGCCATGAGTTCCTGGAGACCACAGAGAATGCTGTTCTCTTCTGACCTCCCTCAACCAAGGCCCTCTCCATAGACATCTTTGCTTGCAATGGCCATTGTCCCTCTAGCCAGAAACATGCCCTTTCTCCACTTTGGCTATGTCTATGCTATCACTTGTATCGCTCAGGGATATGAATAAGCAACAGTGTGGACAGCACTATGCTAGCAGGAGAGTTTCTCCCATTGACATAGCTACTTCCACTCATTGGGGGTGGATTAATTAAGTCAAGAGGAGAGCTCTCTTCCATATGCTTAGAGCAGCTAATGTAAGCTCTCTAGTGTAGCCATTTGTCAGGCTCTCTTTTAGGGATGTCTACACTGCAATTAAGAACCCACGGCTGCCTTGTGCCTTGTTCTGTCTGTTGAGCAGTATAGTGGACCCGATGTGTATGCCCAGATCAGCACTTCATCTAGGTTGTGTCAGGTCCGTGGGCCATAGGTCTGACATCTTACTGCGAGACAAAGAAAGCTATCCCATGATGGACAATTTCTTCATCGCAGCAATATAATGAGCAGAAATGTCTAGTGAGAAGCAGAGCTTCTGTTTAAGATTTCCTCTGGCATGCAGAGACAATGCTTGTGTAAAAGGTCAAGATTCAATCCATTTCCCAGGCTGGAGAGCAAGATGGAGCTCTGCCTCAGAAGAAGAAAATAGGAAGGATGTCTCCACCAGCTGCTGACGGATACCATTGCCCTCTCAGACGGGATGCGTTTTGGGAAATTGTGCGTCTCTGAAGGGAAATGACTGCAACTGTGACTGCAGAAAAAGAGGACCCTCCTCCCCCATGACAGGATTTTCCAGTGATTAGTCATTTAGATAAATTCTGTAACTCCAACCACAGCAGATTAGTAATTGAGGCACACATTTCATTTATTCCTTCAGCTATTTTGTTTCCTAATTATGTCCTGCTGGATGGCAGTGTCCTCATGTTATTTTATAAAAGTAAGACATGCACTCTTTAAAGAGTGGATAGGCATTGAAACAGGCTAACCAGGTGCATCATAGTATCTTATGGATAGCCAGAGGCTAAAAAATCCCTGTCTAAAAGAAACAAATGTAATATTAATTTGAAGTGAAAAGGCATGGGATTAGTGTTTAGAGCAGGTGACTGGGAGTCAAAGAAAAAAACTCTGCTCTAATTTATACCAGTATAACCACAGCGTAACCTAGTTGGCCCCAAGACTTCTGAGTTCTAGTCCCAGCTTTGTGGCCCAGGTGAAGTCATCAAACTTCTCTGCCCCTGTGTGTGGTGGTGTTTTTCAGAACCTATGCTTCAGTATTGGTTTTTGCATAGCACTTATATGCAATCTTATAGTAACAAACCAGGATGTATGAACAAAGAGGGGAAAATTACTGTGGAAACCAATGTCATATTTCGAGAGATGGTTTAGTGACATAGGACTAGAAGTCATTCCTAATTCTGCTTCCCTGTGGGCTCCCATTGAAATTAACGGGTGAGTTTCTTCTCTCACTTGAATCAATGGAAATCAAGAATAACTCCACTGAACATGATATAACCTGTGTATTGAGAGGAGGATTAGGCTCAATGACTTCAATGGGAGCAGGATCAGCCCTAAATAACCTTGGCCAAGTCACTTAGTTCAAAAGCAGCTATATGTTCTGGGTGACCAACATGAGACACACTGAGCCTAAATTGCAAAAATGCTGAGTGTTCATAACTTCCATTGAATCAGGGGGACCTGTAAGTGAAAAGTACTCTGGAAAAACAGGCTCAAGGTGTGTCAAACTCATCATCACAAAAATTAGCCACCCAAAACCAGAGGCCACTCTTGAAATTATTAGCGTCAGCCTCTCTTCATTCATCTGTAAAGTAGTGATAATAGTACAAACTTTCCTCAGAGTGTGGGGTGATTTAATTGAGGTTTGTAAAGTGCTGAGAGTGCCAGCTGCTAAGCATTCTCATTTAAATTATTAAAGGTACCTTGACTACCCCTTTATAAGAATTATGGGCCTGATCTTGTAACTCCCAAAGATCACCTTGCTTTGTTTGGAGCAGCTGCATGATCAAGTCCCATACACTTTGTTTGTTCAATATGAGTGGATTAATAAAAACCTAGAATCTTATAGGATAAGATTGTTAACAAAAATACTATCTTGGTGAGGCACATGGGAGATTTACCTTGTAAATAGACACTAATACAGTGACAACTGTTATGCGAATTATCTTGTGGCACCTTAGAGACCAACAAATTTTGTTAGTCTCTAAGGTGCCACAAGTCCTCCTTTTCTTTTTGCGAATACAGACTAACACGGCTGCTACTCTGAAACCTGTGAATTATCTTGAAAGATTTTAGTTTTCAGAGGTGTTTAATTTAGAAAAATGAAATGCTATCACAGTGAGACTGTCAGCCTGGACAATTCTGTACTACAGTTGATATGAACCACTGCTTTCCACTAATTCATAAGTATTTGGTTACTAAAGGAATAACTAGTCTTTTCTAATCTCTCCTATTCCCAAATACCTCTTGAGTAAATTTTATAGAATAATGCTACCATCTGCAAATGGTGAGGCGTAAACATTCTTAAATAGTATGTTTTCTGAATCTCAACTATATTGCTCCCTGGGAGTGGGGGTGTAATTCCCAGTGATGACAACAGTTGACCCAGTCCTTGTACTGTATATTGACTCTTTGCACAATGTTGGTCAATAGTGATTAATAAGAACATGGCTGCCAAGTGAAATCAGATTCTAGCTGATCTGTTCAACTCAGTAGTATTCTTTGGACAGTGGCCAGCAGCAGAAGGCAAAAACATCCTATGATGCACCTATCAACTGTGAAATACTACAGGGAGAGAGAAAAATGCTTTTCTGGTCCCTCAAAAGCCCTGAAACATGATTTAATAGGCCTTATCGTAGCTTGTGTAGACACATCATCAGCAGGGTCCACTGTAACTAAGTATTTCTAGGTACTCCTCACTTTTGGTATCTGAATGCAATGGCTAAAACCTCATGCTTCAGAGTTTAAGACCATATATAATTATTAGAGTGAGGATGAGACTCTGATGGGGGCTGCTTATCCCACATATCCTTTCTGTACGATTTCTTGCACGTTGCTCTGAAGCATCTGGTACTGGCCACCATCAGAGACAGGACATTAGACTAGATTGAGATGGGTCTGATCCTACACTGCAGTTCCCGAGTCTAGAAAGGGGTTTTGGATGAAGGAGCCTATGGCGGTATCAGACGTAGTTGTCCAGAGAGCATCACCTCATGGTCAATCCGGAATCCCTGAGTCGATGGGAGTTTTGCATGTGGATTGTGTTAGAAATACCGCTCTAAGGTGCCACGGGTACTCCTTTTCTTTTTCCAAAGATTTAGGTTCAGATATGAGATTAACGCAGGAGGAAATATCTAAATAATGATAAACATTCTTCTAAGGATCATTCTATGCGCAAGAACTCACAGCACTTTACCATAGTTAATTAAGACTCAATCCCAGGGGGAAGGGAAATGTTATCCTCAATGTTGGAGAAACAAAAGCACTAAGAGGTGGGGTGAGTTATCAAAGGTCATAAAATAAATCTTTGTGTCAGGAATGGATCCAGGCCAAGTGGTTTTCATGCCAAAGCTCTAACCCCAATACTGCCTCCTCATTCTATATAACAATTGTGTAGATGTCAATATACATGTTATTTCAAAACTTCAGTGGCTGAAGCACACAGATTCTATGATGTAATGATGCAGTAAAGCACACAGGAGTCAAATGGAACAAAAAAAATCAGAATTTTCTTTTCGCTTCCTTCCACTTGCTAAATCCAGCTCAGCATTTTTTCCACTACATATGCTGGAGTGTCATATGAGACATTTACATATCCCAGAATCTGGATAAGCTTCTTATGTGCTTGACCTTAGTTGTGTCATCCAACCTTCCAAATGTGGAAGTGATTTGGGGAGAGGGTGAAGACAACCAACCATCAAGTCATCTATTATTGTGCATTGCTGAATTTACATTTTCCATACTCACTACTATCCCTGGTCACCTAAAGGAAAGAGAGATGAATGGCCTAGATATTTAAGAAGGTCAAAGGGACTATTGAAGTGCTAAGTGTGATCTGAAAGAAAATCTATTACATACTTTGATTTCATGGCTAAAACCTCTTGAGGGAAAAATTTAAATATTCATGAAAAATGTTGCTTTAAGAAAAAAAAAAAAGGTAGAATTTAGAGGCAGCATGAGGTGCAATATGAGGCCTTCATCCTGAAATAGGATCCAAATGGATGAAACCCTCTGGCCACACAAGGCCCACTGGGTATACCCTTTCACTCCTCAGGATCCCATTGCAACACCTGGGCCTCACATGACATTCTCTTGGAGCAAGTGCCTTGTCTCTATTTGTTCTGTAAAGGGCCTAGCACAAGTTTTATGATATTATGCCCTTCTTTGAATCTAATCCCTATTCTGTATGAAATGGAACCAGTTCCTAGCTGGAAGGAAGTAGGCTGTTTAGTTAGGATGTTTGTCTAATGTTCATTCATGAGGTTAAAATATATCATTTTGTAGATTACCATGGAACACTGCACTTCTGCTTATAGATGCTAATCCATAGTACTACATGGCAAACAAAAGCTGGGTGTCCTAGACTTAGTTGAAGTTATACTAGAGAGAATATATTTTTAAACTAGATTGGACAAAAGTACTGGAGGAAGTATTGTAGGGCTCTAGGGGATAGACTGGGCAATTGCCTGGGGCTCCACACTACAGGAGACCCCACAAGGCTATGGTGCTCAGGCTTCACCTTCAACCCCAGCCGACGAGGCTCAGGGTCCACCCTGCGTGATGAGGCTTCAGCTTCCTGCCCAGGGCCCCACTGAGTAATGCTGGGTCTGCTTGGTGGACCCCCTGAAACCTGCTCACTGCTCCCCAGGGAACCCCAGACCCTGGTGGAGAATTGTGGGAGTACACTACTTTCTAATATATTTTGTGTGGGATTTTCAAAAGGATGCTAAAGAAGTTAGTGCCTAACTCCTACTGAATGTGAATGAGAGTTGGGTGGGGTGCTTAGTTCCCTTAATATTTACCCATCCATGGTCTCAGGTTTATAATTTTTAAACTTATTTTCTAATGCACACCAAGCATAACTTTGTAACCCAGTAAAAGAGTTAATGTTTCACAATTTAGTGAGAGCACCATTTTTTTTTTTCCATCTTATCTCAAGGCCAGATCTCACTAGGAACAGTTCTACAAGCAATCAGTAGATGAGCACAAGGGTACCTTGTGTGACCTTGTTAAATAGTAAGAAAGCATATTTGGGATTGATTGTAGCACCCCCTGGTGGAACACTTATCAATGTTGCATAGCTATGAACATGCATCTGATATTGGACCAATATTACACTGCAGGGAGTCAGAGTTAAAGTAGCATTGTCCTCAAAGCCCTCTCCCACAAAAAGTTCAGTCCCTACACTATTCTTTTTATAAAGTAAATTGGTTATTCATTTTAGACTGCCCCCACAAATTTTCAGTATCTGCAGATTTTTGCACTGAAAACAATTGTATCAACAGTGTCAGGACGAAGCTAGAGGATTGAGAGCTGGGAAATAGAAACATGAGTGCAGAAGCTCCAAAGCAGTTGAAGCTTTTGATATTGGGGAGCAGGTGGTTCTCTTCACCTTCTCAATTTTGGGCAAGGTTGGAGGCAACTGTAAATTAGATGGCAGTTTGAATTAATCATTACTTACCCCAATAAGCCTCATCAACTAACTCCTTGGAGTCCCAGCTATAAAGATGGACGCAATATGCCTTAAAGGGTTATCCTCTACACAAACATTCTAGACTGTTTGATGCATAAACAACATTTTGCTAAATAGCATAGCTGATTTAGCCATAGAGTATAAAATAGACAAGTTATAATCCCTTGCAAGTAGCTACAGAAGAGCTGTGCACATAACCCATTTTTCAGTTCAGAACCAACCAAGACAAAAAAAACAAAACTAATTTGATTTTTTTAAAAATATCTAATATATATTTGAAATAAAATTTTAGGCAAAAAACAGTTTCAAATCAAAGTTCAAATGTTTCTAAAAATATCAAAAACATTACAATTTGCCATCCCAACTGAAACATTTTGATTAGTTCAACAAATACTTCATGAATTAGTCAAATTAATCTGCATTTCTCCCCCTCCTCGCCCCAGTAAAAACAAAATTTAATCTGAAAAATTTCACCCAGTTCTACAATATAGCATTTTTCATGCTGATGATGCCCAGGTGATTTATAAATGTTGACTCACCTACTTCTAAAATGCAGCCATCCTGTTTAAGCAGCTATATAGTATTCTTAAATGGGTAAATTATGAACATTTATAATTAAATTTACAGGGAGAAAGTCTGTTAAATGTAGTGGGAAGTGGTAGTTACAATAGAGAAACAACATAGTCAGGGTGCCATTTTTAAAGTTCTTGTGTTAAGTAGCACCTTCAACAGCATAGCAGCCTCTAGGCCAGAGTAGAAGAAGCAAGAGTGCTACTTATTAAAATCACAAATACCATTTCATAGCTCTCACCAGTTCCAATCCTGACTAGTTGATAGCACTTCAGATTATAGCACAAGGTTGTGTGGCGATATCATAAGTAATTTTATGCATAGGTTCAGTTATTTTTTAAAGATTTTTTGGGGGTGGATTATGGAGAAGGGACAAATAAATAGAACCAGAAGTCTGTGCCATTTTCTATACAACTGCTTTAAAACAGTTATCAGGATTTTATTGGCTCAGTTATTAAAAGTTCAGTCCAAGCCAAAATAAAAATTGACAGTATGTGTGTTGAAGTCAATCTACTCTCTATTACACATCTCAATACTTCCACCACGTTATCTTTTAGCAGGATAGGGTTCAATTGTTACTGTATTAAGTAGCATAAGAATCTCATGTACCAAGCTTGGACCAGCGTTCAAGTTTCTTTTTCCCATTTTTAGACTAAACCTTTTAACACTGTTAGTGGCTGAGGATGGCAAAGAGGAAAAAAAACAAAACCCAACAACTAAGGAGCCTCCTACCGAGCTATAAAAATGTAAATCAGAAGCTGGTTGCTAAAGCACTTTCATCATCCTTCTAGTGAAGAGATTAGATCAGGTTCAGCATTATATCTTGCCATGAACAGCTGATTTACCTAATTCATTTCCTATTTTAAACTTCCCTGGCACCCGGAAAGCGGGAAAAAAAGAGGCACAGGTTATCCAGAACAGATGCTTAGAAGACAGTTTTCTAGGATTGTTCAGCAAAAATAAATCAATCTCTAGAGAGGTTTGCAGGGAAAGAGTGAAGGCTCCACTGTCTGAAGTAGGTGCTAGATTTTCTTTCAAGTTAGAGTCAAAGGACAGGTTTCAGAGTAGCAGCGATGAAGTGAGCTGTAACTCACGAAAGCTTATGCTCTAATAAATTTGTTAGTCTCTAAGGTGCCACAAGTACTCCTAGTCAAAAAGGAGTAATACATTCCAAGTTGCTGGCCTTATTCTCTATAGCAAGCAATAATTTGGAGTATTTCCTGGGAAGCTGATACTGGTTAGAAATCTGCTACCATTCTACATTATCTACAGCAAGTTATTTCTCTAGAGATTTAAATCTCTCTGGCTATCAAAATAAAAGCTAGTAGAGAGTCCTCCCATAGTACACTATTATCTGGTGTACCCTCTCAGAGCCAACCTCCTTATTTAAATTAGATTGCAGGTATTGTTGGTCATAGCTTTTTCATAGATATAACATTCACTCCTATGGTAGTTCTTGACTTTACCTTTATCAGCAAGCCAACCTTCCAGGCACAGGTAGCATGAGTAGATTATAATTTTGTTCGCAGAAGAGTTGTGTGTTATGATTCATCAGGAGCAGGTTACTTGTTCACGAGTTCAACTCTCTCTCCAACTTGGGAGTGTTTTAATTTTTCCTCAGCTTGTGTCACAGGAGATTATTGCAGAAGTTTATGTACCATTAATGCATTCAGTTACATCAGTGCAGGATTGAACAAACAGGAAACCAAGTCACTCTTTAGTGGATGCTTCCTATGGCTCATTCCTAGTACAGCAGTCTATTTCAGTAACAAGTTTTCTTCCTCAGACCTGGAAGATTGCAGGTGCTATTATATGGTTCTTCTTCTACCCTTCTCTCAAGAGCATCAATATGAGCCTCCTCTACAGAAGCCAGCATAAACATGACCCCACACAAAGCTACTGAAGCAAAGCCATTAGAATGGATGAGTCCTGTATTCAACTTTCTTGAAATAGGGTGTTTGATTCTGAAGATGAAAGTTGCCGTAGTAGCTACTGTTCTCCAACATGATCTTATGCACATGAAACAGACTACAGCAAGGACACTTCTAGGCTTAGGCCTGGGCTACACTGGTGGGGGGTTTGAACTAAGATTCGCAACTTCCGCTTTGCTATTCGCGTAGCTGAAGTCGAAGCATCTTAGTTCGAGTTACATGGCTGTCCTCACGGTGGTGAGTCTACCGCGGCGGCTTCCCCGTCGCCTCCCCTTACTCCTCCTGCTGAGGTGGAGTACAGGGGTCGATTTATCGCGTCTAGACGAGATGCGATAAATCAGATTGATCAGTACCTGCCGAGCCAGCGGGTAGTGCAGGCGTACCCTTAGCTGTATATATTAATCCAATACAAGATGTCTGATCAAGTCAAAATGCCCAGTCTTGGAGAAGTAGCATTATACAACTTTTTCTCCCATCCCCGGAAACCACCTCCAGGGTTTTTTGGTAAGCATCTGGTCACAGGCTGCCATTCCTTCAGCATCCTTTCTTAATGAGGAGTCAGACCCTTATGCATGTTTCTTTAAATAGGACCACATTAGGTCCCTTTAAGATCATGCCCACATCACAGACAAGAGGGAGTTACAGAGCAACACTTTGGTGCATACTGCTATCACACCAATGTAATCTGAAATGCAGGGTAGCGTAGACATACCTGTTAATAGCTAGAATCTCATTACATTCATGAGTGTTATCAGAGGTTGTTATGGGGTGGTACTGGACAACTGTAAGAGTAGCTGCAAACAAGGAAGCAGCGTTATAACTGCTCCCCATTATGCAGTGATATCTGTCAGCTATGTCTGTCTATAGGATTCAGTTAGGCGTATCTGAGACTTGAAGGGTAGAGTACCCTAGTTTCAGGGAAGAAAAAAGAAGAAAAAACAAAACACAAAAATCTTACACAATTTAGACTTGCACTCACCTACTGGGCTAGGAACTCATTCCTCTACCCAGTCACTAGGAATGAGAAACTGGTTGATGAACAGAAGTGCAAAAGAGGGAAAAGTGTAAATACATCTGTTTGCCACATCTTCCTTTAAAATTAAAGAGTTTGACAGTTCACATTGTGTTCTGATACGATTTTATTAAATTCTGAGCACCAGTTCTCTTTAAAACCCAATTCACACTCCATTGATGATTTCACTGTGATCGGGGATAGAGTGAATGGCAGTGGCTCCTGCTCTGAGAGAAGGCTGCATGACTTGTTAAGCCTCCAAATTCCTTGCATGTACATAGATGTTACATCAAGAAACCAATACCTCCCTTATCCCAAACAGCACGAAGGCTATATTGGCACAGCCTTCCACTGACATCACAAGAGCCCAAAAAAGGAAAGAAGAAGAAGAGTATTTACATGTGTACTTCAAGACTCAGGTAGAAAGATCGAGATTTACAGTAAGTAATTCACACAGTATGTACACTGTTTTGAACTGTTCAAGTATGCTTCAGTTATACAAAGTGCTACATTACAAGTCACAAAAACAGTAAAAAAAGATAAGTAGAGACATTAAGACAAATAGAAGGCAGTAGTCAGATGGGTAACCAAGAGACTTTTGAAGCTGGCTGGAATGTATGAAAAGTCTAGAAGTTGAAAGTGTCAGGAGTACTTCCCTGAATCTGGAAGGTGTAGCTATCAACAGTAGAGTCTGGCACAACATTTTGGTCTTCCTCTTCCTAAAAGAGGTGGAAAGAGGTTTGAGATGGATTTCAATATTTCAAGCTTTAACACACTTGCTTGTGTTGAGAGTCAAATCCATATTTCAATCCTTCAGTTACTCACCTCTGCTGAGAAATACTTCTCAATCAGGCTTGAGGAGGCCTTGTACACCAGTTCATTTTCATGGGACTGGAGAGCTTCAATTTTGTCTAGACCTCCACACTCTTCAATCATGAGACAGAGTCTTTCAGTCTCACCGATTTTCTCAGCAGCCTGCAAAAAGTCAGCCATATAAGGTTCATGCTTCGAGAGGTTTGGTTATGTACTGCAGCACCACACATTTACCACTATGACCAACTTTGTAAGAGGGATGGATGGTTTGTCCCTGCTTGGAGCATATAATGTTCATAACCAATCGCTTTCACTGATTCTAAAAATGGCCAAGGCCATGGTTCTTGGCTACTGAATCTACTAAGGTACAAGATACTGTGGCTGAACTCTATAGATCAGGAGCGGGCAAACTTTTTAGCCTGAGGGCCACGTGGGGTTTTGGAAATTGTATGGAAGGCCAGTTAGGGAAGGCTGTGCCCCTGCCCCATCCACCCCCCCACTCCCTGTCCCCTGACTGCCCCCATTCAGCCCCCCCCAGTCCCATCCTCTGATCGCCCTGACCCCATCCACACCACCGCCCCCTGACCACCACCACCCCGAACTCCCCTGCCTTCTATCCAACTCCCCCCCTGCTCCTTTACTGCACAGCACAGAGCACTAGTGGCTGGCGGCGCTACAGCCACGCCGCCCAGACCATTGCGCCAGTGTAGTGTAGTAAATTGCTCTCCATAACTGCTAACAGTAGCACATTACTACACAGAGCAGTTTAATACACTACACCCGCAGCATGGAGCGCTGAAGCTGCGTGGGAGGGAGAACAGTGCGGGAAGGACCAGGAGCTCAGGGGCCGGGCAAGAGGGTCCCGCAGGCCGGATGTGGCCCACGGGCCATAGCTTGCCCACTTCTGCTATAGACAGTTACCTACTTCCAGGCATTGTTGTTAATACTGAATGAAACATGGTGGGAAGCGTCTGCAATAAGAGGCTCCCATTCAGTCATCGACTATTGGAGAATTAGTTAGACCATCCTACCAACAATGGACAATCCTTTGTCTACTTACCAAGAAGATATTAGTAATAGCATCCAGAATAACTAGCACAGTTTTGCTGTCCTTGGCTGACAAGAGGTTCAGTAAAGGTTCTACAACACCAGCCTGAACAAGGTATACAATCTGATCAATTGTTCCACCACTTGTGTAGTTGGTCACAGCCCATACAGCTTCTTTTTGTGATTTGAAGTCCCCCTGTTTTAAAATAAGAGTGATGTACTCCAGTATAAACAGTAACAAGACTAGTAGATTAGTGATAGGTCTTCTACATCAAAGATATCCAAGTGCTAGTTTGGCCATGCAATAAAAGTTAAGTATACAAAGTTTTTGCCAAAGAGGATTAATATACAGAGAGCACATTTAATGCCTCCTTTTTATACATAGCAAACTTGCTTAGAACAACTTAAATTCTGAAAAGTGGTCATCTAAACTCTACAGTAAGTTACAGTCATCAGCCTGAAGATTTTAGAGCAAGTACACCTTTAGAACAGTAGGTGGCTTCCACTAAAGTCTGTGGGGAACATACTTTCATATGCAAGGCCTGAATTTTGGCACTTGATTACAGAATCTCATTGTGAAGGACATTGGATTTTTACCTTTTTCAGAATTCCAATGAGATATGGAACAAGTCCATGATCCACAACTTGCTGGATCTGGTCCCGACGGCCAGCAGTAATGTTGGACATGGTCCATGCTGCTTCTTTTTGGATGTTATTTTTGTGGTGAGAGAGCAGGCTTGGAAAGACAGTTAGTGCTCCTGATTCAATAACAATCTGTGTTTGGTCATCGGTGCCAGTGACAATGTTTCCTATAGCTCTTAATGATGGAGTCTGAAAGAGACATTCCAAAATGATGAGTTTAGGACATATTACTAAGTTCCACTAGTACAAAACCTCAGAAGCAGACCATCACCACCAGAAGCTCTTCTGCTTTATCCCCTGCAGTTAAGTGGTCTGCTGTAGAACAAACAGCTATGATATCTCTCGTTTGAGAAACCTGAAGTGGTCTAGACATTACAGCTGTTATACAATAGGTAAACTGAGGTGGAGAAGATATGGTCTTCGCACAATATGCCTATAAAGTGCTACAGTTGGGAGGAAGACTTAAGCTGGACTCCTAGAACCTATGCTCTAACCATACTGAGCTAAGTTTTAAGATTCCATACTCCTTTAACAAATTCCATTGCCAAGCACTGCCATTAGAATGCCAAGCTTTATATCTGTGTTGTGGACTGAAGCCATTGGTAATTTAAACTAGTTAATTAAGGAAAACTACCAAGTCTGAAGGAATATCTTTGATAGTTGTTACCCATGCCTCATGATCAGGGCCTTACCCAATTCAGTCTGCAACATGTTTTTCATGGCCATGAAATCTGGTCTCTCCGCATGCAATCTGGTCTTGTGTGTGCTTTTACCCTATACTAAACAGATTTCACAGAGGAGTCCAGCGTTTCTCAAACTGGGGGTCCAGACCCAAAATGGGAGTTACAGGGGGTCATAAGGTTATTTAGGATGGGGGGGTGTCACAGTATTGCCACCCTTACTTCTGCGCTACCTTCAGAGCTGGGTGGCCAGAGAGGGGCAGCTGCTGACTGAGGGCCCAGCTCTGCAGGTAGTAGCACAGAAATAAGCATGGCAATACCATACCATGCCATCCTTACTTCTGTGCTGTTGCTGGGGGCAGATCTGCCTTCAGAGCTGTGATCTTGGCCAGCAGCCACCGCTTTTCAGCTGCCCAGTACTGAAGGCAGCACCTCCAGCAGCAACACCCCCCCACCACACACACACACACACACAAACCTGGCAAGCCCCCCATAACTCCTTTTTGGGTCAGGACCCCTACATCAACAACATTGAAATTTCAGTTTTAAATAGCTGAAATAATGAAAATTTTTAAAATCCCATGTCTGTGAAATTGACCAAAATGGACTGTGAATTTGGTAGGGACCTACTAATGATTCATAAAGAGAGAAGGTGGGCGAGGTAGTATTTTTTTTTTTTTAAATTGGTGCAACACAAGCTTTCAAGCTTACACAGAGCTCTTCTTCAGGTTATGATTCATAAGTGAAATTGAGACCAGAGTGATGTCATTAGACATTGTCAAGCTACTAAAGTTACTGAGGAAAGCAGCTTGTTAGCTGCATAGATCATTCATGTGAGGTCTTCAGGAAAGACCATCTACTCATGGATCAGCCAAAGCATGTGTTAGTGGGTTTGCTTTTGAATACATGAAATGGCTAACACGATTTGAAAGCCACTGCTCTATTTTGTTTTTAACATAAACCACTCAGACAGAAGTGAGATAAATACATGATAAAGTAATTTCTATGCATCACCATCTTACCATTATTGGCAGTTCACCACATCCCAGGAGCTTCACAAGCTGTGGCACCAGTCCAGTTTTCACTACTACTTCAATTCTATCATTAGAACCATCAGTAAGGTAAGAGATTGCCCAGCAGGTATCTGCCAAGACCTCATGGTCATCATGGTGCAATAGACGAACTAGGGTAGGTAGGATCTGCTCAATAGCTTCTATGGGTGGTGCAGGATTCTTATTGCGACACAGGTTTGAGAGGGTCCAGGTAAGATTGCGCAAGTATCCAGACTGAAAAAGTAAACATTTGTGGTTAGCTCCTGTTCGGCTGGGAGTTTAGTGATTTATAATAGTTTAGTGCTACTGTTGTGACTTCGTTTGTGATGCACACTTACTGCTAGAGAAGATATATCAGGCACAGCAAGTAGAGCCAACAGTGGGTCAATAGCACCGTACTTAATAACTAGGTCTCTGTAGGCTGAACCATCACCTGAAAGCCAGAAGAGATATCTATGTCAGGAATAGGAAACTCCTAACTGAACAGCAGGCTGTGTATAAACAGTGTCCTTTCCTTGATTTAGTGAATCATTAATGCTGATCCTGATTAAGTAGAGGCATTGGTGGACAAAGGGAGAACTGCTATCAATGATAAGCCACTTGGAATGCATGGGTTTTTTTCCCCCCCACACAAGCCATGGACTTCCTGATTGATATTTTAAAATGTGGCTTAAGATGTAGGTTTGGTAACAAGTTTTTACAAAACTCAAAATCAAGTAGGAGTTTTCTCCCTTGCCCTCCCTAGTTCTAATGGAAACCTAACCCAAACCCACACCCTTCCACAAAATGCATTTGACCCAGTACTGAACCGGGAACATGAAAGAGTCATTCATTCTGTCTGGAGAAAATTCCAGAATAAGTAAGTATGAGTATACTAAGTGGGAATTTGAAGATGCTTCTAGTTGAATTCACTTGTTACTACCCCTTAGATTAAAAATATTCTAAAGCACCTATTAGTTACGGTCAATGTTATTTCAATCCACTTTCAGAGACTAAAATCTTTAGTTCACAATTTGATTCAAAGTAATTAAAGGCTATGGTTGAAGTGTTTTTTACTGAATGGGTTATTTTGTCAGACCCCTTCTTCTCTCTCCCCCCACCCCCCATGAGCAGTCACACTGTAGCACTAGAACAATTTTATAGAAACATTCTTGCTTTTATTTCAGTAAAAACCTCTTGGACCCTAACATATACCTACATTGTCAGGGACAACTGCACTGTGATGGTACATGAAAACTAGAGTGAACTTAATGCTGTTGATGAGTTCCTGTAGTCCATCCCTGAGAAAAGGATTTTTATTTTTTTAGATACTTGGTGTCTTATGCAAATTATGAAGTACTTTGGAATTCTGATCTCTCATGGCTGAGAACCACAGTTCCTAGTTGCCACGCTATGGCTAGTTTAAGGATTTAGATTTTAGGGATCAAGAGAAAGGACTTCAGCCTCAATTAAAGTTTTGAGACAATGCAGAAGGAACAGAGGTATCCCAGAAATCCACTGCCTAAGCCATTCAATATTTTAACAGCCATTTCTAGGATTCAAGCACTAAAATAATTGCTCCAGTGATCTGAATCACTATTTTACCCTTGCTATGTCTGAATTTATAAACTTAGAATTCAAGAACTAGATTGAACACTGACTGACTATAACCAGGCAGACTGCAGACAAACACCTGAAAGCTCCTCAATATCTCCCTCCCTGTAAGCCCCAAAAGAGGACACCTGTTTCAAGAAAAAGCAGAGTCTACTCAGACTACTGAAAAGAGAAGTAGCTACTATATTAAGATGGTAGTGAAATATGGAAGTGTGTCAAATGGAATTTACAGATTGCCAGGTTTTGGTAGAAGTTGTATTGAATACTACACTTAGCCAAAAAGCAAGGATTTATTCGTGACTGTCTCCATGTGGGAGTTCAGGTTGTTATATGCTAGATGACATTGGGGGTGGGGCCAGATTTGCAAGAGAGTTCTGCTTGCTAGGTAAATGGAAACTACACTATTTTGAAAATCTGGCCCCAACGGCCTTCTCTTCCCCTTGTATATAAGGAAGTAGGGCTGAAAACAATGGTCATACACCACATTGATATACCTGCAATGTTTCCTAAAGCCCACACGGCCTGTTCACTGATGTGAGTATGGGACGAAGCCAACAGGGATATAAAGGCTGGTATAGCCCCACCATCCACCACAGCCTTGGTTTGCTCCGATGTGCCAGAAGCGATGTTGGTAAGCGCCCAAGCAGATTCAAATTGAATAGGGCTACAATCTGCTCTACCCAAAAAGGAGACAAATTTTGGAATCAAACCAGCCCGTATTATATGGTCTATGGGGGGCTGCTTCTCTCTGGAAAGGAGTTTCCTATGAAAAATAAAAATAAGAAAGTGTTATTTTTGTCCACTAAAATCTTTAGGGAAGATTCCAGTTTAGTCAGTCTGAGAATCACTTTGTAAAATATAAAAACATTCAAAAGGGGAAGCAGCAAAATGTACTGAGACGTTCAGACAGACAAGTCAGTTGAACACAAGCTAGCTAGGAAGCTTTAAAACGTTAACAAAATTGCTTTTGGGCAAATTTGGTTTTGTTCAGTGACTGAAGTGAAACTTAGCTTCATGCTGCTGCAACAGTAATAGTGCATCTGAGCTGCTCAAGAGGTATAGTCTAATGTAGAGAGCAGCAGCTGCCAGAGGCTGCACAAAAGCTGTGTAAGATCTTTCTGCTAGTTCACATGTTTTGGACCACACTCCTAACTGGAACCATTGTGCTGTTCACTTCATTCAGAAGCAAGATCCCAGAACCTGTTTTTCACTTGTATGCATTAGTGTTTTAAATTCTCAGCCCTAAACTAAAGGCCCAGTTCTATCCCTGATCATCATACTATATAATTAAACAGATGCAATATTTTATTCTATAAACAGAGAATGAGACTTTTAAAAAAATCTTGCAGCACCTCTGTGCCACCCCTAAGACCAGAAACAGAGTCGGGGAATGGCTCCGTTGAGCCAGGTTCAAAGTCCCACAGTCAGGTCACGCCTTTAATCATTCAAGATTATACATAATGCTAGGTTATAATTCCATTTGGCCCTAGCCTCCACGCTGACTAGAGTGTCAATTCCAAAATGTTTACTTGCCAAAGAGCAGATTATAGAAATGTTAGCAATATTTACATAGAACAAGGTTTCCAAAAAGTATTTGCTACGACTGACACCTGTGCTCTGATTAGCTGAACCCCTTTTTCCCCAGCCACATAGAAGAGTTGGATAAACTTTGACCTTGAAGGTTCTCACCTGGCAGCCTGAGTTGCCTGCAACTGAAGCTCCAAATTATTACTGTTAATTCCTTTGACAATTTCCTCAACAGACCAGTGTGCAGTGGCCTGCATGAGAAATAGAAAGTTGTTATGACTATGTTGGGAAGAACGTGTGTCTGTATAGCAAGCAAAAGCTCCCTTAGCTCACAAGGCACAGTGCTATGAGAAAGCTCCGGTTAAACGCACATTGCTTTATTGAGCATTGTGCAATTATAATGGGACTCCCAATCCTTGTCAGCCATAGTTTTGTCTATGCTGGGAAAGTTAGTTGTTAGGTGTGTTAACATGAATTTTAATTAACGTTATTAAAACCACTTAGCATTAGTGTAGACAAGTGTTTAAAACCATGTTCCCACTGTAGGCAAAGCCTAGCACTACTGTATTTATTTGTTCCTTCATTCTGAGGTTATATAGGGAAGGGATCTGCCACTGTGGTCTCTCTGTTACAGTTGGTAACATAATTATACAGCACTACAGACACATAGGAACACATCCACTGATGGAAGAGACATGCAGCAGAGCCACAGCCCAGCATAAGGGGAAAAACCTCCTGGTATCACCGAGTTCGGGACTTAGTTACTTGATTGTTCCGGTTTTCCTGAAGAGGTGAAGTGGCATCATCTGGGAGAGTACTGACATTTCTTCTTTTAAGCATCTGATCATCTTTCTTAGCTTTCCTCAGCTCTACATTGACTTCAATCCGCCGCCTCCTCATTTCCTGAGAGGCAAATGCACATTCATGATGAACTGTACTTCTCTTTTTAAAGGGCTAAATTATGCTTAAAAATGTATTTGAGCACAGACGCCAACTGATGATCAGATACTCACTGTAGTGTCTTTTCCCTTATTCTTGAATCTGTTCAGACGGGCAACTGCTGCACTAGCATTCTCATTGGTAGACATCTTTTAGAGGAGTCAGACCTCAGGCAATACCAATGAAAGAGACCTGAAACAGATCTGAGATTAGCAATTAATTTACTTTAGCCAAAAAAGATTTCAGATTAAGACATGCACTTGAAATCAAGATTGGGGTTAAAGATAATAAAGTATGTCTAGATTGCCTATCATTCCACCTAAAACCTAAATAACTAGCATTGCCTCTGATTTGAAAAGGGACATTGTTAAGTTAAAAAAACAGAAGGGATGTTTTGTTTTTAAAAGCTCACTATTGTTACAACACCCAAGTCTACTGCAAATGAACAGAAAAAATATACATATATTATTTTTAGGTTTCTTACAGCCCTCGATGCATAGTCAGATTAATTATTTCAGCAAATAACACTGATTGTTAATTCTCCGCCCCAGGAAAAAAACAAAAGTGAGATTAGAAACGCAGAGGTTGGCAACCTGACTTGGGAACAGGTAGATGTAGAACATGTACCTAACTTGACATCCAGTTAATCCCGTAAAGTGAGTTAGAGTTGATAATGGCCTTTTAAATGGAGATAGCCATTTCACAGACACACCCCAAGCACAGTGCAGCCGCTACATTTATAACGGGGTGCACCTCTCAGCTCCTTACGAAGGCTACAGGGAGTCAAGCCCCAAACCAACACAAAGAAGTTGCTGCACACGGTCAAGAACATACCACCCGATTCAAAATAAGCCAGTAACCCAGTCAGTGCCTTCCCTGGGAGAGCTGCAATCTAGAAATCCCCCACCCATCCAGCCTCCAGCAGGGCGGAAACCACCTTAGCCCCCCGTCATGAGCAATGGGACGCGGGAGCGGGGTGTGTGTTTTACCTTCCCCCACCCCGCTATATAACCACCACATAGGAACTACCCCACCTCATTTCACCCTTTACAGCTCTAGCCCATCCCCCCCGTCCCATATCGCCCGAGAACCGCACCCCGCCTAGCCTCTTGCCCCCCTCACAAGCCCATATAGCCCCCGACCGCCGCCCTTCCCCCACACTAAATACCCCATAGAAAATCCCCAACCTCATTTCACCCCATTACTCCAGCCCACCCCCCAGAACTCCCCTCCCCCACTTTCCTTCCATCACCCCCACTTCTGCCGGACCCAGCGCGCGAGACCCCCACCTACAACAGAAACCGCTTCCCGTCTCTGCAGCTGCTACCACACCGGCGCGCTGACTGACTCACCCAGGCCACCAGCGAACACGTTGCCGCTGTCCCCGCCCCTTCTTCCTTGACCCCGCCCCTGGCGGGATTTAAATTTCCCGCGTCCTCGCTCTCCGATTGGTCCATTCGAGCCAAAGCAACATTCTCATTGGTCTGTTTGAAAAACAAACTGTTCTCGCGAGGCGGAGGGTGTGTGTGAGGGGGAACCAGCGATCTCACGAGAACCGCGCCAGGATCTTGGAGAGAGATGATTACACGTCACAGAGCGTACAACGCACCACTCGCGGCTCCAAGACTACCGATCCCAGCACACAATGCGCCACCTAGTGCCAAGAAGCCCGAGGCGAACTACAGTTCCCAGCACCCAATGCTCGGCCTTGCTTCTTGTCAGCTGGAAGGAAGGCGGAGCATGGGACGCTGGGATTTGTTGTCCCCGTTGTGGCCTGTTTTTTGTTATGGGGACCTCAGGGAGGTTGAGTGAAGCCTGAAGGAGGAAGTCATTGCTCTTACCTCCCCCCAGCCCCCACCGGGTTAGGAGTGAATGGACTTTCCCGGTGGGGTTTTCAATAGTCACATACCCGACAGCATGACCAAACCCCGGCCACCTAGGACAGCTGCATGCTTTGGGTACATCTACACTCGCGGTTCTCAAACTTTTGTACTGGTGACCCCTTTCACTTAGCAAGCCTCTGAAGGCAACTCCCCTGCCCTTATAGATTAAAAACACTTTAAAAATATATTTAACACCATTATAAATGCTGGAGGCAAAGCAGGATTTGGGGTGGAAGCTGACAGCTCGTGATCCCCCATGTAATAACCTCGCAACCCCTTCATGGGTCCAGACCCCCAGTTTGAGAATCCCTGGTCTACACGGCACTGTAAGCCCAGGGTTCAAACTCAGCCTCAAGCCTACCCGCTTTCTGTCTACACACAAATCACACAAATCCAGAGCTCAGACCCAGGACCACATTGGGGTGGAGCATCTGAGCCTCAGTCAAGTTGGGGCTAGGGTTGCCAAGTTTGTAATATTTAAAAACCAGACACTCCAGCAGGAACCTCCCCAACACTGTCTCTTCCTCCTTGCCCCTCCCCTTGCTCCACCTCTTTCCTGAGGCCCCACCCCCTGTTCAGTCCTCTTCCCAAGTCTTCCTGGCCGCTCACTGCTCTTCTCCCCCACCCAGGTCAGGAGGGATTTGCCTGTGGAGCCAGGGCTAGGAGCTGCAGCTGCCTGATGCAGGTAGGAGATGGCCCCAGCTGAGTAGGGGCTGGGCAGGTGGTAACTTAGCACCTCCCCGCCTTCCCCACCCACTGTAACTGGACTTTGGGTGTCCGAGCCATAGATCTGACTGGACACAGTCAGGTCCCTTTGTTGACTGGACTTTCCGGTCAAAAACTGGGCACCTGGCCACCCTATCCAGGACCTAGGGTTGAAGCCCTATTGTTTTGCAGTGTAGACACAGCTCCACTGGACTCCTGCTCTTGAAATCCATCAGAAATATCCCACAATTCTATGGGCTGACTTCCTTTGTCCTCTGGACAGTAAAGATTGGTGGACAGTCAGATTTTCCCACACTTCACAATGAAGAAAGGGTGACACCAGCCACATTTTAGGAAGATGCTAGGAAGTCTGGGATATGAGTGATTGGACTTGGGCCTACATAATGCAGTGTAGATGCTGGAGCCCCAGGTTGGGACCAAGGGTTCAACAATTCCTAAACTGGGGTTACAGATGAGTATAGATGGTCAAGCCCTAAGTTAACAAAACAGGGTCTGCTAACTTGAGTTCTATTAACCCTGGGTTTACATTGCAATGTAGGGTACATCTACGCATCAATTAAATACATGCAGCTGGCCTGTGTCAGCTGACTTGGGCTCTTGGGCTGTGGGGCTGTAAAATTGCTGTGCAGATGTTCAGGTTCGGGCTGGAGCCCAGGCTCTGGTACCTTGTGAGGGTGGGGAGTCTCAGAGCCCAGGCCCCATCCTGAGCCGGAATGTCTGCACAGCAATGTTTAGCCCCTCAGCCCAAGCCTGAGTCAGCTGATCTCGGCCAACCACGGTGATGCTGTGGATCTTTTAATCCAGTCTAGACGTATCCATAGACATACCCTTTGTGCCTTCCTTCCTGCTCTTGGGAAAACCAAGACCCTCAGGTTCCTAACCAAAGTGCCAGCAGCTCTTTACTGGGATTTAAAGCAAATTGATTGAAGATGCATTCCTTACATACTAAAAATCAAATCAAAAGAGTAGCAACGTACCCTCACATACTACTCCAGCCCTCAGATTCCAAATCCAAAACATCTTAGACCTTAGTTTCCTAAGAGATCCACCACCAGACCCTCTCAAAAGCCCGCTCAAAAATAGGGGTTTTGTAGCATGCCCAAAAGATCAAATAGATTTGGGATATTTAGAACCAAGCAAAGAGCAAATTCCAAAGTTGAAGGGAGAACACACTGCCAGCAGCTCACTCTCATGTAGCAAACGTAAGCGGGAGAATGGTCCTGCTATTGTGGGGAACTTTTCTGGATTATAAATTATCCTGGTGAAATGGGCTAGCGAAAGGATCTCGGACTCTGCCACACAGGAAAGTGGAAGGGAAGCCCTCGAGGTCAGACAGACCTCTGGGTAAAGGAAGTGGGAGCAAGGATGCCTCGTAACCCCAACAAGGCTGGGCCCAGGATTCTTGTGGGGCTTGACCCCCAACCTCGTCATGGTCACTTAGGACAGGGGCTAGTGTGTCCCCACTCCAGGGTGCTCTCTCCACACTGGACACTTCCCTGACGCACTGATCATTACATACAGTTCAAAGCAAATACAATTTATTAAACAGCAATCAATTTTAAAAAATAAGGAAAAAATGGGAAAGGTTAAAGGAAAATACATAACCCTGCTCTGTGGAACGGGGAAATCACAGATAGCAGTCTCTGGAATGTAAAGGGAATTTCACAGTCTGTTCATCACGCATCCCAGGCCTCCTCAGGCCTGGTCTATGCTGGAGGGATACTGCGGGTCAGACACTTGCTCTGGCAGTGGCCACACATCTTCAGGCTCTAGGTGGCAGGACCCTTCTTCCCAGTGTCAGTCCCACCCCCAGGTTTATGATCCCCCTCCAAGTCTGGACTGCAAGGCCTCTTGGTTGGGGGCATCTTCCTGTGCTGGCCCCACGGCCCAGGGTCCTCCCTTGCTCTCCCCAGCTGCTCACCGCACCCAGGTCTGGACTGCTCCAACTCCAGCTCCACTTTGTCTCAGCGCTGATGCTGCTCTGCCTCCAGCGCAGCTCCCTGGGCTGCTTCTCTGGCTCTGGTTGCTGCAGTTCTCCTTCCAGCACAGGTCTGCTCCCTGGGCTGCTTCTCTGTTTCTCTCTGGCTGGTGTGGCCCTGCTCCCCAGCTCAGCTTGGGCCTTGTTCCAGGCAATTGCAGCTCACATGGAGGACAGGACCCCCCTGGCTTCCTGACTCCCTCATTAACCTGCTCACACTGTCAATCAGGCTAATCTGGAACACTGGCTTCACTTGTTCATGAGTACTGTCAGTCTCAGGCTCCTGATTTCCCATTGACCCTTCCCTTTTCTTTTGGTACTGGAGAAGCCAACCAAAAACCCACGACTGAGTTTTACTAAGCGGCCAACAGTCCCCTTACACAAAGAAATTCTAGATCAAGTCAAGTGGATTCCTTGATCAAAACTACAGTAATCTGGTGCAGGGTGAAAAATAGTGTTTCAGGTAAAAAAGCGCCCAAGCCATTAAAAGTTCTAAGCTACGTGAAAGGCCTGGTGCAGCCCGTGGAACACAAGTGTCATAGCATCGTGCTCATGGAAGGGTACATACATAAGAAGGCTGCCACCACTTTTCAGGCTAGCTTCCCCTTCTGGGAGGATTGAAGGTACAGCCCCATGTAAAGTCCTTACAGTAATTTAGACTAGAAGTGATAAAGTTATTAACCATCCTGGCAAGGTCAATATTTGAACATTGTTTCTCAACATGGCCCCACTCTCCAGCTCACTTCAGGTATGGAACACCCAAAATAACCAAAAAAGTCATCTCGCAGACTGCAGGTGTATCATCAACACTTCTTGATCCACAGTATCAAAGACAGCTGATATAGAAAATACCAGCATGGACACCTGTTTTTTTTATTCATCTCCAGAAGAAAAGCATCAATCAACACAAGTCTATATGGTATACTTAGTTCTAAACACTAATGAACAAGAATCAATCAAGTCAGTGGCATAGAGACACTATGAGTTGTCTTGTCACACTGATTTCCAGTGTATTAATGCAAAACAGATTATACACATGGGATAACTTTTTGAACAGAAGTCAAACTCATGCTTTTTAAAAAATTATAATTGGCATCCTGTTTTCCTCAGATATGTTGAAAAGCTCAACACTTCCCTACTGGCTTTTGACAAGAAGGACAAGGATCCAGAGCACAGGCTATACAGTATTACATTTTCCCAACAGATCTGGAATTCTAGGGACACCAGCTGAAACTCAAGCACATTAAGCCCTATGATCACAGTTCGAATTTCAACCAGTCAAAGGTAGTGGTACAGCCTATGACACACATGCCTGTTAATTAGATTATTATTTTTATACAGCTCCATAGAAGCACATGGTAACTTACAGACCTATATGAAGACAAGGTCTCCGCCATGAAGAACATATAACACAGCAAATGAAGATGATAGGCAATGGGGGAGAGACAGGAGGGTTCCTCAATGACATTTTATCTAGGGTTTGGTTTGGTTTGTAGTTATCTTGCTTGCTCTCACCTTTATGAAGAGAAATATGAATGGCACAAGAACATGGTTCGACAGGAGCATGGGAGTGATGATTGCCAAAATAGATGGTAGAGATGGCAAGCTAACCAGAAGCAATGAGCTTTGAGGAGATATTTTTAGGGGAGAGAGGGTGGATGCTTGGCACATCAGAAGAAGGAAGCTGAGAAAAAGGCAGTGGGAATCACAAGTGGGAAAGGTTTCAGAGTAGCAGCCGTGTTAGTCTGTATTCGCAAAAAGAAAAGGAGTACTTGTGGCACCTTAGAGACTAACAAATTTATTAGAGCATAAGCTTTCGTGAGCTACAGCTCACTTCATCGGATGAGCTGTAGCTCACGAAAGCTTATGCTCTAATAAATTTGTTAGTCTCTAAGGTGCCACAAGTACTCCTTTTCTTTTTACAAGTGGGAAAGGGGCTAAAGCAAGGACTGAGGCAAAGCACAGAGGGTGGAGAAGGAATCATGTTGGAGAAGCGGGGCCAATGGCCGAGGAAAGTGAGCTGGAGCTCCTTTGCTACATGAAAGTGAGGCCATAATGGCATTTCTCTGTCTGTCTATAACACCACGACTTTTGAAAACCACAGCTGATCAATTCTTTAATTTTAGGGAATATTAGATATCAATGGACAGAACCCAGCTGATTCTGGTTAAAAACTGGAAGTCTGATTTCCATTAAAATCAGGCCCAGAGTGCCCATTTGATACTGCAGTGGAAACTCTCTGCTGCTCTCGCCTTCGGCATACACATATCACAGGGGGCAGCTTACTAGAGGGGTCACACAGGTTGCTTTGGTTGGCAGAGCTATACACCCAGCTAGCCTTGGTGGACCCAAGCCACGAAGCGTGCAACCCACCGGCATGGAGCCCTTGGCAGTATGAGCCAGCTGGAGGAGCCGGGGCAGAGCGGAGGTAGTTGTGGTGCTGAGGCACGGGAGGCTTGGTGGGGGACCCAAGGAACGGGCCAGCTGTATTGGAGGTTGCAGTGGCTGAAGGAGACAAACCTGGCAGGTGCCAGTGTTTTGACGGAAGGGATATGGGATATGGGGGGGGGGAAGATGACAATCAGAGAGCTTGGGTGGGCAGCCAGCTATGGGGAGCTACAGCCAGGGGGGGCAGGACATGCTGTCAGTGGGGTGCCCAGGAGAAGCTAATGGGTGCGCTGTGTGTGGGGGGGGAATGGGTGACACGGAGGGCCGGTGTGGGGGACAATCTAACGTCAGTCCCGCACGGGAGCGGGCAGAGCTAATATCATGGGAGAGCTGGTATGGGCGCAGAGGGCCGTGCTAACGATGGAGGAGGCGCGGGAAAAGAAAGCCTAACACTACGTCCCGGAGGCTATGGGGGGGACGCCACCTATCGCGGCGCGCGGGGAGGGAGGAGCTAACGGCCGTTGCGCGCGAGTGAGACCCTCGAGTCTTCGGGGCGGGGCTGCCGCGACCGGCAGGGCAGGGCCCAGGCACAAGTCCTTAGCGCGCCTTCTTGATTGAGAGGGCTGGGGAGGGGCGGAGTCAGAGCGCGGCGGGCTTGGGCCCGAGTGGGGGGCGGGCCATCCTGGGCTGGGCGGGGCCCTGAGAGTGAGGCTGGAATCATCGAGGACTAAGGGCGGAGTGGGGGTAGGGGCGGAGCCAGCTGGAGCCGGGCGGGGCCTTTAGAGCGCGCCGGTCTCCGTTTTCACTGGGTGACCCAGTGGCCTAATGGATAAGGCATCAGCCTCCGGAGCTGGGGATTGTGGGTTCGAGTCCCATCTGGGTCGTACCGCTCACACGTTTTGTAGCGAGCCGGAGCAGCCTGGTAAATTCGTGACTGGGCGCCGCCGCCGGGCTCCTGGGCCGCTTCCACGTTATTAACGCCCGCAGGGGCTGCCGTGATACACTTTTAGTCATGCCGTCCCGCCTCCTTGGCGGCTGGGCTGGGGTGGCTGCGCGCTGAAGGGCGGGGAGTCCCGCACCGGCGGGCGCTGAGGGGCTCTTGCCTCGCTGGCGGGGGCAGGCGTTCCCCGTGCCGCCTCGGCCCGTTAACCCTCCCGCTCCCCGCCCACCGCGGGCGGCAAGAGCTCCCCGTGTCGCGGGGGCCGCGGGAGCCCGGGCTGGCCTGTGCTCGCGCAGCCACGAGACGCCCCCGCCCCCAGCATCTGCGGAGCGGCCTCCCGGGCGGGCGGGCGGGCGGGGGCTTCTCCTGCCCCGGCCTGAGGGGGTCCGGGACGCAGAAAGGGGCAGGCCAGGGGCCGGGCGCGCAGAGGCGGGTTTGGAGCGCGGCGCCGGTTGCCATGTAAACGCGGGCAGAGCCGGGGCGCTCTGTCAGCCGGGCGCGAGGGAAACAGGAGTCGGCCCCGTGTCCGTCCAGCCTGCCCAGGGCGGGGCGTGAGTCGGGGCTTTGGCCCTGGCTGGCCGTTCCCGGCCAGGGCGCTGGGCCGCGGGGTGCCGGCTCCCGCCGTTAGGCTGTGTCAGTCCATGACGCCTCTTCCGTCAGGAGCAGGCGTCCGCCTTTCTTTTGCACCGTTTAGGGCCAGCGAGGTACCGGGATAAAAGCCTGAGCCCGAGCCCACTGGAGTCTGTCCACTGACTGCAGGGGGCTTCCGCTCAGGGGCCTCGTTCTGCATCCGTCTCGCTCCTCATGGGTTTTCCTTGGGCCTTTCTAGCTGTGGGGTGTAGGGCAATGTTCCCTCTAATTCCTGACGGGCTCTGGGCGCAAAAAATTTCTTCTGTGCAAATGTGCGTGCGCGCGGGGCTCGGATCCGCGCGCGCGGGGCTCGGATCCGCGCGCGCACACGCAGGGTTGAGAGGGAACAGTGAGCTGGAGCCCGGGAAAGCTTATGCTCAAATAAATGTGTTAGTCTCTAAGGTGCCCCAAGTCCTCCTGTTCTTTTTGGGGACACAGACGAACACGGCTGCTACTCTGGAGCCTGTCGTAGGTGCTGCTGGTTGAGCATTTTGAGGATTTGCTGTGCTTTGCTTTTGGAAGGCAATTGGATTATGGGGAGATACGGGTAGACTAGGCCTTCGTTTGGACTTAATTTTTGATGGTTTGGGCCCAGATTTTGAAAGGTATTGAGACATTGTGTTGTGTCAGCATTGCAATGCCGAAGGGATATAGACCGCTAACTCCCTTTGTCGGAAGGTTTGGGTGCCTAAGACTCATTTAAAATCAACGGGCTTGAGATTCCTGAGCGCCTCTGTCACTTTTGAAAATGGCCATTTTATCGCTTAGGTCTTGCAGCGTGTAAGCGGATCGACCCCTAACTACTTTTGAAAATCTGAGCCCTAGTGTTTTGTAGTGAGCTATATTGTTCATCACACATCAGGTGTGATGGCATCACAACTTAAGTGTTCTTTTCTCTGTAGTGATTAGGAATGGGGAATTCATCCAGTTTTTCACTGCAAGCCAGTATTGCCAGCAGTGCAGGGTCTCTGGGGTTTTTCAATAGATGTAATTGGTTGCTAAAATTGTAGTTCTAAACTTCTCTCATAGGGAGAAGGAATCCTATACTAGGAGTGTTTCACTACAGTTTGCTAACACAAAAGCCGCTTCACCAGTTGTAGCACCAGTACAAAGACTAGTTTAGTCTGCATGCATCCGATGAAGTGAGCTGTAGCTCAGGAAAGCTTATGTTCAAATAAATTTGTTAGTCTCTAAGGTGCCACACGTACTCCTTTTCTTTTTTGCGAATACAGACATGGCTGCTACTCTGAAACTAGTTTAAACATGTTCACCACCACATTGTCCACAGTGCTACCAGTGAAGCTGAAATTTTAGGAGAAACACCCAGACATAGACACAGCAATATAGTAAAAGGGGTTGTATTATACTGACAAATAGTTTTATCAGAAGGTTGTATCTGTTTAGTGGTTTCTTTATATCATCAAAACGTCTACATGGTTCTGATGCATCCCACGTACATCCTGAAGTAGATATAAATTACACCCAAAAAGACACCTTCACATGCAGCTCCTCACATCTTGCCCCGTACATTCTCTACATAAGGAAGAAAATGCTGCATCAGGAGAGAGAGCATAGGCATCTTTTTCTTCTTCCTTATCCTCCAGGGGGTGCCAGTGCTTACCTAGTCTGGTGTTCAGACACTCACCAGCTGACTTATTTACTATTTGAGGAGTTTAAACAACATAGAGAGTTTAACATTCAAAGAAGCATAACAAATTCACTTAATTATTTGCAGGTTGTATTTTCTCCTTGCCTGCCATAGCACAGTCCCATAGAAGCATATAAGATAAATGTTACGGAACAACTGTGTATTTCATCTAATCCACCCCATTGCTTTTTCAGGTGTGTAGCCCCTCATTGTCCCACCCAACCCCAGGAGAAATGGAGAGGAATGCACTGTGCTGGACCAGCTCCTAAACAGCCAAATTAATAAAATACAAATGGCTAAGATGTTTAATGTGAATCCCCAGTTGTGAATTCAGTTCAGCATTGTGTCTGGGTTTAGATTTCTACAATGGTTTTCCCCCACATTAACATACTTTCAGAATTAAAACATTTAAAAGGCATATTGTAACAGAAGAAAAGAATTAAACATGATGTTAGGGAAATTAAAGCAAAGGGTCACATATGTATTACAATTTCCTTACATATTGCAAACCATTTTAGACATCTAGAGAATAAACTGTACACAGCTATTTGAAATAAGACTTTGTGCTGCTGGGGAATTTGTTGGAATATATAAGACAGTCCAACTATAAAGAAATATCAATTATCTGCATCATACATCAAAGAAATAAAATTTTCACTCTAACTGCTAGCAACCAAAGTAAGTTTTCATATACTTTTGGTCTGTTTTATTTAAAATAATTCAACAGAATGGAAGTTTACCATTTACATCAGTGAGGGCAAATATCCAATCCTAAAGCTGCAGTATTCTCCCAACCATGTTCTGTCTTGACTGGTAACTTGATACAGAACATGCCCACAGGCGCATTAGAAATCCATAGAGCATTTACATATGTTTATTACTGATGCATTGATCATTCTTAAGCTTATTTAAGCTTAAACTAAGTGATAGATACTACAACATTCAGCAATCTTTTGAGGCCTTCCATTGCATAGCTTTCCTCTGGCTGAAAAGATGGGCTTCAGTAGGCAGGCTACAGGATATTTCTAATGACCTTTAACAACACTTGTATAGTGCTTTTTGTGTTCAAAGCACTATATAGGCATAAACTAACTGAATGATCCTCATAACATCCCTTATCAGACAGCGGGGTAAGCAGCTTCAGTGAACATCTGGCTTGGTAATAAGAAGAAAAGTCCTCAACTGTTTAAACTGATTATATAGGAACAAGCATATTGGGCTAACTGAATCCCACATCAATAAAGTTACTCTCAAGATGAATTTGAGCTTGGTGTGTGAAAGATGAGAGGAGGGGTGTCAGAGTTCTAGATACTCATTCAAGTTACTGAAACCGGGTTTTAAAATAAATTGAAACTACTACGGGAACAGCAGACCTTTCTATTGAGAATGGACAATAACTATAAAAATTTGCAAAATCCCCATATAGTAGGGACTGAAATAGCCAGATTTCCGACCTTAAAAAACATGCACCCATTATAACCGACTGTGCATAAATGCTGAGTTCATCCCTCCCCGGCCCCAAAGTAGATGCTGACATGTAGAGGTGATGTGTTCCCTGATTCTGCATGCTGCATTTTAATGCAGTTCCTTGTATCCAATTATGCATTGATATGTTTTGTACAATTTCCCCTCAGAGGTAGGGAAGGAAAACAAGACACCCCCCCCCCCAACCCCCACCACTTTGTGTAGAGAGTAGGAGTTTAGGGAAGACGCGTTTAATCAGGCAAAGACAGAACTGACATTTAGACTTTCAGGTAATTGTAGCCAGCGTGGGGGGGCTCCATACACATTTCTCTTAAAAAGTGGCAGTGGGAGGTTAGCAGGATTGCGGCAGCTTGGTCTTGCTCCAATGGTTTGTCCAGGGAGCGATTCATGTTTCCCCTAAGGCTGCCTCTCATTAGCATGAACCGGGGGAAGGGCATAAAAGACTCCAGTTCATTTAGAATCTGGAAAAGGTTTCCTTCAAAATGACAACTGAAGCATTCTGGCTCCTCTGTTTTGTCATGGGACCATCGTCCAACTTGATGGCAGGTAAGTTTCTTAACATTCCAAAGCAGAAAAGGGCAGATTTGCTGTTTTCAGCAAGGAGGAGAGAGGCTGAGCGTTGCTCTTTCCCACAAAGACTAGACACATTATTTCCAATTCTTGCCCTGACAGCCCTCTCCAGCTGCATCCGTTTCAGCACGCTGCAGCAGCAAGCACATGAGAGCCAAGGAAAGGAACATTTTAGCGTGTTCATTAGTCAAGAAAACAAGCAGAGATGCTTGATGTGTCAGAGGAAGGTGTGTGTCTGGGGAGGCTGGAGAGCACCTGCAAGAAACAGAGAATCAGCTATTGCCACGAATCCTGAGTTAGCCAGTTTTGAGCAGTTTGTGAGTTACTTAGTGGTTCATGTGTGTGGTTTCTTGTGTGACTTTTATAGCCCCCCTCCTATTCCCTGTAGGCTCTAAATTTGTGGTTTAGTTCAGCTGTTCTTAGCTCCCACCTGTGCCTTCTGCATGTCAGACTAAACAGATTTGTTACTGCATCCCACAAGGGGTACGGAGGTAAAAGGTGCATCTCTCCCAGAGGACAGAAAAGATTAGGTGCTATGTTGCAGTTCTATTTTCCCAGTCCCCAGAGATCTGACAGAGGAATTGAGAGGGATTAGAAATCTGAGTCAAGACAAAATGCTTAATGTCTCCTTAGAAATTCAGCGCTTAGTGAAAGTGCATCTTGGGGGGTAAACATCACAGGTAGGAGATGTGTTTGAAAGGACTTGTTCAGGTTCCAGGGCACTCTGGCATGTCTCTGTCTTCAGCTTGTACCTCTCCCGCCCCCACTTGTCTCATGGAAATTTCTAACTTCGTATGCATTCAACCCAAATATCAGGAAATCTTTCCCATGACAACAGCTGGTGAGAGCAATGGAGAAGTAATAGTGAGGTCAACAGCTGAGAGTCAGGCTTTGGAGATAAACCAGGACTTCATTCAGCTGTGCATGTCAAATACTTCACAGGACGAGTCAGGATCAGCCTCCTACACACTGTTAACTGCAAACAGCGAGCACCCGCATTGTGTGTGTGGGTAAACTGGTTTTAAATACTCTACCTGGGCAAACTAATTGCATGGCAAGAATAGGCTGAAAAGGAAGAGGGAACCACAAATTTGAAGGGGAAAATACTGCAGGGGAAAGAAGACTGTCTAAAAGGAAAGTCAGTTTGCTTTGTGAGATTCAAAAGGGGAAAGGGATGGTGTGAAATGAGACCTGGAAATTTTCCCACTTGGCCTGCACTGTGCTGTTAACCTGCCTGACCCAAAAACACAATTATATTTGAGCATAATAATCATTTCTTAACTTTCATTTTGAAATAAAGGGCAGATCTCTCTCAATCCCATCTTTCTGCCATCAGGAACAAACTGCAAGGGATCATTAGTTAAAAGCAATGGCTTTTCTACCAAACATGAGATTTTTGGGCTCCTTGACAGCTCTATGGCGCACAAGTCAGAAGTCCAAAACGCTGGATAAAGATCTATTCAGCAATCCTCAAAGCCCATGGAGCATTGAAAAGTCCAGATGACATTGTCAATAAGGCGTCCCATGGATGGGAAAACCAAATAGTTCTGTTGTCATAGCCTTTTAAACAATCAGCCCGAGCTGCACTGTGAATCTGGCTCCCCCGGATGCTCCCTGGACTTTCAGGGCTCTTTCGAGAAGGGTTTGTTTATAAATCGTGTTTTTAATTTGAAACAATAATAGTAAAAATGCAGATCGCCAGGGTTCAGCTCGCACACAGCTGGGCCAAGTTCCGTGCTGCAGTTCCTGGGATTCTGTCTGAAATAGGAGCTAGAAAGTTCCCTTCCACTCTTTCCTGTGTTTCTGGCCCCCGCATTTTTTGAAAGGCTGTTTTGTTGTGCGAATCCCAGCTATTTTCCACCCCACAGCATTTTGGAAATGAGAAGCTAATTCAGATTTTGTCCCACAAGCTATGAGGCCCAGAAAGGCAGGTGCTATCCTTCCTTATGTGGGGACAGTGAAATCAAATGCCTGTCAGATATGGGCACTCTGCTTTATTCCCGTTAGTGGACCACTTATTGTTTATATTGTGGTAATGGCGAGGCTTCAATTGCCCCCTCCACTCCTTCTGCCAGGCACTGTACATACATAAAACAGTCTCTGCCCCAAAGAGCTTACAAGTCGGCTTCCCCACCCCCCAAAAAAGTTAAAACAATTCTGCCTCTTCTGTTTATTTGTACATAGGATCCCTGCCCTATATTGGAAAACCCATTCGGGCACTCAGCAAGGATGGGTACAGTGCAGCAGACTCCACACCAAGCCAAGCTAAATTCCCATTTAGAGGCAGCAGTATTGGTGAAGAGAATCACACAGAGCATTGGTTACTGTCTCCAGCTAACCTGCAGTGGCCAAAAGCTGCCGACATCCTCTCAGTCTCACCAGACAGAAAGAAAAAGGCGAAGACCTCCGTGGAAAACAATACAGGGATGAGAAAAGAGCCTCACCAGGATGGCAGGGTCCTGGCTTCCGAGAGCCACATGGAGGAGCCTCCTCCTGCTTCCTTTGACTTCAGTTACCCAAACAGAATGCATACAGATAGGCTTCAGTCTGAGGCAGCGAACAGCATCTCAGCACACTTCCACCATAGAGCATTTTCCCATTATAAAGGCAGATCCTTGACTTTAGCTGAGACGCATCCTTTCCAAGACACAGAGGCAGCTGAGACAGAAGATCCCAATATAGTGGATCACCTCAACCGACCTGGCAAGATGAATCCCTACAAACAGCACGACCCTCTAAGAAACATCAGTAAGCCCTCCTGGGTCACCAACCGCCAGTCATCGAGCCTGCTGTATCACTTCAACGTGCTAAAGAAAGGTAAGGGGGCACCTCTATAGGAAGGGACTTTGTGACCTCTCAGGAGAAAAGGGTTACTTACTTTCACTCCTGAACTCCAGGGGCCATGTTATGTTAATGCTACACGTCCACAACACATGTGCCTGTTGCAGTTCTAGATGCTGACAACAAGGAGAAGGTGTGCCTGACAGAGTGCAGGAGGGAGAGGGATGAAGCAGAGGCTTTCTGTGTGAGTGAATTTGGTAAGACTGTTTTGTTCCTATTGCATATATTCTTACTTACAGGCAGGCATGGCAGAGACACTCGTGGGGCCATGCTACGAGCACATACATTTCCTTTCTGGTTTTTAAAAGCCTTCCTGGGCTTGCTCCAGCCTATTCTAATAACTATTTTTAAGGTACCCATCACAGATATTCCAATACATACACAACAAATAGCATAAATCGTGTTTCACTGTCTCATCCCCTTTCTGTTGGTCTGGCACTGGCCTTCTTTGTGCCCCTACTCCATCCACACATCACTGTCAGTGCTAAAGCCACTTCACGAGCTGTCTGTATGATTCTCCATATCTTATTAACCCACAGCTGGAAACATCTCTCTCCCTCTACCTTTGTAGCTATATTGTTTAACTGGCATTCCATTATTTACCTAATGACTTTTAGGATATAATTTGGATGGAAGACTGCCAGATGATGGCCTGAATAGCATGCTCTCAGCATTCAGGACTTGGCTTTAGCTTCTTAGGACTTCTGCCTGCAGCGGTCATGCTGCATTAGGTTCTAATGGCCATTTTGTCACACACACAGATGGTAGAAAAAGATAGCGTAGGTCTAGGTTAATTGCATTGGAAATTAGAGCACACGTTTTCTGAATGGCGCTGTCTCTTATTATCAAAGAAGCAGAGGATTAGATGGTGTCTTTCTCAATATTTAAAAGGAGATAAGTAAAATACATGCTTAGTGCCAGTTAACAGGTGTTTCTATTTCTAGAAAATAAGCATATTATGAGTCATCTGTTTTGCCTGCCTAGAAATTAGACAGTTTTCTACAAATGTGAACATTCCTTAATTTCCTTATAGTCAAAAATTTTAGAGCGATGCCCAGGACATAGGTCTCTGCTTGAGGCCTTCCACATATTTCATTCTTTAATGGTTAACAATTTCATTTATTTGTTAAGTTTAAAAAAAACACATGCCTCTTAACCCAGCCTGAATGAACATTAATCTGCACAGCCACGGTTCCCCTCGAGTGATCACAGAAGGGGCTTTACTCCTCATGAATTTACATCTAGAGATTAAAGGTCAAGTGGCTGCATCAAAGAGAAGTTTTCACTCGGTGAGGCAGGTATGGCCTTGATCTTTGTCAAGGAAGTTTTCTAGCCTTACCTCTCCAGTAACTTTATCACTGTCTGTCTAGAATAGATGGGGGGGATTTTCCAGTCCTTCTGTTAAATCAGCCTAGTCCTAGGTCTTTCTGAGGCAGAAATGGTGTAGTGCAGCTCATTGTGGTTTGCTAAAATTAGGACTCATGGTACCTTATCAGGCTGCATTGCAAGGACACTGAGCAAGGGAAAAAGAAAAGGAGTACTTGTGGCACCTTAGAGACCAACAAATTTATTAGAGCATAAGCTTTTGTGAGCTACAGCTCACTTCATCGGATGCATCCGAAGAAGTGAGCTGTAGCTCACGAAAGCTTATGCTCTAATAAATGTTAGTCTCTAAGGTGCCACAAGTACGCCTTTTCTTTTTGCGAATACAGACTAACATGGCTGCTACTCTGAAACCTGAGTAAGGGAACTATCCCTTCAAATTAGATAATACTCCAGTGTAATAGTAATACAGCATAATACATAACGAATGTTTCTTTTTCTTCTCCTTTTCAAGTGAACACTCATCCCCACCTTTACCCCCACTATTCCCAATCTGCATTGTTATCCAACAATACATAGGACTCAACTTTGAAGTACTTTATAAACATTAATTAAAACTTTTGTTCACTGCAGCATTGTGATTCGTTTAGCGCCTCCACACATATCATGAGCTGAGTATCAATGTTCCACTGGCAAGTATATTGAGTGATTGTTTTCCCTCTCTCCCTTCTTAAACTAGCAGTGAATGGGATTGTTCATGATGTGGAAACACTGGGGAAAGGAGTTCGCCTGGTTACACTCTTGGTAAATAGTGATGGATTATACAAGATGAGTCGCCTGTATATCACCCCCGATGGCTTCTTCTTCCGAGTTCACATTCTCATTGTGGATGCTTTGAACTGCAGTAAACCATGTCCAGATTTTAAACTTGGTAATTAATCCCAGCTAAATCCGGTCGGTTTCTCCTTTGGCTGTTGTGGGATTTCAGTTAACCCAAATTTAACAGGAGTTCATGGGACATTTTGGGCAGAAGGAACTGATTCATTTCGGAATAGGGGGCACACAAACGGTTTTGTTTTTGGTTTCCCCGTATCTGCAAAACAAGCCTAATGGTCTGCAAGGCAGAATGGTGAAAGCTGTTCAATCCCCTAAAAAAATATATTCTGTAGAATATTTGCCCTGCTGAAGCTTTCACCAGCAAGCAGACCTGTCTTCTTTTATCCAACACCCAAAAGTCAAGGTGATGGGAGGGTGGGGGGAGGGGGAAGAAAAGAGATGGCATAACCAGTTCCAGTTTTTGCACATCTCTTGCTTTATTAGTCATTTGAATTTTGCTACTTTAACACATTTGGTTTTAGCTTAATTTATGTTAAAAGACAACATGGCTAAGCTACAATCATCCACAGTGGAGCAGGTGTTTTTCTACAATGAAACAAGGAAATGAAACCGAACCAACAATAAACCCACCCAAAGTTACTTCTTGTTTTGCAGGAAGTCGATACATTGTGATGGGTCAGATATACCACAAGAGACGGCAGCTACCTACATCTCTGCTGCAGTTCCTGAGAGGGCGTCTGCGGCCAGGAGACGGGCTGCTAAGGAGCAGCAGCAACTATGTAAAAAGATTCAACAGGAAGAGGGATCGTAAAGTCCAAGGGGCAGCTCGCACCAAGTGTAGATGAGGCCACAGTCCTAACTGCTTTACTAGGGCTTAAGCAGCACCGGCATTCAGCTAGCAGAACTAAACTGGTCTCTAATAGAGTCTGACCTTCCTTCCAGAGTAAGGATCCTTTTAAAGTGACTGCAGCTCAGCTCTTGCTTAATTCTATCTCCACTACTGATGAGTATCTGGTATCTTATGTGGTTTATAAAACAATGTTTCTTTCAAAGGTTCTGGTTATAGTGGTAGATACCACTATAGTGTGCAAAAAAAGAGGAAAAACCCACAGCCGAGAAATCAAACCTATTCACTCACTGTAGAGAACATTAACTGGTTAGTGGATTTCCCTTTAAATATGATTCCAAAATAGTTTTTGTAATACACAATTTAAATCTTAATGTTTAGAAAATAACCCACTATGATTATTTTTAGAGCTAAATTCTTTTGTTAGCACCTCTTATGTACATCAGGAGTAACTGGAGTCACTCTGGCTTTATACCAATTTAACTGAGAAGAACAACGGTCACTTATTGCTTAGATTAATATTCAAAACTGTATATTTAATAGTATTAAACTTCTCAGTGCAATGAGATTTTTAAAAAGAGCACTCAAATCCTTAATCTGTAACGGACTGCATGATCATTTGTAGCTCAAAGGCTCTACAGCATACATATGTAGACATTTGTTTTGAAACTCTATCAAAGGATTTATATCAGATGAAGAATTCTGACAAAAATAAAATTTTTGCAGCGCTTTGGTTTCCTCAAAGTAGAGAATACTGTTTTTTAAAAACACTGAAAACAATGTATAATTATACCATTTTTTCTCAAATATAAAGGGACCAGATTTTTCTTGTCATTTAAAAACGTGTTCAAAATACATATGCCACAGCACACCTTATTAGAGCTTACATGTGTGTTCGTAGATTGCTCCATTTACAGATTCCAAGGCTAGACAGCTCCATTGTGATCGTTTAATTTGACCTCCTGCATAACACAGGCCATGCAACTTCCCTAAAATAATTCCTAAAGCTTTTTCTAAAACATCCAATCTTGATTTTAAACTCGTCAGTGATGGAGAATCCACCATGACCTGTGGTAAATTGTTCCAATGTTTAATTACCCTGTTAAAAATTTATGCCTTATTTCATTAAATTGAATACAAATCATGCACAAATAACCAATTAGTATGTGTAATTACCTATTTTCATGTACAAATTAAGGCATGTAAATCAGTCATGCAATCGCATACACATTTTGCATGCTTACTCTTTACTCTTCTAAAGTGGATGTTCAACCCTGAAACTATTGAGTGTATTTGGTATAATTTTTCTATGAATACAAATGTATGAGGTTTATATCTGCAAAACAGTAAAGTTACCTTTGGAATCAGTTCTATGTTGGACCTGATCTTTTACTTTTAGAGCCCTAGTGAAACTTAAATGTCAAAAAGATATTTGTCTAACCCTTTGTAGGAAATGCTGGTATTAAATATTCCTAAATAGCTCCCCCCCATGATCTCAAATCCAGCTTTTTAGCCTTTTTATCAGTTTGTTTTAATCAGCGCTACTCTTCGGGCAGAAACTTTAAAAAAAAAAAAAAGTTCAGGAAGAGACCCAGTAAAAAGATTCAATGCCTTTTCAAAAAAAGGCATCAACTTGCTTAGCTAGTCATGAAAAAGTTATTTTGAAACAGCTTGTGGGGGCCTAGTTCCCCTAACAGTGGGAAAACATAGCTGCCTTTTAGAATAGCAGTAAAATCTCTTGTTGTTGTCAAAATGTTATAAAAATAGTATCTTGCAGATGGGCTATGAAAGCTTCTCAACACTGATTTATCAGTCCAAAGTTTATATTAAGCCAGTGAAATTTCATTTACAATGGGGACCTGGCTAACCTACCTCACACCTGTGATATGTATCATCATTACAACATATGAAAAGACTGGAGCTTGCTTAAAAACATTTTAGAGAAGGCGCTTTGGTCAGTGTAAGAAGAAACCAAGCAGAGACTAACACTAGCACAGATAGTGGCCTGGGACCATGGGCACAGACAAATCCAATAGAAGCAGCTGGTAATTCGGCTTTTCAGAGAGTGATGTAGAAGTTAAAATTAATTCTAATATTTATTTTTTTTAAAAAAAAGCCAAACCTTTAAAACCAGATTGAAGGATATGGAGGCCCCAGCAAGCATCTTTTATTCCTTAGGCAAAGTTAGGGGTAAGTTAACCTAAGTTATGCTACTCTACCTGAATAATGTAGCTGGAGTTGACTTACCCCAGGTCGACTTACCCCGGTGTTTTCACTGCGCTGTCGAGGGGAGACGCTCTCTCATCACCTTACCTTACTCTTCTCTTCCAGTGGCATACCGGAGTTGACGGGAGAGCAATCTGCGGTCAATTTAGTGGGTCTTCACTAGACCTGCTAAATTGACCCCTGCTGCATTGATCCCCAGTAAGTGTAGACATGCCATTAGACAAAGATGAACTAAATCTGCCTCTCAGATATACGCAGCCAAACTTGTGTTCGCTTTAATGAGAGGCTGCATAGCCATGGTGGGAAGAAAGTCACAGAGGCAAATATCAATCTTGATTTCTGTATGAATCTGACCAGCCAGCCAGAATACATTCATTTTGTAGAGCTCTGTAGAGTTCATGTCTGGAACCATTGACTTTTGACTCTGCTGTAGATTTACACCATAATAATGAGGTACTTTTATTTATTTATTTTTTTAAAAGGCTGCTGAAGCAAGGGACTCTCAGCAAAATGGTACACCTAGGTCACTATGCATTATGGCAGGGTACACCAAAGGATTTAGCTAAAGAGGAAAAAGCATTGGAGATTGATTTTTTTTTCCACACTTTTACCAGGAGACTATTCAGAAACCAAAATGATAGGGGCAGGTAAGCAAGGTGACATTGATAGAGCAGCAAAAGTACCATCCCAGTATTGTTCTCATGTGATTTATTTTTTAACATGCAATAGACTTAAGAGCACTGACTGCAAACACTGCTGTTGCTTCTAAAACACTATATATTCTTGCTGTAAGTCAGCATTTGTTTGCATTGTCAACTGGGAGAGAGGTGAAGGGTTGGTTTACTGGGCTGTACACACTAGCTAGCTTTTAGAATCAGAACAGTTTTATCATATGATTGAAGTACCCGCAGAGATGCTTGCTGCCTGACAACCAGTAGCTTGCATCTATCTAAAAAAGTCACAGTGCCTCCTTACTGCTTTTATTATGGTACATTTCAGTGAGAACAGAGTTGAGCATGGAGAATGGCACATTTACAGTCGAGATGTCAGTTGAAATTTTCCCAAGAAAATTCTGAGGGGCTTTTACTTTGGTAGAATAAGACTGTTCCATCCTGGCAGCAACTCAATGCACTGGAGGAAGGGCTACATGAACGTCTTAAGTTTGGGTTCTCTATTTTCAACTGATATTTGAGCGTTGATCAATGATGCCCAGTTTTCCATTTATTCAGATTCAGCAATGCACACTTCCCCCACTACCTTCATCCATGACAGTGATCTGAAGCAGACACCTGGAGTAGAGAGTGAAGGGTAGCTCCATTGCCCTGGCTCATTTAATACTTGATCTCCCCACTTGAGACAAATAGGATATCAGTGGTGGTAATGGACAGTAGCTGGAGTAAGACCACTAGCTTAGGACAAACCAACAACTTTTGACCACCCCTAGATTTAAACCACTACTCTAGAATAATATTGCACCTGGAGAGTTAAGCCACTAAGGAAATAGATAAACCCTTTATTAGGAAAAGTTGAATTACCACAATGGCATTTTATTTGCGCCCAACTCCTTATTTGGTGTGTATCTATTTTTTCATTTGGCTACACAGAGACTAGGACATCAAGACGTTACTGAAAGAGGGAAAAGCAGCAAGATGCTTTATTTTTCCTTTCGTATCACAAAATCTTAACCACTTCACCTCTTCCAGAAGGAAGGTATTTATTGTATCATATAATAAGTTAAGAGGTAACAGTCCAATATGTTTCAGTGTCTATTACTTAAACATTTAACTATTCATTGTTTTCACTTTTTGGTAAACCCAAAATGCGTATGTGTTTAACTGGGGGTGTTTAAAAATATATGTAGATGTCACATACCGCAGACAGATGTTTATAGATCATTTGGATTGCTCTTCCAGACTCTCTTACTGAACAAGATCACACTATTTTAAAAGCTGTACCTGATTTAAAAAGAAAAAGAAAAAAAAAAGAGGCCATTATTTATAATACTTGCTTTACAAGCTCAAGTGGGGAGGTGGCAAAGTAACTTCTGAATTACAATAGATTACTAATGAAGGAGTGGAAAGAAAAAAGTGAGAATTTCTTTAAAGATCAAAACATTTCATATTCAATTACATTAGCAGTTTTCCAATAATTAACCAGTATGGGGCAGATTACTAAGCATATCAAAAATGTATTAAATGTACAGGAAAGTACATGTGCAATAGAAAACTAGTCTATAGTACAGCTAGCTTTTCATACTGAGTCAATTTTGCTTTACACGGATTTTAATGATTTCATCATTAAAAGACAGTTTACATTTCACTTTCAGGTTATTTTGTGTGGTGTTGGGATAGCAAATGGGTGCACATATCAGGCTACACATCTTTCTTCATTGAAGGGACACTGTCAAAACTTAGGTAGTAAGTTGTTACCTCAGGAAATGTCCCCCCAATTCTAAGAGTCCCTAAAAACCCATATTCCAACAAGCACCAGTGAAAAGGCCAATGCTACAAGTCAAGCAGCCTTAATAGGACATCAGCAACAATGCTAATGCAGAGACAGAAACAAGCAAATATAACCACATGAATTGCTAAACAGATAAAAGTTTAAACAAAAAGGACAAATCTGGCAGGGATTTTTATTTTCAAAACTTTTAGTATGTTTTATTAAAAACAATGAAAAGCAAAAAGATTTTAAAACTAACTAGATGACAGTGTCCCTTTAGAGTGTATATGCCCTTCAACATTTCTAACAAATTTTACAGGGTCTCTTACTTAAGAAGAAAGTTAACTCCTGGTGTTTTTTTCAGCAGGACAAACGAATATTTTGCAGCCAATCAACTGACACACTGAGCACATAAGACACTGCAGTCTCTCCAGTGATTTACCCAGATCTATTATGAACACATCTTTCTACAAAATTTTTTGAGGATTTAAAAGCTTTTGAACTAAATTCTACACAAGGACTAATTACATTCGGTCAGGTTTATCTGAGGACCTCTAATGACACAGCATAAAGAAAAACAAACCCCAACTTGGTTTAGTGTGTGTCATCAAAAACTCAAGTTAAAGCATAATTCAATAACTTTTGAATTTACATGGTAATAATACACAGAAACAGGACACTGGAGCAACATAGCAGGTCTCAAGTATTATGAATTCTCATGCTTTTAAGAACCAGTTTTAAGTATGATTTTTGAAATACATATTCAGGAATGATACTGGTATTGCAGATAAGGTAACTTTATCACTTTTAAAAAAAGAAAACCACAAAACTTTGGTAGCTGATAGAGCTAGAAAATGTCTCGACATGTTAGCTGGCAATAGAAAAACTGTTAAGATGTCAAGAAAGTGAAAGTGTCTACATGAGATTAACGTTTCCCTAGCAAGAGAATAATTTGTATTAAAAATTTCTAAGAAGTTATATAAAATTTGGCAATGCCAAGAGCTACATAATCAATCAATGTTTCATTAGAAACGCCACCAAATCAGATGTCAAACACATGACTTTATTTGTCTAGGATGAAATGTCCTATTATGTACAAAAAAAGTACTCTTCAGTTTGCCACAACTGTTAAAAACATAGCAATCTATTGGCTACAGGTAGGAAAGTTCTTTTCGCATTAAGTTTCAAATGACATCATATATATTTATATATGAATAAATAGTACAGAAATACTATGAAGTTGTGAAGAGATGCAGAATATTTTCAGAACTCATTGAGAATTTTCCTTCTGGCATCAAACACAATGCATACAATATGTAGCATTTCTTTTAAGAAGTCAAAGGACAACATAACCTAAATGTAACTACTCTTCTCATAATATTTTAAGAAGCATAAACTGATTTTGTTTTCACATTGAACAATTCATTTTTAGTTTTCACATATAGGTTAAATGACAATATCTGTACAAAAAATGTATGGGTTTTATTAGATAAAATTAACCCAGAAGAACGTGTACACCTGAGCATGTAATTGTAAGAAAACTGTGGTCAGTAGCAATGTCTTACTTCTAAGAAATTAATAGGAAAGGTTCTTGCATAGCAGGGTGAGGTTAAACCCAAGGGAAGCTTATCCATAAACCAGGTAAATCCCAGATCACTGTAGGACAAAGCTAATTGTGAATTAGTGCAAAATGGTTGTAGAGCTGCATAAACCAGCCTTGGCTGATTTACTGGAGGCAGTTAATGTGACAAAGTCACTTACATAAGCAATGTGCAAGTGATAGCTCAGAGAGAGAAGGAAAAAAAGTCTGCAAGTCACATCTTCCTCTGTTGGCTTCCATTTATCCCTCATGCTAGCTTTCCTTGTATAGGAAGAGACAAAACCACTGAGTGCCCTTCCGAGATAATTACAAACACGTGGTATATCATTCCTTGATGATATTCTGCCTTCTACTTTCTAATTCAGAAGTGGGCAATGAAATTTCTCAATACTGCCTTTATTATCTGATGCAGCAATTATGGCACCACAGTAGAATTGTTTTTTTAAAGGGACAGTAGTTGCTTAATGAAAAGAAAAACGCTTTCCTTTTCTTACCCTTTTCCTCCCCTACTACTTGGGATATTTCCAATTCCAAACAGAACCGCTCCCCTCCCCCACCAAAAAAACCCAAAACAAAAAAACTTTACGAACATATTAGCGCACATTCAAAGACACCTACATCTGTGGGGAGAAAAATTATCTCCATTTATTTTGTTTCATTATACATCCATGTTCTGAATTTTAATACAAAAAGAAAAAAAATTAGAATCTGACAAATGTTTACAAACAAGATACCTTCAAATAGATTTTACTCATTTCAGTCTGGTGCAGAGTAAATGACAAATTGTACTGTTATATTCAAGGCAACAGAGTCTGTAGTCAGTCTGTGACCATTTAGCCCAACTTTTATGCAAGCTTAATCTTTTTATCTACCATGAATGATAAACTCATTGTTGATTCCCAGTTTTTTTGTGTGTGCACATGTGTACATAGCAGCTCCTTTCATAGAAAGAAAAGACATCTAGAGGTCTTCTTGTACTTTTACCTACAGGAATCATGTTAAGATACAGAATGGATTATGCGTAACCAGGGCCGGATTTTATAAGAAAAAATAATTAGCTGACAAATGAGGGCAGCAATAAAAAAGCGTCTTTTTTTGCAACAATAAATAAATACAGTCAAAGTTTTCTGTGTGGACTTTGAAACCAGCTTCTTCACTGAAGAACAGACGTGGCATTTCCATGGAGTTAAACTTGACCCCATTTACTGTATCTTTTTTCTTACTTGCTTGCTCTCTCTCTCTCTCGCGCCAACAAAACAAAGGTTTCTCACTTCTGCCACAATAGTACAACAATTTGATCTTGACAAGAAAGTGGTGCTGCTGATTTTTATTCCTTTGTCCTTTGGACAAAATAAGCCAAGAATATAATTTGACTGCTGTGACCAATAAAAACACAGTTTACATCAAGTCTTGTCAGGATAACCTGACTAAAAACCATCTGGCTTCTTACTTAAAAAATTTTCAGACAACCAGATTCTTGCTGTGTGTGTGTTAGGTTAACACGCTGAACTCTAAGAAGCTGTAGACTGCAGTTTGTTGTTATGAGACCTGCAGAATACAGAAAAAAGTGAATTAAGCACCCTTTATTTTTGAGAACACTGTTTCTCTAAGAGGATGCCAAGGGTCAATCACTGGGAGGGGAATGCAGCCATGTTGTGTCTGTTCATCTTTGGAGACAACCACCATTTAAAACAAGCATCTCTGAACTTTACAGAAGTTTTCAGCTACAGCATTAAAAAAATTCCATTGTATACAAAACATGATGCTTCACTGGAATATCCAAAAATGCCCAAAATAAAATTTTACTAATCAAGGTACATAATAGTATTCTGTAATAGGGAAGGCATAAAGACAATTCATAAGTTATTACTTTTGGTAAAATATACAAAATATACCTAAGTTACATTGATTTGGGAAGTCTTTGGATAAATGTTCAAACATAAAAAACTGAATAGTAAAAGAAATTAATACCACATTTTTGCTAATCAAGAGTTCAGTGAATCCCCTTTCTAAAGTTCACAGTTTTATTAGTGAATGCAAATAATTAATTAAAATACATAGTTTCCAAGACTCAATTATTTGACTTTGTTTAAATACAGTATTCCAAGGAACAGACAGTTTCTTAATACATTTTTGTTTACCAACATGGCTGCTGGCAAATAATTGTTTCCATTTTAAAAAGAACACTTAATATTTGGACATTGATCTGGATTTTTTAAGGCAGTTTAATGTCATGGTACTGTACAATAAAAGAAAGAGTGACCCCAACATCCAGTTCTGATTCCAGTTAAAAAGGTCAGACTAAAGATATCACAATCTGCAAGAAAAGAAAGAACATGGATGGTGTAAATGAAGAAGCACAATAAATAAGATGCAGCAATGAAATTAGTGTGCAAACAATGAATGTCGGATAACCAAATATGACTGAATGAAAGAAGCATGAGCCAGTAATGGCCTGATAAAAGCAGATATCACAGAATTAAATTAAGAGGGTAAACACACAATTGCTTCAGTTGGCCACACTTGCACTTCCCCATAGTCCTGCTCTTGTCCCATTTGGAAAACTGGCAACTTCCACAAAGATGGATATAAGTGCAGCTTCCAACAGAGTTAATTGCAAACAGATTTAATCCTGAATTGATCTAAGCCTACCAGAATTCAAGCGTAATGGTCAAATTGACTACTCTACCAACTGACTGTACATAATCAGAATTCTGATTCAAGTTGAATTTAATGAAAGTAATATTTGTAATTAAGTCATAGGTGGTTTACTGTTGGGATACAAATCTGCAATGACATATGGAGAGTCCTATTACTATACTAGTGTTAAAGAGTAAGCTAGTCTCAACCTTAATTATAGCAGTACCACCACTCACAGCTCCCTGGTTTCATGTAAGTACGTACATGATACTATGCATTACACATAAGGACATATGGATTATAGCCTGAAACGTAGACGACAAGCTGTATAGTTCATGTTAAACAGACTGCATGTTAGTTTTACAAACAAAGTTCCCAGATGGAATATTCTATACCAGTCTTTTCCTGCAGAAAAGGAGTTTAAAGCTAAGTTTCTGCGTTTTTAAAAATAAAACTATTAGTCTGCAATTTAAATTTCTATTATTCAATTGGACATTTAATTGCTTAAAAATGAGCGTGAACAGGTTAACTAATACAAAACAACAAGAAAAGATGGAAGTTCATTAGGTCAGAGTAAGGAACTGTTTACTTTTGCATATATTTGAATTTTCCTTAGATTGTGAGCTCTCTGGAGTAAGGGAGCATCCTTCCTTTGTGTTAGGAAAGGACCTGGCACCAGTGGACTGTAAATAGCTAATAATGATATATACCTGTATTCAAAACAGAAGCCGGTCCCTTTGATTTGGTTTTCACATTAACTGAAAAGGTCTTATTTATTTTAATGTTCAGTTTCTTTATAATTATGATAATGCCTGTATTGATATGGAATTCATATTTTAAACAAAAATTATAAAAATATTTAAGTGGAATAAGGTTCAGGCCCTAAATTTGACAAAAATCAACAGCTGGAATGTATTGACTCTAGATTCTTCCCTTCCAAATCTAGCTGTAATGGCATGTGTGTGGGAAGAGGCAGGCCTTTATATGAGTGTAGTAAGATAAGCTTAGGGTAGCAGGAAGATTTTCTAACACAAACTCAGGTTACAGTCAAATGATTATCAGTATGGGGAACACTTTGCCTTACCTGCTTGCCTTGAATCCTTTTAGCTTCTGTACAAAGAATGATTCAAGAACTTCTGCACATTGGTAAAAAGGGGAGTCACTTGGATTGTAGTAACGACAGTTATCAAAAATTTTGGTCATATCTGCCACAAACTCTGTCACCTTTTTGTAGTAACGTTTCAGGATTCTTTCTTCCATGGTAGCAAGGTCTTAAAAGAAAACAAACGAACAAACCAACCCACACCTGTTATTTAAAATGAGACATCTTTAGTCTCCCAGACAGAAGTTACAACATTTGATGATATAAAGTAACAAAAGCACAACTGGCTTGGCTACATTTTCTGCAGTGTTGCTGGTGACATGATGCCAGCTGAGGGGGTCTCATTTAGAATTTGTGCTTCCTCCCATGTCACATGAATTTATTATATGTAATTTACACATTTTTTAGTTACAGCAACTCAAGTTTTTGAAACCTCCATTAGAGCTATTATTTACTCCTTACGAAGAAAGGACACTGCCACTAAGGAAAACAAAAAAAATACAAATAGAATCAGAATTCCCTATTTTTTAATACCGTCATCAATCAATGCATAATAAATACATTTGATTTGCAGTTCATCTGCTTCTGCTGATTACTCCCTATTTGAATTCATAACTTTTTTAGGGACATCCATTAATTGCCATTGAGATGCACACATTACCACACAGAGGGCAGAATGCCTTTAAGGGCTTTTAGACCGCAAACTGATAACTCGAACGCTGCAGCTAATCAGTTCTGAAATTTCAGGGAATGTCCTAGGCATCCATAATCAAAAGAGGGGAAAATGGGGGACACATGAAGTCCCTGCCAATGCCAGCTATTCAACTGTCTATCCAACAACTGGTTGATGGCACTCATTAATAGCTTTCAGCATAACAATACTGCAGCTCATCACTGCTCAACTTCCCCAGAGAGTTTAATATGTTGATATCCTGAATCACTTATCTCCCAGACAGAAAGAATAATAATTGTGGCAAGGAATAAGGGCACGCACACAGGCATCTAGGGAATGGGGGAGGGGCACACAGAGTTCCTGCCATGGAGGAAGGGGAAATGGGCATGCAGCCAGAGCCAGTGGTGAGGCAGGGAGAATGGAAACCCTACTATAGGAGTATGGGGGGCCACACAAAATCCATGATGGTGGGGAACTTGGGGAGAGTTGCAGGGAATGCTAGAAATAGAGGGGGATGGGAGAGTGACACACAAAGTTTTTTGGGGGCAGGGGAATGAAAGAATGCAAGAAGCTCCTGGTATGTGCAATAAGCTCGGCCTACACAAGTTAAAGTGTGTGACTCCCTAGTTAAAAACAAAGGGACAAGCATTGAATATAAACAAAATGGTCTCTAAATTTAAATTAACAACTGTCCCTCTTAACTTGGTTGAGAAAATGAACAAAGGATTCACCTGCCTTAAAAAAATTCCTTCTAAGTGCTTATTTTTTAATCCCACCAAGTGTCAAAACATTTGCAAACATGGACATCCTTTGATGTGGTTTACTCATCCATAATAGGTGGTCTTCCTCCCAGTTACAGTGACATTGTGCTAAGTGTAACCTGATATATTGCAAATTCAACAATGTTATCACTTGGCCTTTCTGAGATAGTTTTACCCACAAGAGAAGATCAGCGTTTTGTAAAAAATACAGCCAGATCTTTTCTGTGAAACTTGAGGAAATTTAGGTGGCCAAATTCCAATTTTTCCCCTCACACACCAGAATTAGCACCCTTATTTTTGTGAAAAGTACAAAATGGTCAAGTTGTGTGTGACATCCAGAAGTCAGAAACTCCAGCAGCAAGCACATTGACTGCTAAGACTATGTAGGGACTCTGGTTCGATACTGACTTTGAAGGAAGAGGATCACAAACATTTGCAACAATGTCCTGCAGCAGCTGGATTTTCCTTAGAGATCTTACATCCAAGTCCTGATGCAGCCCACCACTGGGCTTTGCCCTTGAGATTTAGTAAGATCACAGCACAACATAGTATGGCTGCAGATTATTATACAGCTACAGTATCTGCCCCAACATGATTTTCTTCCTTTTCAATACAGCTTTCAGTTTAATCAAAATTTTCTTGTACAACAGCAAAGAAAATGAGATTGCTTTTATATCTTTCCATCCTATATTACATAAATCATTAGGCAACTACATCATCAATTTACTAAAGTCTTTTTTCTTAATCACAAGAGCACATATTTCTACTTCTCTCACTGGGAGATGCTGAGTGTGGGGAGAGAAGAAAGGATATGGTGCAGTGGTACAACTCGCTCTGTTTGAAAGTGACCACAGAAGCACAGAAAGATCAGAAAAAAATAAGTTTGTACGTTTGATAACCCAATTGGGACTTTATTTGTATGTTAGGAAGGATGGACTTTGGTTAAGGAACAGGACTGAGAGTCAGTATATAGGGTTCTATTTTAGCTCGGTCACAGACTTACGTGCTGATAAGCAAGTCACCATCTCTGTCTCGTTTTAGTCACCTCACTAATGAGGATATATTGATAAAGCACCCAAAGATCCTCGGATATAACTATTCGATATATGTACATTTAAATCTATATTAACTAACAATTACCACTCGGCCAATCATGCTATTAACTGGAAATACACTTACCCATAGGCTCTTTGATAACACCATAATAATCTGGTGCATCATTGGGATCTACTGGTTCTAGGAATGGCCATGCCATCTTGTGAGCCTATCAGGAAAATGAGGCATAATCAGTTTCAGAAGAAAACATTACAAATATGTTTAAATTAACTAGGGCTTGATAGCGGTTTAATTAATTATATATTGCTAGAGATTTGCATCCGATTCTAATTTCGGCAACAACTAAAGTGTTATTTGCTGATCTTGCTCTAGTCCCAGCAGATGATTGTCCATATCCTAAAAAGGTGTAATCTGGCATGATGAGCAATTTGTCCTCATGAGGAGAGAGGAATACTGGAATCAAGAGACTGCACATAGCCAGTATTCCTGAAGAAGCTTCCTTTCAAGTCAGTGGGAACTGAAGGGGCTGCACACCTCACAGAGTTGGGCCGTTAGAGTTTTTCACTCTCATTAAATCTAAAATTAACTTGTCACCAAAAATGTCCATTAAAACCGCTCAAATCAAACAAATATTTTGCTGTACATTATATATTGCATTAGCTCCTATTAACACATGGGATTATTTCTAGTTGATGGCAATTTAAATGTCCCTTTTCAGCCATTAGGGATGATATTTACACTAACAAAAATGTTGTTATAACTGGGCCAGAGGCTTTTCATTTTTCTTAGCAACACCCAGTCATTTGCATGCTGAAATCAATCTTCTGGAGGCGATCTTGTATTAAAGAAAATGTTAAAATTTTTTTTAATCTTTAAAAAAAAGTCAGCCTTGCAGTTTAGCTGAAGCGTATACAAATTCAAACTGGAAATCATACAGGCTAGCCAGAGAACACAACTTATTTTATGTTGAAAACTTCCATTTCCGACCCAAAACACAACTGCTCTTCCCTTTATATTCTGATGAAATCTGCTTCCTTCATGCTCAACAGAGGTATCCACATTCATTAAAAAAACAAAATACCCCAGAACCTGGAGGCAGTGATTTTCTTCCAGGCTACCATCAACGTTATTCAATGTGACAATGCGCTTGAGAAAGCTGTGGACAACATACTCTCATCCCTCACAGAAAAGGAAGCTTATTACATCTCTTAACAAAATCACGATGTCTAACAATCAGATAAGCGGAGATCCAAGGTTACTCCCCAAAAAAGACCTTTTGGATGAACCTCTACTGTACCTGTATTTTCCACTCTAAGTATGGTTTATCCTCACCTGTAAGGAACGTAGTACTCTTCGTAATCCCTCGTAATCTTTATCAGTCAGTGGACTGAGTACTGTCATGGCATCTTCTGTAGACTGACACTGTGGACAGACATACTCATCAATGAGATCTGCCTCACTCTGCAAAATACCAACACAGCGCCCGTGATACCAGTTCTGACATCGGTCACAGCCAATGTAAAATCTGCAAGATTTGAAAGAAAAATATCAGTAACATTATCCTTTACATTTAAAGCAAAAGATTTTTTTAAAGCTCAGTTTTAACAATTTGCACCTCAGTAGTTGTTCTGCATGATATAAAACAATTATATATTTAAACTTGTGACATTTCAGTTTTACATATGCTAATTAAACCATGCATGCTAATTTAATATTTACCAACTAAATTACCTGACAATTTTACTTCATAATTATCAGGAGTGCCTAAAATTAGAGAATTAATTTCAAGGAAACAAGGTTTCAAAAGTTCTTTATCAGTTTTAAAGCTGAAAGTAACAGTGTAATGCCAGAAGTCTCACTCGACCAGTGATTCAAGGAACATTTTACACATGTAAAATAGGACTACATTCTAGGGCTCCCATTTCACCCTGTTCAAACGTTTTTCATATGGAAACCAGAGTCTTGTGGTTGAATATAGAAGGGGTATTCTGGTGACAAAAAGCCTTATAAACGTAAAGATACCACCCAAATATCCAATACTCCAAGTAATTTTTCTAATCTAAATTGAACAAGAGACTAATATCAAGCACAAAAAATCCTAACTAATATTCAATTTTGTTTTAATCTTTCTAGCTCTTCCTTGTTAAAATTAATCCCAATGTAAAATTCTTGGTCTTATTTAAAACATTGAGGCCACCTTAAGAACTTTACTTTTCCTATATATCCAAAATATTCACTTGAAAACAACATTTGGGAGAGAAATATTGAAAAGGAATTTGTAATACCAGGGGATACAATATATGCAGAATATTTTTTTCTTTTTAAGGAAAAAGTAACCAAAGTCAGAGCAGTTTGCTCCCTAAATATTAAATAAGAGGTTCTTATCAGAACTCACTGTGACTCATCATAAGGTGTTCTGCAGATACAGTACAATTCCTCACTGCTGCCCTCTTGTGCCCGTTTACAATCATTACAGATGTACACATCCATTTTCTTAGCCTCCTTTTCTGTGATGCCAACACATTCTCCATGATACCAGTTAGTACAAAGATCACAGCCAATATAGAACCTAAAAGTGTTCACAATGAAAATGACAATGTAATTGTCATTTCAAATGGCATGGCACTTTTCCCTGCATTTTTGTTTCTGATGCACTTTCTTGCTAGCCTGCTTTCTGCAATTTTCTGACTCAGTCTCCCTGTCCTCTACCATTCTATCCTTGCAAGGCCTACATCTGACACTGCAGCTGCACTGTAAATGAGGTCACTTGGGTCAATCTTGATATAGACAGTTTAGTAAATGTGGGTCAACCAATATCTACAAGATTTTGAAAAAACTGGACTGAAAATGTGTATCTCCAACATGAATGCATATGTGAAAAACTGTAAAAGGCACAAAAAGACATGGCCAAAGAAAAAAAGATTTACATTTTCAAAACTGTAGTTCAGAAGCCAGTTAAGTATCAAGGCAATTTCTTGAGATTTGAAAATGTAGGTCTCAGTTAATTTTAAAAACAAAGCAAAGCACAAACATCAACTAGAAGTTACAAGTACACTACAAAGGAACATGCATACCAGCCATGTGTAGAATACATATTGGTATAACATGATGTGAAGGAAAACTGTAGGAATGTGTGTTGTAATTTTAAATGTTCTATGTGGGATCCTGAAAACAGAGGAATTCAACTAATCAGAATTACAACAAACTGGAACACAGACCATTCTTTGGAGAATATAGGTCTATTCTCAAACAACACTATTGGACAGAACCAGATATGGTATGATACGAAGTGAAGGAGAATTGGGTAAGGTACAAAAACAATTTAATTCCATACAGAATCATGTGAATAATGGACCCTGCACAGAATGGTGTGATAAACTAGTAAATTATTATGCAAGGATGTTTGACAGTATTTTGGATATGGATACCCCAAATGTACCTATGACTAGCAGAATCAACCATGGGGACAAGATATCAGGCACTCAGTCTCCCTCCCTCTCTCTCTCTCTGACTGAGCTAAAGCTAGCTGACTCCAGATTTTCAGGCTTTCTAGAGTTTAGTGAAAACCTTACCATTTATCACCTGTTATTCTGCTACCTACAGAACCAATCACTGGGCAGGCATGACAAAGAGGAACTGGCTATACGAGGGTGGCTCGCAATATGTGTCACACCAAACAAACAAACAAACGAACATCTCTAATTTCTACCAAACTTTTGCACTAGAAGTCTTGGAATGTGCACCCAGACTTCCCATCAAATCACACCTCACCTAGACCATTTTTGCTAATTTGGGGAATGCTTCCCCTCCTATGGGTGCCTCCAAAATTCTCTTAGCAGCTCAATATCTGCCACATTCAACCTATTTTTTTCCATTGCTTCTTATTTCCTATCAGTCAAATCTTAACAATCTAATGAAATCATCTTTCTGCCAAGAAGGGCTAGATGTAGCTCTCTCTCTACAGTGAATCAACACCAATTCAATCTAGCACAAGGTATTTCTTCTGCCTTCTCCCCCAACACTGTAAGGGCAGATAGCACTGTGGAGATGGTGCTGCCAGCTCCTGCTGGCCTGGAAGCAAATTCAGGACCAGAACTTGGATCCTTTGCCTCACAAATTGTTTTATTTTTATATTTCCCACTTATCGGTTAAATCTAGACAGATACCCTGACTAACCCATAGCCTGTATCTGGAATACAATATACGAGTGAATCCCTAACATGTTTCAATGTCATTAAATGAAAAGATAAACATGAAAGACCTACAGTAAAATAATATAAATGACTTAAGCAAAGAATGATCTTAGTGAATCTAGTGTATTGTAACAAATGTATAGGGTACCTCATCTCATATTAAAGGTTGCCTCTTAGGAGCAGTTCAGGCTACAAAACTGAAAGCTGCACTTCTATCCTGACCTGCAAATGAGGCACCAGCACAAAAAACATATCTGATAACCATACACATTTATTAAAAAACACTAAATTACATAAGAAAACAAAGTTTTCAAAAGTAATTAACTTCTTCACAATCAAGTGGTGAAATAATTAAGCTCAACAGCATAGCCACCATATATTAAAAAACTGTGAGATTCAGAACTTATGAGCAGAGAGGTTGAACTGGATCACAGTAGGCTAAGGCATTAACATTCCATTTTTGTGAAATCTTATTTCCTACTTAGATAAAGGTTGTCTCTGTTCACTATGCTAGAATGTGCTGTCATCATGCATTATCTATGGCTCAATCCAATGCCCATTGAAATCAATGGAAAGATTATTGACTTGAACAGGCATCAGATCAAATCCATGTATTTGTTTAATTTACTTTATTTTTGTGATAAAGCTTCCACTGCTTATAAGAGACTGAACCAGTTTGACTGGTCTGTGCTGAATATATTATAATAAAATGAGGACAGGGCATCCTACTAAGTTTTACTGAGTGACAAAAATCCTAATATAGCACTTACTCTTCCCCACCCCACCAATGCCCATTTAAAGTGGTATTTAGCACTTACAAATAGTGGCAGATTGGCAGCCTGGAATGGAAGTACACTATTCATAGAATGACTGTAGCACAGGGAGCAGTCTAAGCTTCCCAACATTGACATGATGGTATAGTGACCGGAGTTATACAAATATCCAAGAGACAGAAATGAAGCCCCTCAGTTGTGACTTGGAGGGACCACTCCTGGGGTGACAGACTAGTTCAGTCTCCACGGCTCATTTTAATTCTCGGCATTTCTACTGAAACCCCAAACAAAGCTGCTAATTAGCGCTTTTGGAGTGAGTGATTTTTGTCAAGTGGAAAACCTGGAACACTACCACCAACTGATTTCTCAGATGCCACCGCACAGCTATCAGACAGTAACATTTGATCATTACTGACTTGAGCGGAATTAGAACCAGCGAACTAGAGGCGATCCAGTCCACTCAGTCATCCAGTCCACCATTTATTAATTTCTCCATAAACAATTCCTTCTATAAAACAATTTCCCTTTCAGCGGGAAACATAGCATTCTTCTTTTTCTCTTCATAGTTAGTTTCTAAACCATTTATTGGGGAACTGCCATTTTCATTTTGTCAAATGCTTAAAACTTCAAAAACGTACTAGTGTCTGGTAGAAAAGTATGGGGTTTTTTTGCTTGGTTTGCATTTCTTAATGCAACTCAGTAACAGTCTGGTGTGGGTAGGCAATATATTAAGAAATGAAAAGAGAAAATACATCTACTGGAAACTGCTTAAAACCTTGTCCAAAACGAACTGCAGCCTAATAGGTTAGTATCTCTAGTTAACTACTTAATTACAAAAAAAATCTTATTTATGGGGAGACGGTACCAAACCTATCACTAGAGAACACCAACCAGCTTGGTCACAAGAAGGAACACAAGTATATAATCACTTGCTCCCAAAGCAGAGGCGAACAGGCAAAACAAAGAACAGAGCGAAATAAAGAGTATGTGCATGTGAAACAGAAAGATCATACAATGGAAACATGCAAACAGGTAAAAAAAATTAACTCACAATAATTACTAGATTTGTAATTGCTCGTGTAATCCAGACACTACTTATTATTTCATAGTCCATGCTCATTGCAATATCGGCTGATTTTCTACCCCCATCTCTAATCACTATCTCAGACTAATAGCTAAATGCTAAAGCTGAACCAAACAATGCACAGAACAAGCATGCTGCATTCACCACTCACTTGGATTCATCATAAGGTGTTTTACAGATGCAATAAAGCTTTGTGTCCTTCTTGGTTTCCTTTGAGGTAGTAGAAATCATTTTCTTTTTCTTGGACTTGGAAGCTGAAGAATCTTTCTCCTCCTCTCGTTTTCTCTTCTGGGAAGATACTGGCGCTGGGACCGTGGTGGCAGATGGGACGCTGGTGGTGTGCTGTGATGGTGGCGGAGGTGGCGGCGGTGGCGGCGGCGGCGTTGCGGCCGCGGCAGCGGCTGCAGCAGCAGCTGCCTGAGCTTTTTCTTTTTCTTTCTTAATTTTAGTCAAGTCTTTCTTTAGCTCTTCCTGAAGCACATTTAAAAAAAAGGCAAAAAAAAAAACAAAAACGACACCTGAGGAGGACATTCTAGAATAGGATCAGAATCCAGGCTCAAATCTTTCTCCGGTTAAAAAAAGAAAAAAGACAAACCATTTAAATAATTTACTCATTCAGCTACAAATTCCAAGATTAATGTAAATCAGCCCCTGGGCTCCTTTAAGATTCAATGTTTTAAGTCTGATGATAAGCACTGGGAAGGTGACCCCATGTCTAATCCTAAGGCAAAAAAAAGAGGGAGGAATTTCAGGGTTCTGTCAAGAACATGGAGCACACATGCTTGCTAATAAAAATGGTGATCAGGCATAAAAAGCTGAATTAAGGATGGAGTCAGTCTTTACTGTTAACAATCACCTAGCTCTGCGTACCTTTAACAATAATAAATAAAATTTAATATGATTCTTATAGTATCTGTGGCATTCAGAATTGACATATCCACAGAACCTTTAATATATTAATGAAGTCCCACCACTGGTAACTCTGTACTGTTATGCGAGAAACCTGTTCAATTTCTAGTCCCTATTAGTCACTCCTTGGGCATGTAAAGGGTGATTAGGGATATTCAACATCAGACCCTCTGGCAAATAAACTATAATGTCAGATGACACAGAAGGCAGCTCCCCCAGCCAGAGGTGTAATTGCCAGGATACAAAATCTTGTATGTGGGAAGCATACAGAAACAATATTTCACCCCAGTGATACCATCCACCAGAATTCTCACTTCTGGTTTTCACTCCTTAATGGGAGAGTGGGGTAGCTTCCACAGTCATCAAAGAGTTCTGATCTAAGAGCCGTGGTTTAAGTGCTGTCCTCTGGACATTCCAGCTCCTTCTTGACCATGATTGGTGAAGGAGCTCCCTGTTGGTATGTCTTTACATCGCTTCAGTTTTCCACACAACCACCATATATTCTTTACCTTGCAGTTGGTCCAGTAGGTTCCATAAATTGTGAGGCCTTTGCCTTAAGTGCTCTGGTACATTTGTGTTGCAATTTGCTGTTTGTTTCTTGGATACCTGTTGCCCTTACAAGGAGAAAGTGCCACAGAAATAAAGGATAGGGCCAGCTCTAGGCTTTGTTGGGTCCTTCACAAAAACATGTCTAATGCAGCTCCACCCCCACTTCTAGAAGTGTATCCCCACTGGTGTGAAAATCTCAACAGAAGTGGAATCAAATGGGTCATATTTCCTTTGAAGGCAGGGGAAGGAGCCAAAACTAGGGTAGGGGGATTTCTGACCTTCTTGGTTTAGCTTTTTCAATTAGCAGCAAGACAGCAGGATTTGGACCTTTAACTTTAATAGGGCAGAAATTGTTTTAAGACCTCACCATAGATTAAATGCTAGATACAGTAAATAAAATGATCTGGGGGTTCAGCAGCGATACAGGCATGCAGCAGAAGAATTTCACCCTGCATGCTTCCATAAGGACTCAAAGGACAAGCTGATAAACACAACAATATTTTCCCCAAACTTAAGAAAACCCACCTGGCTCATTGAGAAGAACTGCTCTTACCTGCACTTCAATTTGTAGATCTTTGTCCAGAAGTGCTCTTTTTTTCAGTATTTCAGCTTTAAGCTGTTCTTTATGTTTGAAAAGCAGAGCTGAGAGCTTGGTAGCATTCTGTTTACTACGCTTCTGTTCCACACTCTCTTCTCGCTTCCGTTTCTTAGCTGCCTGTTTTTCTTCTTTATCTATCTTATCCAAAATATACTTCATCACCTGATTACACACTATCATTCTAGGGAAGGAATACAGAGAAGCACATTGTGCTAAGTTGTCTAATAAATCACAAAATTAAGGTTATTTTCTCTTTACAGCTTCCACAAATCACAAAGCTGTATTATTAATTATGACGGTAAAATCATGGATTTAGCCACAACAGCAGCACTTGCTTGACTGACAGTTTATGGAGACCTATCCATTTCAACAAAGACTCACACTATATAACTTGATGGTCAAAGCATCAAAAAAGCTCACGTTTTGATCCCAAAAAAGACATTTCGAGACAATTCCATTTTTGCAAAAACCTTTGAGGTTTTATTTTTGTTCGAAGGCAGAAAAAAAATTCAAGACCTGAAAACTTGCTGTAAAACAGAACTGTCCTTCTGACAGCTCTGAATAGTACTAAACTTTGGTGTTCCAGCAAAAGTAAGTCCAAGAGGATCATTTTCTCTATCAGTAAAGATCACTACAGATAGTAGTTCCCAAACTGCTTCATCATTAAGCACCCCTTACGATGGACTGTTGGATGCAAACCCCTATACAATATGCCCCCTCTATGCCCCAGTGTTGCTGCAACTGTCTTTTCCTGACCATTTTCTGACCATTGAATTTTTGTAGTATAGTTGTATTTTTGCTTTGTACTTTTCATTCATTTTGAAGTTTCTGTTCCCCCCCTTTCCCCAATTCACCAGAAGACTAAACGTTGCTTGGCATGGGGGTATTCAAATAAACAGAAAACACTTACACCTGCAGCTAAGCGGAGTGCAGCAAGAGTAGAGAAAAAAAGCTTGTGACAGGTGGCTGCTGAGTGTGCAGACCTGTACATGCAAGGTACATGATGCATCTACTCCTATGTACTCGTGACAAGGCTGCAGCAGACGTAGGAATGAAAAATCAAGTATTTTCAGGGAGCCACCTGGTATTTTATTGAGAGCTGTAGGAGTACACTGGTTGTTTGGTAGGGCCATAGGACATCGAGCATTCTGTTCTTCTCCACTGTCACACATCTACCAGGTCTAGTCTGGGTTTCACTGTTACAGATTATACTCTTTGGGAAGAAAAGACTCATTGGGGAGGAAAGATGACAGTGCCACGAACAGAGCTGGTCAAACATCATTAACGAAAATGTTCCTTTGTTTTTTAAAAGTAACAAATTTGGTCATTCACAATTGTTAAGAGAGCAGTCTGTGCCAACAAATTTTTAACTTTTGATCTGTGAACTAGCTACTGTGTATTCACTATTCATTTCTCACACTGAGTGGACAGCTAAATTGCACAGTATTGTTCTTGTACCTGATTTGGGGATCAAAACCTTATAAAACTGGAATTCCTTTTCCTGATCACAGGATTATTTGATAAAACATGTGAACAACAAAATAGTCAAAATAGCAATGGAAGAATATCTAAAAAGCCAACAGTCCATATACGCATTTGCCAGTGCAAGGGATGAAATTACTACTAATTTATGGAGTGACAATGTCTACAAGACTCACTACTTTTGTCTGCTGGCTGAGAGGCAAAACAGTTAAACAGAGGACAAGCTGCTGCCAACAAAGGGAATGAAATTAAGAAATCATAACATGGAGTGCTCAAACAGAAATGAGAAACAGGCTTAGCTACAATGGAGCAATCCTTCATTTCCTTTTGTGAGTTCCCTCAAATTTATTTATCTGCTTGTATTAAAAAACTGTGGCTAGCACTACCCACATGCATCATATCACAGTCCATATTCTGGGCAATAAGTGACGATAGTCAACATTTATTTTGATTACAGGAGAATCAAACTGCTCATAAATTAGGAATGTTACTTTTAAGTCATGGATTTGTCACCATGATTTGTATATTACTTGAAGTCAGTTTTAAAATTTCATACAACTAAGCTTTCCAAGCCTGAGACAGAAGGCATGACTACACAATGGGGAAATGCGCACTACCAGGGCGTGATTTCTAAAGCACACTAGTGTTTAAAATAGCACTATGTTAAAGCAAACTAGGGAACTTTCAGTGAGCACCAGCACTGTCTACACAGACTGGTTAAAAATCCCACTTACACAGTGCGCCTTACAGCTCCATGTAGGCAAGCCTTATTTTGTACAACAGACACCAATGAACACATTTGCTCCATGTCTATTGATACATCATCACATGTTCCTACCTCTGATTTTCTTCTCGTTCAGCCGGGGTCAGTGTCTTTTTCTGTTTCAAGTGTTCTATTACAGCATTGTGTTTCATCACCACCTTGAACACAAAGTCCAAACAATATTTAAGAACTTCAGCTAGTGTCTGATAATAGTACTTGGGGAAGTGTGGACACTTGCCAACTTAAGTCACATTTGAACAAAGAAGTCTTATGTTACTTACACTATTTTGAAGGTAACTTTTTATACTTAATCTTACATGATGACTAAGGAATTTAGAGATTCAACTTAATTTTTCATTATTTCTGGAGAAAAAATAAGTGAAGTCAGTTTCACTTCTGTAGTCAGTTGCACTTTCCCAAGCTCTTATTGCTGCACTATATTTAGAGTTTCTGCCCATTTTTTCTCCCCAGTCCGTCCCCCTGTAGTTAACAGCATTATACTTAATACAGCTCTTATAGTCTCCTTTCTATAACAGTCAATGAAAGCACAGTTGAAGTGTTGCAAACAACCAGTCCTCACTTTTTCTGGACTAACGCTGAAGATACATTTCTCCCAATAACCAGCGATACAATAAATCAAGTCCAAGTGCCAGATAGCAAGCACAGCACAGTCGTCTCTTAACGTGCAGAATTAACTTAGAGGCACTATTAAATTGGCAGAAACTATTTTGCAATATAATTTAGAAATAAAAATCACAGAGGCTCAATTCACAGGCTATCTAACATATCAATAGGATTAACAGAAACGTGTTTAGCGTGGTTTGTATTTACTTTTGAGAACATTACCTGTTTTTGGATAATGTCACTTTGATTAGAAGCCTGAAGAGTGTGTTCACGTTTAATTTCTATCTGTTGCTGCTTTTTCTTTTGCTGTTGCTCCCTGAGCTGTTGAACCCTCTGTAGCTGCTCTTGAACACTAGCTGCTTGAACTGTTACCACATTCTGAATCTGGTGAGCCTGCACTGGGCTGGCTTGTTGAATCTGAATAGGCAACTGAAGCTTAATCTGCTGGGGCACGCCGCCTTGCTGGGCCTGTATCTGAGCTACAACATGAGACTGAAGTTGGGAGAGAACTTGGACTTGCTGCTGAAGCTGAGGTACAGTAATAACTTTTGTTGTAGGCTGCTGGATCTGCAGTTGAGGGCGAGATGGAGATTGTACAGTAACTTGATTTAAATTTTGTGCAGCTGGAAGAGTCTGAAGGGAAGTCTGAATCTGGGGTTGTGACTGCTGCTGCAGTTGAGCTTGTATTTGTATAGAAGCTTGGGGTTGCACTTGTATCTGTTGCTGAGTTGTAGTCTGCACCTGAGCTTGCTGCAGAGCTTGGACTTGGGACTGGGCTTGTGGATGTATGACAGTCTGTGGTTGATTTTGGATTTGAATTTGAGACAGCCCTTGAACCTGGGTCTGTGGTGGAGACTGAACTGTGACTGGAGTTTTAGTTGATTGTGCCACGACAGTTTGTGCTTCAGATACGACTGGAGACTGAGCGGATGTTGGAGACTGAGATTCAGGCTGTGTCTGATCTTCAGGCTGAAGTGAGGGCTGAGTAGTCTGTGGTTGGGCTGGGGGCTGAGGCTGAATACTCTGGGTTTGCACCTGTGGCTGAGCTTGCAATTGACTGTGAGGGTGGGGCTGAATTGGTGGCAGCACTGGTTGTGTCTGTGTTTGTGAGGCTTGTTTCTGCTCTCCCGTAGCTGTGAAGGATAAAAACAGAGTATTCCACTCATTCCAAGCAATGTGTCCACAAGCTCTGTTATTTTGAATTATTAGAGCATGTCTACACTGCAGTTTTGTCAACAAAAGTTACGCTGCTGCATGTCCACGCTATGCTCCTTGTGTCGCAGAGTGCATCCACACTAGCAGCTCTTGCATCAACACAGAGAGCAGTGCACTGTGGGTAGCTATCCCACTTTGCAACTGGGATAGGGTGCTTTGGGAAGGGTTTGCAATGCCTCGTGGGGCAGGTACAGTGTCACATGATGCAGGTTTCTAAATCCCATCATTCCATGGGCATCTTACTAGATTGCCAGTCGCTTTTCAACTGAAATGTGTGTGTGTGTGGGAGACAGGGAGCGTGTGTGTGTGATGGAGACACAGTGTGTGTGTTGGGGGAGTGTGAGAGAAAACGGGGAGGGGGAAGGTGCGTGTGTTGGGGGACAGTGAGTGCGTTGGTATGCTGTCTCTAAGTCCAGACAGCGGTTGGAAACAACCAGTCCCAAGGCAGGTGCAGACCCCTGACATCGGCCGCCGCCTCCCTCCCTGGCTCTGCATCTCCGCCCTCCCGCGCACACACACAGGCCCCTGCCTGCCTGCCGCTGTCTTCCTAGTGCCCAGGAGGTTAATGATTTGCTGTTTGCTGCCTGAGCAGAACGGCATGTGTAGCTGTCAGAACTTCCTGGAGCTTTGAAAGGGGAGGAGTGCACGCCTGTGTAGCTGGAATGCATGGCAACCGAGTTCAAAACATTGATCAGAGTGGTCACGGCGGGTATTGTGGGATACTGGGGGAGGCCAGGAGACATAACAAATGGCAGCATCTACACTGACACTTTGTTGCTTAACTTTGCTGCAAAAAGCTTTATGCCTCTTGTTGAGATGGTTTTATTTTGCCGAGAAAAGTAGCATTGTACACCTCCACTGTTTTGTCGGCAAAAGCTCCCTTTTGTCACCAAAACTGTGTAGCGTAGACAAGGTCCTAGGTTTTCTAAAGTTGAGGAAGCACTATTTCCCCTTTGGTTTAAAAAGCACTACAATACTTTATACAGAGCTTCAGCTGAAGATTTTTAAGTCTACACATTGTTCTTTTAACTAAGATACCTTAATGAAAGAGACTAACTCCAACTATATAAAAAAATTAAAACAACCTAACTCCAATCATCCTCTTCTCTTGAGCACAGAAAACCCTACCTGATGTCGAAGTGGAAACTGTCGTAGTAGTCGTGCTAGCTGTAGTAGCAGATGATGATAATGGAGTGAAAAGGAATCTTTGAATTGTACCATTCGGCATAGCCGCTTGCATTAGCTGTTGTCCTGGACCTGGTATTACAGTCACACCCTGAGGTATCAACTGTAACTGGCCAGTAGTTTGACCCTGTCCCTGAATTACCACAGTCAACCCCTGACTGCCACCCTAAAAAAAAAAAAAAAAGTAAAATTCATGTTAGTAGTGATGTCCCAATGATATAACCCTTAGTTGGATTATGCAGTAATCCGGGAGAACCAGGATTATGAATTCTGGGGATTCAACACCTGAACCACTAGGGTACATATTGTATCTCTGATGCTTAAGTTCAGTATAGTGGAAATACAAAGTTTTATGACAAAAACATACAAATATTCCAGTAACAAAATTTCAGGTCAAAAGATGGTAAAGTACCCTGGTTCTTTATGGACAGATCTGATTATCTATTGGGTTGGGTTCAGCGACATGCATGTTCATCAGAATACTGAAGCAGATTTGTTACAACAAAAGGCTGTTAAGATTTTATCTGTCAAACTTGGCTAGATTCTTAGCTAACAGAATCTACAATTGATCTTGTGTCTCTTTAAAATGTATGAACAATAAATTCAGGTGTAAGATTAATTTGGGGCATCCTATTAACCACCTCCTGACCCAAAGACTAACCTCAAGAGTCCCAACTGCCTGTTCACAAGTTTATTCAATAAAACATTTTCCTAAGTGCATATCACACATTGCCCAACTGTAAACTGTAAGTGTTGACTGTTCATCCAGGTTTTCAGCATGCTGGTAGAATGTTACTGCTTAAATTGTCTCTTTGGATACCATATTTTTGGAGGTCTTTAATACAGGCAGAAACATCCTAGTTTTGCAGACAGATCAGGATAGTTCTAACCCTTACAGTGATTCCCTGCGTCAGACATGTCTCTTTGAATCAGTCCCACCAGTGGCAGCTCTTGCCTTCAGCTGATACCTGCCCCTGTCCACACCTTCGATAATCAATAACTTTTTGAATCTGCCTGAGCAAATAATTCTTGCATGTTGTTCTACATGTCAAAAATGACACTAAGGCATGAGCATATTTTGATAATTAAACTTTATATCCATTCTTAACATTATTATTAAGTATTTATATTATGGTAGTGCTCAAAGATCCAAAGATATAAACACAGAAAAGAGGGCCCCCTGAAGGAAGGATTTACAATTTACAGCCAAACTCAGCATGAATCTAAACTAACATGCAGACCAGATTCTTGTGGTCTAGGCAGAAGTAATAGAGAGTGCTATTTCCCAGTTACAAATGATGTAACTCTTCCTTTCCCAGCACTAAAACAAGCATAAATGACAGCTATAATGTTCTTCAACACCCAGCCAAAGACAGTGGATGGGCATCCACATTCTGAAGGCAACAAGGTAGGTAGATAAAAGATATTTAGAGAAAATAAATCTCTATTTTCTTAATTTAATTACCATTTGATTTGTATATAGGTTATAGGTTTCCCAAAAAGTAAAACTGAAAAACAATGTATGAAATGTACACACACACCCCATACTGATGAGATCAAAGAATACCAGTATAGGCATACTTTCATGTTTGAGTCTATAAAAAATTGTTTACCTGTCCTTGAGTTAACTGTGTGAGTTGGGCCATAGTAAGTTTCACTTGTCCTTGCTGGGGTCGAGTGGGCTGCGGTGTTGTGGTTTGTGGTTGTATATTCTGTGGAGGTGTTCCAGGAGCTGTTGCTACCTTTTGTCCAGGACTTGAAGTTGCGCTAGCACTAGAAACTGCAGTTGAGACAGGCTGACCTCTAATTATCTGAGTCACCACCTGCTGAGTCTGACCTGTTAAAGACAGCAAAATTTGTTATGATAAAAATACATTTCCAACATTTTTCATTAAAGGACACAACTTCTAAACCCCAACTTCATGAGAGAAGTTAAGCAAGCATTCCTGTTTGCCACAGAATATCTATTAGTCACTTCTGTATCTGACTAAACAAAAATATGAATCTGATTTCAAGTAAAACATTTTGCAATCTACTTACAAGACACTTTAAAACACCTAGCTTTCCTCTAATTACATGTAGTGTTTTCGCACAACACTTTGAATTCAAACCTTTCTACAAACTGATTAATAATACTTTTATATTTTCATTATTCATTAAACCGTTTATCCAAGTTTTGTATTAAACTAGGAAACCTGTTCTTTGTACCCACCTGAATGAAAGAGTTACTCTTCAGTGGACTCTCATTCAGTAACCTTGATTAAACTGATGACTGATCCCAACACTGTTTTTGTTAAACACTGCACTGAATACAGTTAATTTCTGAGTTAGGGTGAATGATGCATAAAATGCTTATGGAGAAACAAACCATGGTTTTCACACACTGGAAATTTATAATTAAAATGAACCTACTGGATGGAAGAATACCTTGCTGCACCACTACAGGTGTTCGAATGATGGCCTTTCCCAATGTTGATGGCTGAAGTGGTGTCCGTATTACTGTCATACCTGGGCGGAGCGGTGTCCCTGGCATTATCTAGAGACAGCAAAAGGAGAACATACACGTAAAACTTTTCAAAAAGTGCATATCCTGCTGAACCTTGAATTCTTTACAAACAGTGAGAAATAAAGGGATACAAGTAGCTCGTATATTTATATGTTGCATGTTTGAAAATTCTGTTAAAGCCGACTTTAGCAAAACTCTGTCCTATTTACTCCCCAACAAGTTTCTTAGCTCTGATAAGTATTGATTCCTCATTAAAACTATGTGCTATGAGGTCCTACATTGTAGAGGCCAGCCAAAAGCCAAGAAGGACAACATGGAAGTGGCTCCTTGATCGGTGAAAAAATTATGCGTGGGTTTATCCTCCCACTCTGACCAAATGTGAACACCAGACTAGTGAGTGGGAGACTGAATCCAGGAATCAGATTAATATCAAGGCAACAGGGATCATTAAGGTCATCTGACCTCAGCATAACATAGGCCCAGAGAACCTCATTTGGTAACATCTGCATCGTGCTCATAACTTCTGTTTGAGCTACAGTATATCTTTGAGAGAGATATCCAGTCTTGATTTAAAGACTACACTGAAGGAGAATTCACCACATCCTTAGGTAAATTATTTCAATTGTTAATTTCCCTTCGTGTTAAATTTGCACATTATTATTTGTATTGCCATAGTGCCTCAACACCCTAGCCATGGATCAAGACCCCATTGTACTAGGCTAGGCACTGTACCTTATTTCTAGTCTGAATCAAAACTTGCATGTCTTGCATAGCAACACAGCACAACCTTTGAAAACTTTAATTCAATAATCCTATTAAAAATCCTATTCTGAAATTTTAGAGTCTGAGACTTGCTGTGCATCTGCATATGCATGTAGGATCCTGCTTCTGTGTTTGTTCATGTACCCTTCCATGATTTTCCATGCATTTACCCAATGTAATTGATAAAGCTCAGAAAAACATCTTACTTGTGAAGTACATGTTGTACCTAGAGTTCCTGTGGTATTTGGCCTAATAGTTACAGTTGCTGTCCTTGGCTGGAATGAAGTAAATGTTTGTTGATTTGCACCTGTAGTTGATGGAATGATACCCAACACTTTTTGCTGAACTTGAACAACACCTAATAAAAAAAGAATTAATCCATTAATACAAAAAATTGCAAATATGTTAAATCATAGGGACTCCACACTGACATCCAGTACTCTCACTCTGACTTTTTATGACCCTTCTGTGGGGCTTCCGTCAAAGTCTCTTGGCAGAAACTTCTTCACGTTCTATAGGGAAGTAGCATTACCTCTTCTGTTGTTTGTACAACTCCCTCCACAGTATCAGTCCACAGACAGATATTTTAAAAGGATTTGGGCAAAGAATGGTATTTCAGAGTTGTGAACCTCTCTATTGATCTTTATGAGGAGGCTCTTGCCCATGTGTGGTGCCATATACAAGTGTTTATTATTTACACGTTTAGATATGGATGGCCTGTGTCTCCCTGCTTCCAAGTGACCTATTTAAACATCTCAATGAGCCTTAAAACTCATGGAGCTGAAGAGCATGGTAAGTGCCGTTCATCCACCTAAAAAAGCACCATCAAAAGCTAGCAGTCTCCATGACTTTTTCATAGATTAAATAAAGGAGATGGAGGAATGAGTATTTTTCTTTGGTGAAGAAGTGATATGCCATCCACAAGCTCACAAAATGTCATGTTGTCATTTCCAATCAAGAAAAAAAGGATCCAACAGTACTGCATTGATCAGTAAAATGAATCACACCTGCTTCTAACGAATAACTATTTACAACAATTAGCAGTTACATCTGTTCTGCAACACTTTAAAAAATATCCCTTTGCTGATGTCTAATTTAGAAGCAGAAAAAAGAATTTTGCATTCTAGGTTGTTGAAAGAAATTAGAGCTTCTGATTATGCACTATGGAACTTAGAGTAGAAGGCCCAAGGTCACGGGTAAGAAATTTAAGATACAAACCTACATTTTTTGCCTGAAAACAATTGCCATTGTTTTGGGGGCAGCGAAGAAAAAGCTGTAGAGACTTATTCCGGTTGGTGTTTTTTTTTTTTTTTTTTTTTTTTTAAAGAGGCAAGTCACATTTATTTCACTGGAAAAATAATGTCAATGCAATCTGAATTAGAAAGTTAGAAGATACATTTTTTACCCCTACCTCCTTGGGTTGATGGCACATTAACTGCAACAATCTTGCTGTTTGCTGGAAGTGGCAACTTTGTTATCACTTTGCCTGCCATAGTTACTGGAGTGCCTGCAATCTGGAACGTCTGACCTGTGCTGGCAATGCTTGTAGCTGATGTAGCAGCTGTGCTGGTAGCTATTGAAATAAGAATCAATTTTTGAACTTTATTATTAGTAAATATGACTATTTCTTAAGTATAAAAGAGTAAAACTGGAAGGTTATTATACAATCACTTTTAAATGTGTCGTCATTTCCCCTCATTATATGTTTTAAAGGTTTGTTGAAACAGTGAATTTATGCACAGAACACTTTCACCATAAATATTACAGATAAAACTGGCACAGAAAAGAAATGAAACAACCTGGCTTGTGAGTGCAGGAAAAATATTGGCTTAAGGACAGGACATTCATCTTTAGACAAAAGTAACTGTTCCCCAGCTCCCTCCCAAACTGGTAACAAAGTTAACCACAAAGATCAGAAATTAAATCCCAGTATTGCTATATTATAGAGAAAAAGTTGGTGTGCTATAGAAGCAATGACTAACAAACATGTTCTTTTAGTGACACCTAAGGTATGTCTTCACTACCCGCCAGATCGGCGGGCAGCGATCGATCCAGTGGGGAATCGATTTATCGCGTCTAGTCTAGACACAATAAATTGACCCCCAAGCGCTCTCCTGTCGACTCCTGTACTGCAGCGCTGCGAGAGGCGCAGACAGAGTCGACGGGGGAGCGGCAGCAGAGGACTCTTCACCACAGTAAGTCGATCTAAATACGCCGACTTCAGCTATGTTATTCACGAAGCTGAAGTTACGTAACTTAGATCGACCCCCCCCAGTCTAGACCAGGGCACAGATCATTTACCTGCTGAGGACTGGCCTTGTTTAACCCAGGTAGCGAAAGTCTGATGGAAGTTCTTGTTCTGTTGGAATGTTACCGTAGCTGGAGAGCCCACTTTAGTAGTAAGCACTACTTTGGTTCCAGTAGGAACTGGGCCAGTTAATGGGCCTACCACAACCTTCTGTGGAGTGGAGGCAGTGGTTGCAGTACTGCTTGCTGTAGTGACCGTAGTGGCTGTTGTAGGTAACTGCTTCTGTTGTTCCAGTCGCTTCTATCAAAGTTAGAAAAAAAACTCAATGAATGAATGAATGAATGAACGAACAGTTAAAATTTGTGGATTTTGCAAGGGATAAATACCTAATTTTTCACTGAAAAATAAGGTATGCAAACAGGATCTAGCAAATCTAAATACTAAATTATTGAAGCAGAATATATTACAGATTGCTATCAAGCTATCACAATTGACATACACATGCAATATTATAATTTGCCATAAAATACTTTGTATTGCAGATGTATACATTCCACTGTGCTACACTGCACATTATATACAGCATCTTTTGAATGCTTTACATAATCAATCCAGTGCATTTATTCACTATTCTCAGACTATCAAGCAATATGAAGATCAAAAGGTAGAAAGTTTTTTATCCTGATAAACTACAGTCTGAAAATATATGCCCATATTTTGGGTTTCAGTATGTGTCCACGGCTTTCATCAATTTCAATGACAGATGTAAATCTGTATTACACACACAGCTCAATTTTTAATTACTGTTGGCTTTCCTGAATTTACTGCTGGCAGCAGCTTTATCTTGCTAATGGTAACAAAGTGTCAGAAAGTGAAGGTATCTCCATTTCTACTTTATCTAATTTACCATCATCAAAAGAATATCATTATTTAAAGTTTTTCATCTGACTGTAAGCCAATCTCCAGCCTACTCAAAACCATATTCAACAATCCCTTACATGACAGTAGGCTTCCCATGCTGTCACTGTCATAAGCAATGGTGCTTTTTTATTTTAGAGAGACTGCTATCTGCAAGCAATTCAAAAATGCCAATTGTAATTTGCATGTTTTCCAATATATTTCATGTTGAGCAGTGCTCCTTATCAATTTGAATCTTGACTGCAGGAGTGGGAAAAGTGGGTAGAATTGCTTAGGCACAAACATTATTTCTTTTTCATTATTTACAAGTGAATAAATAATGATTTAAGAATTAAAATAGCAATGATTTAAGACATAAAATAGCATAAACATTAGAAAATAAAGTAATGGGTTTGTAAGTTAACTAAGGGTTGGCATTTTATTTTATGCTTAGATATTCTAAAATACTATTTGTGGTATCAATCACTAACAGGGAGAAATGTATTCTCTGCAGACAATACAAAACAAAAGGAAAAATGAAACCATTCTGGAAAAATCAGGGTGCAAAATAAATAAATAAATAAATAAACAATCAGCCTGCGATCAGGTATTGGGTATTATTAATTAGCAGGTTAAAACACAAGCCTCCCCTTCCATGCTTGTACCCAGACAAACTCAGGGTAGGACAAAAATCAGAAGTTTTGTCCTAATTCTAGCATGGGAACTAATCTGGCTAATTTAACAGTCAACTGTGTGTTGAAGCTGCTTTCCATCGGACTGTGGAATGCTTCAGATCTCACCTGGAGGCTATTTCACACCCTCCTTTTAGAAGTGGAAGGAAAACACATTTTTGGACACAATCTAAACTGGGCCTACAAAACTGAAAGAATTATATAAAAAAAATCCTTCTTACAGCCCAGTTCTTCAAAATAATGTATGTATTACATACAATAAGTGACAATGTTTAATATCTCAGTGGGAACTTTCCAGGATGTTGAGTTTGTATATATACTGGAAAAGTTACAATTATACTTGAAAAATAGCATTACAGAGGAATACTTTATTTCCTGTGTTTGGATGTATGCAGACTAACAATGCAAACTTTTGACAGGTGGGACTACTAATGGCTCCCCCACCTGCTGGGCAGCCAATCGTTGCTGTTTTAGTTGAACCTCCATTTGGGCCTTGAAATCCTCAGCCTTCTTCTGTTCACTAACCTTAGCCTGCTGCTCAACTGCCTGTGCCTTTTCTTTCTCCACCCTGCCAAAACAAGCAACCAAAGAAAAAATTACTAATGTACACAAAAACGCTATTTCATTTTATCCAGGTTAACCGATTTTTTGAGAATTAGTCCTGCTTCTTAGACTACTCCCTGAAATATTCTAAAGCAAATGAATGCAATGCCTTTCAAAGAAACTATTTATCAAGTCTGTGGTCTATAATTATTCCTCAGACGTTCTTGTCAACTGCTGGAAATGGCCCACCTTGATCAACACCACAAAAGGTTCCTTCCCACCCCCACTCTCCTGCTAGTAATAGCTCACCTTACTTGATCACTCTGTTAGTGTGTATGGTAACACCCATTGTTTCATGTTCTCTGTGTATACAAATATCCCCACTGTATTTTCCACTGAATGCATCCGATGAAGTGAGCTGTAGCTCACGAAAGCTTATGCTCAAATAAATGTTAGTCTCTAAGGTGCCCCAAGTCCTCCTTTTCTTTTTGCGGATACAAACTAACACGGCTGCTACTCTGAAAACTATTTTTGAGACTGAAAACACCACCTTTTGCATAACACCAAGAGTTCAAAACAATAGCATTTTGTTAGATAAGCAAGATAAAGGTCTAGCTATAAAACTTTCCTCTAAATGTGAAGCACTTTGAATATTCCTTTCATGTGAATGTACTTTGGGACTTAAAGGCTGACTTTACCCTTTGTTTTAAGGGACACATTTGCTTCATTCGTATTGCAGAATGATTTAAAACCTTTATCGTTTTAGTAAGTAATGTGCATGTCAGAAGGACTCATGCTGTACAGAAATACTCTGTTGGCACACAACACTGTTTACTTCATACAGCAGTCAAATAATAATTTACTTAGTTACTACATACTAGATTAATATAAAATTAGTGTGTAGGTTTATAGATCTGCCACAATTAAATTAGTTTCTGGCATCACTAGTAACTTGCTCCTTCAGCTTTAAAGTTTGCCCATTTTTAAAAAAGAAAGCAAAGACAACATTAAAAGCTTAATTTTTTATTCATTATGGGTATCACTATAGCTTGGGCAATCTGGTTGGAGCATTTATTTAACAATGTACACACAAACTAAAATGCTTCATTTAAATTGCCTCAGTTTACCTTTCAGCAAATGCCCTGATCTCCCATAATTCCAGTTCCTCCTCTGCTACCCAACTTTCAATGATAACAGGGCCTGTCTGCTTGGGCGTTTCTGGCCTCTTTGGCCTCAATGCACTTGATCGAAGACCTTTCCTCTGAGGTGTAGGAGTTTCTTTAGAGAAAAGTCAAACATTCATTAAAATAAACCAGGAAATAAAATTTAGATCCAAATTTAAGGTTATTTAAAGTCAATTTTTATACAAATTCTGAAGTGTTTGAAAATGGGGGTTATTCAGAGTAAAATTTTCAGACAAACTCCCACTGAATTCAATGGCCGCACTGTTAGACCAAAGCTGAAAATTCTAACCTAACTGTTAAAGCAGTAATCTGAGTATCATTATCCAAGACTCTATAATAAGCAAAACAGAGCCACAAGCTATTTTTGATTTACAGGAAGCTAGAAGCTAAAACTGTATTTAGGAGGGCTCTTAGATTTTAATGAAATCAGGAGAAAAATAGTCACACACAAATTTGCTGTTTTTCAGTTGTAACCTACTTGAATCTACATCATCATATGGTAGGTTAGATATGGAGTTGGGTTAACTTTTTATTAGTTGATAATTTTCTTTTAACGTATTAAGGACAGGATATCCCGCTTATAAAGAAGCTTTACTGTATATTACCCCATTCATTTTTGCCAATCTCATTTTAGAAACAGGAAGGCCTTTGACTTTAAGGTAATAAATCTAACAGAATGACTAGATTGATTTGTTTAACGCAACTGAATGGAGAATGAATACTTATCTCAATTTGTGCAACAATGCCCTTTCCTTAGATGGTCAGGGTTACCATAAAAATTTGGTTAAACTTATTTCTATAAAATTTATGACGACATTTGAAGACTTATAAACAAACATACCTTTTGGAGCCTCAGGTACACCAATAGGGCAAATGATTTTTCTTATACAGTACTCTGAACGAATTCCATAAGGACCAACATCTCTCCGTTTGATTATTTCAGTTGTTGTAATTTCAGTTTCAGATGTTTCTACAGTGATTTAACCCAATACGACATATTAAGTTAGAAAATAAAAGGTAAACAATTTGTTCATCAGAAATAAAGACAGGAAGTTGTGGAGAAATAACTTTCAAAAATCCATTGAGTTTCACAGGCAACCATAAAAGCTATTTCAAGTGTCTGCATGAACAGGCTCAGATTTCCAAATCTGGATTTTTGCTTTTACCTGCATGAAGGCATGTGTGTACACAACTCCTGAATTGTGCACATGGAAATAAGGCATGCACAAAAACGTGCAGGCTGATTTGAAAATATGGGCTACAGTCAGGAAATCAAAGAATATTGTAATTAAAAATGGCAGAAATAAGTGATTGTGTGTGCAGATTGGTTTGCAGTAAACAAAAAACAGAAATGCATTTTAAGAGACAGCTCATTCCTAGAACCACAGGAGGTGTAATATCAGAATAGATTGTCTACCTCACACACTGGCCAATTTTGATTGTCAGAGGAAAATTTAAACCCCACTCTTGTGTAAAATAACACTATCACTGGTAAGAAGGTGTAAAATCCTGGCATTACTGCCTTCAGTAGAACCAGGATTTCACCCAAGGTGGGGGAAATTTTTCTTAACCTCCGATGATCATTCTGAAGTAACTGTTTGGAAGCAACTCTACACACTTTGTTTCTGGTTAGATTTTTTCAAAAATGTACACAGAAAAGTAAAGCATTTAGATTGAACTGATTCATCCATTTCTCCAAAATACTCAAAATAAGTAAAATAGCAATTGGTATAAACCATATAATGTTAATTTAATATGATTTTAACCCACTGAAATTTGTGTCGCATATTGCACTTTTCTAGATAGACTCTCAGTACCAATATCCTAAATGAATACGAACTATTAATTTTTAAAAAGGCAAAAGCTTATAAGAAATACTACCTGTGCGTGTAGTTCCTCCCCCAGGTGGGGGTTTTGCAGCCATATCATCCCACCGTAAACATGCCCAGAGTAACCGCAACATAAGGCTCACCCCAGCCAATGATTTCACCGTTTGAAGTCGATACCTAAAACAAGCCACAAAGAAAAAAATAAAATGTTACATTTTAAACTGAACACATTAAGTTCATGACTAACCAAACCAAAGACTCAAAGGGTTTTCATTTTCTCTTTTCAGTATTTAAGTAGCATCAACACTTGTAATTTATTCAGCTCTTCAAACTCTTTGGAACTCATACTGCCCTAGATCTCCAGAAGATTTCCCATTGATGTCAGTGTGTATTGCATGTGTGGATCAAGGCTGGATACATGACAGGTCCCCCTACGTATTCCACGGCACAATGGGATAAGATGCTGTACTAAACACTCCTAAATTCTGCAATGTTAGTTTGTTGTATCCTTCAAAAATATCTTTTGTTCCACATGACCCCGGAAAAAGCCCTGTGCAAGAAACATGACAGTCTATATATTCTATAAAAGGAAAAGGAGTACTTGTGAAACCTTAGAGACTAACAAATTTATTTGAGCATAAGCTTTCGTGAGCTACAGCTCACTTCATCGGAGGCTTCAACCGAAGAAGTGAGCTGTAGCTCACGAAAGATTATGCTGAAATAAATTTGTTAGTCTCTAAGGTGCCACAAGTACTCCTTTTCTTTTTGCGAATACAGACAAACACGGCTGCTACTCTGAAACCTATATATTCTATAGTGTAACAGAATAGAATTATCTTTATTAGATGACATGAGGTCAAAATTCAGAAAGCTTAAAATAAAGACCTCCACTTTTCTTCATAAGTAAATGAAACATGGCCTTCTATTAGTAGGCATGTGTTTAAATGGTCCAGAACAAACTGACAAAGATAAAAACCTAGCACTTTCTAAACTAAGATTGAAAAGCCATAGAAGAATGCAAAGTGTATATTTGTTTTGAAAGTGTCTGCAGCAAGGCACAGTCACCTGTTGAAAGAAGAAACCTTGCTTGTCACCATGAAAGGTTTTCCTCCTTTCCCCCCCCTGCTGCTGGTGATAGCTTATCTTAAGTGATCACTCTCCTTACAGTGTGTATGATAAACCCATTGTTTCATGTTCTCTCTCTGTGTGTGTGTGTGTGTGTGTGTGTGTGTGTGTGTGTGTGTGTGTGTGTGTGTGTGTGTGTGTGTGTGTGTGTGTGTGTGTGTGTGTGTGTAAAAATCTCTCCTCTGCTTTTTCCACCAAATGCATCCGATGAAGTGAGCTGTAGCTCACGAAAGCTTATGCTCTAATAAATTTGTTAGTCTCTAAGGTGCCACAAGTACTCCTTTTCTTTTTGCGAATACAGACTAACACGGTTGCTACTCTGAAACCTGTCACCTGTTGATGGCACTGTGGAGTGCCTAACTGTAAAAATTTCTCTGAGTTGATTTCTACATCCTACAGACAATGCATATACAGAGTTCTCTTAGGAAGTGGGTAAAGGACACGTGTGCACAAATACACCTCATCTTAAGATGATGAGTTGGGAAGTGGAGGATAAATTAAACATATTTTGATGGAGGAGAGAATTTTATCGAGTTATTTACATGCCATTGCAGGAATGACACTGGGCAGCTGGAGGAACATGCAAAAAGGGGCTGACTAAAAGAATCCCTCCATCGAATACCACTCAGAGGAAAAACATATGGAACTTAACAGACAGCACATACAAAAGATAGGTAGGTACAATGCAGCCTTGTTTGAGATCTAAGAAATATCTGACAGTGCAGGAAGGATTCAGATTTAGCACAAAGTGGCTAACACTAATGTCTGAAGCTGGGAGTTTATCTGAAGGGTACCCAGGGACAAAATTAGGGGCCTTTCTCAATGAGTTAAGCTGAAAAATTAACAGCATTTCTGCAAGTCCATAAACTGCAGTGAAGATTTTCTGCAGGAATCTGCAAATCCCTCCCCACCAGAGAAACTCAGTTTTCAGCTGTATTTATAACAATGATTATTATGATCTAAATATCAGAGATAAAATATCAGTGCCTGATCATAATACTGCAGATTTTGCAAGTAATAATGGGCTGTAGAAACAGATCAAGAATGAATCAAAAGAAACTTTCATAACAATTCAGCAACAGTTATTGCTTTTTAAAAATAATGGATTCAGGTCACATTTTCTTTTAAGGTGAATACAGAGCAATTAGAATGATTCTTAGTAAGCATTTTGTGATGAGAAGAGACTAAAATTGGTAAGATGATTCTCACTAAAACCTTGATTATGCATCATTAAAGTTAATAGGAGTTTTTCCATCATCTTGAATGGGAGCAGAACCAAGCCCTAAAGCATGAGAGTCTGTGGATTCACAGTGGAAAAAGGAAGAGCTTTAGCAGGCAAATCTACAAGACATCATACCATTCAGGCCCAACTGTACAAAGAGTTTTGTGTTATAAAGAAGAATAATCACATAAAACCAAGAAAATTAGGCTGTTGAAAGAAAATAAAATTCAGACCCTATCTACATACACAAAAACATGTTTAAACATGGTTATGGCTAAAAGTATATTACAGCATATCTTACATCCACACAGACTATAAAAAGTAAATGTATAACTACATTTTAAACTTAATAGAAATTATATCTACACTAAACTTTCTTACATTTCCCACTGCTCCATCTTCACTTATGGGAATGTTAGTACAGATTGACCTCTATTTTAAGCATCCTATCTAGTGTAGATAAAGCTACTGAAAGAAAAACATGGGACCTTGAAAATGGTTATACCTCCCACCATCACCACCAAAACACTCGACAAAAAGAAAACATTTAATGCAGCTGAGCCACAACCATTTTTAAATATGGTTAGTATTATAAACAAACAGTCTCAGAACTATTTTGTTCCAACAGATTATTCCACCTATTCAACAGATTGACAGAGCCAGAAGAGTACCCAGAAGTCACCTACTACAGGACAGGCCCAACAAAGAAAACAACAGAACGCCATTAGCCATCACCTTCAGCCCCCAACTAAAACCTCTCCAACGCATCATCAAGGAGCTACAACCTATCCTGAAGGACGAGCCATCGCTCTCACAGATCTTGGGAGACAGACCAGTCCTTGCTTACAGACAGCCCCCCAATCTGAAGCAAATACTCACCAGCAACCACACACCACACAACAGAACCACTAACCCAGGAACCTATCCTTGCAACAAAGCCCGTTGCCAACTCTGTCCACATATCTATTCAGGGGATACCATCATAGGGCCTAATCACATCAGCCACACTATCAGAGGCTCGTTCACCTGCGCATCTACCAATGTGATATATGCCATCATGTGCCAGCAATGCCCCTCTGCCATGTACATTGGCCAAACTGGACAGTCTCTACGTAAAAGAATGAATGGACACAAATCAGACGTCAAGAATTATAACATTCAAAAACCAGTTGGAGAACACTTCAATCTCTCTGGTCACTCGATCACAGACCTAAGAGTGGCTATACTTCAACAAAAGAGCTTCAAAAAACAGACTCCAATGAGAGACTGCTGAATTGGAATTAATTTGCAAACTGGATACAATTAATTTAGGCTTGAATAGAGACTGGGAATGGATGAGTCATTACACAAAGTAAAACTATTTCCCCATGGTATTTCTCCCTCCCACCCCACCCCCCACTGTTCCTCTGATATTCTTGTTAACTGCTGGAATTAGCCTACCTGCTTGTCACCATGAAAGGTTTTCCTCCTTCCCCCCCTGCTGTTGGTGATGGCTTATCTTAAGTGATCACTCTCCTTACAGTGTGTATGATAAACCCATTGTTTCATGTTCTCTGTGTGTGTGTATATAAATCTCTCCTCTGTTTTTTCCACCAAATGCATCCGATGAAGTGAGCTGTAGCTCACGAAAGCTTATGCTCTAATAAATTTGTTAGTCTCTAAGGTGCCACAAGTACTCCTTTTCTTTTTGCGAATACAGACTAACACGGCTGCTACTCTGAAACAATTATAGGTAACACTGAGGTTCCATCTCCACTGGTCTTTAAACAAAGCTTGAGAATCAGTTCCATATAAATCTATTTCCACCACTTTTGTCTAGTGTGGACAGGATACTTTTCTTTTATAGTAAACCTTGCTACAACACTGTTTTAAATTCTGGTTCTATGTTGTTTGGATCCATCTAAAAACTGGCAGCTCAGGACTTGTAACATGGGGAAGTTAGTGCACAGCAAGCTAGGGTGTAAATTTACAGTGAACTTGCTACTCTGGCATGACCTTCCTGGCGTAAACACACTTACTGAGCACTTAAAGCACCCTCGTCGTTTTAGCACAGAGCTAAACTGCCAGAGGGCATTTTTGTGCACAGTAAGAGATAGCACCAGAGTAGCTAGTGTGCTGTAAATTCACACTCTAGCTTGGTGTGCAGTAACTTCCCATAGAGACAAGGTTTACATCACCTGTAACCAACACCTTTAGTGATTTCAGTGCAAACCTGTGTGTGGATGCTTATTTTGGAATAAGAATGCCCTATTTTGATGTACTTTAAGTCAATAAAAAATTATCTTTTGCATGCCTATTGTATTGCTTCCATTTTTACAGTTAATTTCACCCCACCCCAAATTCTTCTTTAAAAAGATAAACATTAAGTATGTACCTCCAAGTGATACCAAAAGTTGGTCTTGGGGATGGATACGGCCAAATATCCATGGCAGGTTTTGCATTGTAGTTGAAATAGGGAACCTCTCTGATACCTCCTCTTCTGGCCAACTTTTTTAAATCATCATTGGGTAAAACAAATATACTCTTTTTACTGCTTTTGGTAACAAATTTTCTGTAAGATGGCAAGGCTGTTCCAGAACGAGTCTTTTTGGGTCTCGAAAATTTCATTAACTTCACTTTATCCCTTGTGGAATATTCTTTGCTCACAGTCATGGACGTCACTAACGTGCCTCCTGGAATAGTTAATGAATCAGTTACTGTTGTTGTAATCACAGTTTTACTGTGCTCCTGTACAGAGATAACATCAACATTGCTGTCTGCAGCAGGTGCGGTAAGCTTAGTTACAGTAGTGGTGGTAGTTACAGTGGAAATGGCACAATTTTCTGTAGATGACACCATAGTTTGTTTATCATCCTTGAAGGCTGACAACTCTGCTACTTTAAACACCGTTTTGGATTCTGTGGAAACAGTTGACGTTGTGGTGGTCACTTCTGTAATAACAGTTTTATTTTTTGTTTTATTTTCTCCATTGATATTTTCAACTTTATTATATATCTGCAAGCCATTCTGATCTGTAAAGTCACTACTCAAGCTAGATTCCTCACAAGAAGTTACTGGTGAGGGTGCAACTTCCTTACCCATAACAGCTTCAGTTTCCATGGATTCTGCTTCACTAATCACATTATTTTCCTTACAGGAAAGCTGTGCTTGTGTAGAAGCACTATCAACAAAGCTGGATCTTTCAAGAGAATGCTGCTTTTCTCCAATATTTTGCACACATTTGGACAATTTATTTGGAAGCAGAGAGTACTCTCCAGATTCACCACCAATCTCCGCAGAACTTTGTAAACATGATTTAGTATCCAAGTTATTTTTTAAATCTGTATCCTCCATAGTGATATCACCATTCATTAATGGCTTTACAGAGGATTCTTTAATAGTCAGTGGTTTTATTTCATGTTCAGGAATGGATTTACTAATATTATTGACTTTAGGTTCCATATCACTCCCTGCCTTAGTATCACAGGTATCTTTCATTAAGCATTCTTCATTTGACAATATCTTAATGTCACTGTCTTTTCCATTAATTTGAAATGTCACCGATTTCTCTCTCTCCACTTTAGTCTCTATTTCTCCATTCTTACTGTTCTTTTTGTCAGTGATACTTTTTAGATTCAGCTGATCGAGACATTTGTTTATGGTACTTGCTTCCATTTTCTGTTCCTGACCCTGCTTTTCACCATTGGCTTCAGTGACTTTAGAATTCAATAAATCATCACTAACATTTATTCCACTGATGTGTTCAGGAGTTTGGCTTTCAGGTGTTTTTTCTAAAGTTAGCTTGGTTTTTAATGATTGTTTCTGATCAAATAAAATCTCGTTTTCAGTTTTACCATCACTGTTTTTCTGAGCAATATCTTTTCCCTCATCATTTTCTTGTGGGGACACTGGTTCAGAATGGCTTTTCAGTGTGCAACTATTTTCTGGGTCACTGACCTGTTTTTCAGGTTTTTCTTCTGAGGTTGCTTTTTCAGCAATGGGCTGAACATCCGTTTCCCAGCTGCTTTTAGTTACCACTGGCTGTAAGGGGTTTTCACATTTACTCTGAGACACTGTGGTATTAAATACTTTTTGTTCTGAAAATTTTTCGTTGTTTAAGGTGCCACTCTTGCTTATATCTTCTGTGTGTGTTTGTTTTAAGTCATCCATGAGGGGATTCTCACTCTCTCTCTTTTCAAGAACTTCTTGTCCTTGACTATTATCAGTAGCGATTGGTTCAGAATCACCTTCTTTAGTGATGTTCTGAATTGAGCTTTGAATTTCGGAGGCATCATCCAGTACTTGGCCTTCTCTTTTTGACAGTCTGTCTATGGAAGGCAAAGGCGGACGGTCTGGTTCACTGGTTTTTGTACAAGGTGGACTTCTGGTTGGCAAGCAGTCCTGAACTGAATCTTCAGTCTGGATCTTACCTGAAATATGGATTCTGTCTTGGGGAGACATGTCAATCTGGCTTCCTTCTTTTGCTTTAGTTGTTTGTGGCTCATCTATGTTTTTCTGTGGACTCACAGATCTACCGCCTACAGGTTTAGAACTAGCCTCCAGCTTCATCCTTTCTAGACGCTGTTTTTCTTCCAGTGTAAACTGTTTTACTCTCCTTTCAAGTAATCCATCTAATTTTGATGTTTTTACTTTTCTTTTGTAGCAAGTCCTTAAGTGAAATCCCTCGCTGACATTGATTAAATCTGCTTTAGAGTGAATATCCTCATTTTTTGTGGGGGATTCCGTTTTTACGTCATCTATCTCCATGGGTTCTTCTTTGATGGCTCTATTTATACAATCAACTTCTCTTTCCACTGTGAACAATAAATATTTTTGAATTAGAAGGACCTCTCAGTAATGACAATACAATAAATAAGTTTCAATTTTACATGAAGTTTAAAGTAATAACTGCACTTACAGCAGTACACATGTTCAAAGGGCTGGACAGACATTAACTGGACTAGGAAAAGCATGAAGCAGAAAACTCTTAAGACATTCGCATACGGTATGCTACTGCAGACAAATAGTATGAAATACAATGACTAAAAACTAGTCAAAAAACTTCACCTGAGACTCTCAAAATTAAAAAGGATTTGTTAAAAGATTTCTTGTGTTTTAACATGCATAAAAATACACAACATATATCCTAGGTGGTATATATATAAATGTGACAGAATGCACCCCTGTATTCACACACCCTACACACTATTGTAATAATCTCTGTACAAGGCTTGCCTTGTGAGGTATCACTTAAAAACTCATAACTTGTTGATCAGTAAAATGCATGTAGCAACATTGTGTGTAAAGTTATAGATAAACATAAGCTGAAATCAGGACTGAAGTGTATTTCTCAGATAAATCTGGGGGGTGACTAAACCAGTTTCTCAAACACAAAAGGCAAGCTGACGCCCCAGCCAGGTATCAACAAAGCTAATGGGCCATCACCTATCAATGGGCCATTTTTTGGCAAGGAAGGAGGGCAGGGACAAAGATCTCCATCTTAGCAGTGAAACAGCATGAGGTCTCCTTCCTCCACCAGACCCATCTCTTGGTTCTCAGCTGGAAATGCCTTTCAAAGAGGGACTGAAACTATAAAACGGAGAGGCAAATACCTCAAGAGGCCCTCCTCTCCCTTCCCCCTGCCCTTCTCATTCTCCAAACCTGAGAAGACACAGAAAACAGCCACTGGATTCTGGGGGGAGGGTTCCTGACTTGAAGACTTCGGTCAGTAATGCTATTGGAAGCACGTGGTGAGAAACTTTACTTGAATCTAATATAGTTTAAATTTAGCATTAGAAATCCAGTTATCTTTATTTTTCTTGTAACCATCTGACTCTTATGACTCATTCCTTGTATTCACTTAAAACCTCTTTGTAGTTAATAAACTTGTTTTATCTAATCCAGTGTTTAAGTTAAAGTGTCTGGGTGACTCCACTTAAGGCGGTACACTGGTGTATATTAGTCCCTTAAAAGAGTAATGGACTTAATATATTCAGACTCTCCAGGAGAGGGCTGGGCAGTATAAGACATACATTTCTGGGGAAGAATCTGGGACTGGGAGTGTCACCCTGCAGTATAAACCAAGGCTGGTGAGAGCCAGAGTGTAACACAAATGTGGCTGGCAGGCTGCAGTTACACACAGACACTCAGGGTGTGACTTGCATGCTGGAAGGCTGTTTGGGAGCAGCCCAGGTAGGAGTTACCACCAGCAAGGTACTGTAAGGCACACAAGGTTGCAGGGCAGGGGTAAATAGTCCCTCACTGGTCTGGACTGCATCCTGGTATGTCACATTCAGGTCTGAAAAATGTCTATTACCTTCAGCTTTTGCATTATCTAAGTTTTCAGAATTCATATCAATTTCCACCTTTTCTTCACTCATTTTGTTTTCTTCCTTTACTTGGGCTCTCTCCAAGGTTTCAGAAATTTCTATTTTCGTTTGGTCCTTCTCTTGTGGATCATGAGACTCTTTTATTCTTTCTTTAGAAGAATCAGTCTCTATTTTTACTTTTGCTGGACTTTTTCTTTTATCCAATTCGCACTGGTTTTCAGTGGTAACATCATTCTTTGCTATTCGCAATAGATTAAAAAAGTAGAAAAAAGTTTTAAATGTTTTAACTTGCTCAAAATAACTCTGTACATTTTGTTAATGATTTAATTACATTATTTCCTGTATTTTACAAGCATCATGTACAATATTTTACCTTTTCAGCCCTCCTGAAATCAAAATTAACCATGTGGCATGGTTAATATGTCGAAAGAGAACCCAACACTTCAGTGACGTATTCAAGAAAGGGGCTCAAATGTTGAATATATACATGTATGCTATGGGCCCAATCCTGGAAAATAGTAAAAATTCTATCCACTGCAGGCTCGGGCTCTTTGGTCTGGATTTTAAAAAGCAACTCATATTTTTGGAAGCCCAGTGTGAGATACCTTAAAAGGACCTTATTTCCAGAAAGAACTGAGCGCCCATCCTCTGAAAATCAGGCCCCTTTACAGTGTCTCAAGATAGACTTCCAAATTAATTATTATTATTTTAATATTGGCCTATACACCTTAAACCCTGGACGGACCCAACTATCCAACTGGCAAACATTTTGTGCCTGACTGGCACTCTGGACTCCATGAGGCAATAATAATCCAATCTAGCAGTTACAAAGGCAACCCAAAGGCTGTGTCCACAAGTAATGCAGCAGAGGGAGCCTGCATGTTTTTGTGGATTCCAGAAAATGTTCTTAAAAGTTTCATAGCAGTAAGTTCACCCACAAATTTTCTCAAAAAAAAAAAAGGAGTACTTGTGGCACCTTAGAGACTAACAAATTTTAGTGCCACAAGTACTCCTTTTCTTTTTTGCGAATACAGACTAACAAGGCTGCTACTCTGAAACCTGTTATTACACAAATTTTCTAATATTTAAAAGGAATTCCAAGATTAATTGCAAACTACTACTTTTCTAAATAAAATTGCAGACAGACAATTTTAAGGGTCAGCGGTACCAAATGGAGCTTAGATCACGTTCATTCGTAGGACTGCTTCCCCATAAAAATTGAAGACCTGTTTCATGATTTCTGTACTGACAGGCTTCCTTCCCCATTGCAAAACTACAGTTTCCAAATCAAGCTGGTTAATGGCACAATATTTGATTAATATAGAAAATAGGTATATATCTACAATAATTAGCTTATGAATGCTATTGTTGGACATAGACTGTCCATGAACAAAGCAGATGTGAAGATGCATATATATAAGTACTACAAACTACCTCAACTTCATAAATGAGTCAATTTAACATACATGATCAATTTTGTAGGACAGCTGAAATAGACGCTATATACAGAAAAAAGGCAACAGCAAATTTCTAAAGTTTACGTAGAACGCTATTTAGAACAAAGCCTACTTATCTGGGATGTTTTTAATGCAGTCTACTAAGTAGTATGTTATGAATTCAAAACAAAGAAAATTTCACTTACTTGGTAGCACTTTTCTGTAATTGACATTAGTATTTCCAGGTAATTTAGGCACAAACCTATGAACATGTGTTTTACTAATCCAGCTCCAACCACCATATCCTGTTACTCTATATTCTTCTCCTTTTTGTTTCCAAACCTGTTAAATATTTTGCAACATTAATTTTTTAAAACATTGTTCACTGAAACCTTTAAAGACGGTTTAAAGAAGTGTGGCAAGTCACCATAACACTATTACTTTACACTTACATCGCACTTTTCAGGAGTACAATATTTTAGGCTGAAAGAATTTTCTTGAATAAAAATTAACCCCCCTTAATCATTTATATGAGTTGGGTGCTGGTAACTTCTGAGACTACTTCTTCCCTCCGTGATCTTGCTTTGTTTTAGGGACTCCAGTTTACAGCATCCTAATTTAACAGTGATGCAGCTGGAGGTTAGGTGTTTTCAGCAAAAGGTCATTGACTAGAATTCGCTTTCCACCAAGACCCAATTTGCTAATCTTCAGGTCATGCTGTGAAGCCTAGCTGTTCTCCAAGGTTTTGATCTGGAGGGAAGGGAGAAGTTGGTGGATGAAAGGATGTTGTAAGAAAGTTTTTTTTTTTTTTGAGGGGTGAAATAGAAAACATCTCCAGAAATTTTAGCTTTTGGAGACTGATTCTAAACTACACTGGCGTGTTTACAAAGATTGTACATATGCCAACATCACTAACTAGGAATTCTTTAATAAGTTGAAAGCAGCAGATATACAATGTTGTTCGCTTTTGCATCATATCGGAGGACATCTGTTGCAAAATGTATACCCCAAAATAAACTGACAATACAACTCAGTCCGATAGCAGAATTCTAACAAATCTTAGCTTAAAATAAGACTATCTTTATTTGTTAGCCCTTGAACTCAGATTATTCTAGTTGTTTTCTATTTAGAGAATATGAGCAACAAAAACCAAATCCCCTAAAAAATTCAGAAGCAAATGCAACCAAGTCAATTCCATGAATGAATCTCCACTGAAGAATATCATAGCCTTTAATGTGTAACTCTTGTGTTTCTACAGTAATGTTTCATTGTTTCACATCTCGTTTCAGCACAATTTAGCTAAAAGACTTCTTACTTTTTATATTCAATGATACTCCACTGTTCACCTATTATATTTCCATTAAAAACAGTTGCATATTTTGCATCATAAATAAAAAATTCTAACACAGGCAACCTCAAATGATCAAGTCCAGAAATAACATCAGAAATTTAACTCCAAGCCAAATTCTGTCTGAGTATGTGCAGGTGGCTCTCACTGATGCAATGGAGTGAAGAATTTGGTCATTAACATCTTAAGTATAAAACAGAGTTGTATAAATGACAACTGCTACAAAAATAAAGCCTTTTATTTCTAAAACTAAATTGCTAGGCAAAAACATTACCTGATGTTTGATAGGAAAGGTATATTTCACCCACGTAGCCTGTTGCATTGTTTCTTCCTCCTCTTGTTTCCTCTCTTTTTTTTTCACCTTTTCCTTTTCTTCTCTTTCAATAGCTGTCATTCTGTGTAATCTAATATAGGCAAATTTTGTAAGCAAATTTGAACACCCTAACAATGGCATATACTACCTCCTTGAATGTCTAAGATTTAGATGAGGGGAAAAAACCACCAAAGAATAATATTAGATTAAGGAATAACATTAATATACATTACTTGTGATAACATTGCTTTTATGAGCATTTACACAATTGCAAAAGCAGTTGATGGCAAGAGTATTCAACATCATGAATGTTACTCCTACTCTTATCCCAAGATTAGAGAATAATGTCAGATCCCAACCAATTGGGGTTTTTGAAAGTTCTTCAAAGTTCTGTTGCTTTCTTAGACTTTCCCCATTGATGTCATTTGAGGCTGGGGCTTAGGTAAATCATGAGGCTTAAGTAAATCACTGTTTGAAGGAAAAGGAGCGATGAATCAGGATACATTGTCAATAAAGGATTTTAGTATCATTTGGTAGAATGTTTGATGTCTGACTGAATTCTCATCAACACTCTTAATTATAGTTTTAGCTCAACCAATGATGCAGATCAGAGTAGAATACACTCAAAGATTCTCTTACCTAGTGTGCCCCAAGGACTCCCGCCAAATTGGCAGCATGACAACTGGTTTAATTGCACACTCCAATATAGCCAAAGCTAGTGCAAATTCTCTAGGTTTGCTACACATTTGAACAGCCTTAATCCAATTAGACCTACATTGGAAAGAATGTAAAATATATCAAGTTCATTCTATGAGCAATACGTCAATATGATTTTAAAGTAGGCTTAACAAACTATTAAAATATCTTTGCTAAAACACTGCATAATTTCAGTTATGCATTACATGTCACATTTATTCAAGTGTCTGTTCCAATGATATCTATTGTCTATGTGAGTGATATGACTTAGGACACCACAAAGCACAGGCACCAACTCCGTGGTTGCTCTGGGGTGGAGCACCCACCGGAAGCCCCACTGATCAGCTCCTCCCTCACCCTCCAGCACTTCCTGCCAGCCCACTGATTAGCTCCCACTCCCTCCCTCCCAGAGCCTCCTGCCTGCCTGTTCAGCAGTGTGTAGGAAGCGCTGGGGGAGAGGGGAAGGAGTGGGGATGAGGTATAATTGGGGGTGGGGTCTTGGGGGAAGGGGTGGAGTGTGGGCAGGGCCTGGGGCAGAGCAGGGGTTGAACACCCTTAGGGAAAGGAGGAAGCTGGCGCCTGTGCCATGAAGTAATGTTATTAAATAAAACATGGGTAAACAAAAAATATTTGCTATTTCTTTACCTGTGGGAGGCCCAATTGGGGTGAAGGAATGATGCAGGGATGTTGCTCTCTAGCTGAATGATAGTTAGCCTCAGAGTAGATATGGTAAGAACCTTGGACCCATGTACAGACCCATTCCATTTGAACTCTCCAGCAGGAGTGAGACAGAATTTATGTGCAAGGTGCCGTCTCTTGTCATGGTCTTCTCGGTGCTGGTGTTTGTTCAATGCAAATGAGTTGGTGGCATACTGGTTGTGATAGACACGATACTTCCCCTCTTGACCTAACTTGAAATAATTACTGATGTTTCCTTTCATCACGATTTCTTTCTTGGTATTCAACCGGGAGATTTCCCCTTGGGAGTTAACCACCAGAACCTTGTTAAAGAAACAAAAGAGGTTTTTTTTTTTTGGTTGTTTGTTTTTTAGATCAACTTATTTTAAATCTTTAATAATCTCTTTTATATTCCTATTTACAATACAGGCCTTCAATTTTCAAAGTCACAGCCATTCATTCTGAATTATATATTGTATTAGTTTCTTCTAATTTATTTAATCTTTTTTATCTTCAAAACATTTTAACGGTACTAAAGTAGTAACAGTATTAAAGTTAGGGGCCAAGTTTTCTAATGTAGACACCCAAGTTGCACCCACAAAATAGGTGTGCAAAGAAGTTAGAATTTGTGTATGCAAATAAGTAAAATAAATAAAGGTTACCTATCTTACAGTAACTGGAGTTCTTAGAGATGTGTGGTTCCCATCTGTCTTCCACTGACAGATGGGCAGACACTTCATGTACCTCAGATTGGAAAATTCTAGCTAGCACTGTCTATAGGTCCACACCTGGGTTCTTATGCTCTCAGTCTGGAGCACGAGGAGCAGAAGGGGCAGTGTGGACGGACTGCCTCTCTATTTAGCTTCCTAGTGCAAGTAACCTTAGAATAAGACTCAGCAGCAGCAGGGAAGGAGGGTGAGTATTAGAATACTGATAGGGACCACAAATCTCAAAGAACTCCAGTTATTATAAGGTAAATAACTAACTAACTTTCTTCTTTGAGTGGTCCATATGTATATTCTACTGAGGGCAATTCATAAGCAGTATTCATTGAGGAGAAGGGTGAGGACCCTGGCAGTACCACCAATTAGAAGATTGCTCTGCCAAATGATTCCTCAGCTGTAGAAGCTTAAACTACGGCATAATGTCTCGTAAAAGTGTGAACAGAACCCTGCAGTGCTGCCCTGCAAACTTCCTTGAAGCAATGCCACTGATGCAGCCTGGGTCAGTCAAGCGGTCCCTCACACGATGTGGGGTCAAGAAGGAATTTTCCTCCAGGGCAGATTGGAAGAGGCCCTGGAGGTTTTTCGCCTTCCTCTGTAGCATGGGGCACAGGTCACTTGCTGGAGGATTCTCTGCTCCTTGAAGTCTTTAAACCATGATTTGAGGACTTCAATAGCTCAGACATAGGTGAGACGTTTTTCGCAGGAGTGGGGGGGTGAGATTCTGTGGCCTGCCTTGTGCAGGAGATCAAACTAGATGATCATAATGGTCCCTTCTGACCTTAATATCTATGAATCAATTTGTAACAGAGCAGGATGCAGTCCAAACTCCATTTGGATAGTCTGTGGGACAAGATTGCTTCACCTCCCGTATCAAGGGATACAAGTAATCTAGGTGATTTTTCTAAAAGGTTTAGTCCTCTAGAAGTAGAATGCCAAGGCTCAGACATACAGGGAGTTAAGCTTCCTATCGTCACTGGTGGCATATGACTTTGGGAAGAAGACAGGTAAATGAACAGCCTGATTTAGATGGATTTCTGTGACCACTTTGGGTGTGAATATCAAGTGTAGTCTTCAGGAGACTGTCCCTCTGGAAGGCTGCGTACAGTGGATGTGCCATGAGGGTCCCCGAGCCTATATGGCTGGTGTGATGGCCACCACAAAAGCAACCTTCATCAATAGATGGACTAAGGAATATATGTCTAAATGTTCAAATGGAGCCTCCATTAATGCTGATAGGACTACGCTGAGGTACCAAATCAGGGTAATTTTAAGTACCAGGGAAAGGTTTTAATGATACCCTTAGGAAACTGTCACAGGATGGTGAAGATCAAGTTATTGCGACAGGCACTGACAGCTGGTAATTGCATCCAACAGGATTTAACCAGTAGACATGAAGTCTTTAAGAAGAGAAGCTATTCCAAGAGGACCCAGATATTGGAATCCCCTGGGGCTGACAATGTTGACACCACATCAAAAAAATCTTTTCCACTTTGTTGTGTAGCACTCTCACATGGTCTCCTCCTTTATTGTCAAGGAGGTAATGAACTGCTTCCAAGCATGTCTTTTCTAGGGTCATCATCCAGCCAAATGCCAAGCTGTTGGGTGGAAGGATGCTGGATTGGGATGCCTGATTTTGCCTCAGTCCCTAGATCAATAGATCTGGAAAGAGTTGAATATAGCTGTATGGACATTTTGACATCTGCAGAATGTTGGGAAACCAGAACCATCTGGGACAACTGGAGCAATAAGAATCACCAATGCTCCCTTTTGCTTGATCCTTCTTGGAACCTGAGGTAAGAGTGGAATGGGTAGGAAGGTGTATATTAGTTGTCCTAACAAGGGATTAAAAATGCCTCTCCTTTGGAACCTGGACCTTGAGTCCCCTTGCAACAGCAGATTGCATCTCAAGAGAACAAGAAATGCCCAAGAAAGTCCGAAGATGGGGATCCCATTGTTGAAATACGTTCTCTATTACCAAATTGTGTAGTTCTCTTTTGCTGTCCTTGAAGAAGTGCTTGCTGAGGCTGTCTAACTTGTTGTGTATTCCTGGGAGGTGCAATGCTGAGAGGATGATCTGGTGGCAAGCACAGCAGTTTGAGAGATTGATCATTTCTGTACAGAGAGTTGCGGACTTTGCTCTCCCTTTTTTGAAGTAGCACACTGCTCTCATGTTGTCTGACTCGGGATATCACATGTATGGGTCCCATGGGATCCCAAAAGGGCAGCGTGAGGGGTCAAATGGGAACTGAGGTGGTCCCCATGGAGTCCTGAGGTGCATAATCGCTCCTATAAGACCAGGATAGTGCCCAAGAGAATCTGGATCCTCTGTCTGGACTGATGCTATGTCTCAATGGGAATGCTGACACTGACTCAGAGGGGGCAGTAGCTTCAGATTCTCAGGGTGGTGCCAACCTTGATATGCTCCAGCTGGTAGATGGTACTGGTGAGTGGCTCTCCCTCTCTTCCATCCCTTGGATCGATGATGTGGTGATCTCCCTTGTTAGGATCCATTCTTGCAAGATGAGAGAGTCCAGGTTTGAGAGGATGGCAAAGTCCTATGGGGGCGGTATATCTATCCCCAGACACATGGATGTAAAATGGACTCTCTTCCTTCAGTGGCACCAGCAGTCTCGGTCTTGTCATGGCCTTTGGTACCGACATCTCCCTCTCATAGTACGACAGTACCATCAATGTAGAAGGCATCCATTTCGGCATCTCTCTGACCGGTGATGAGTATGATCCTGCTCCTGTGGTTAATGCCAATTTTGGGGTGGCTTACTTTTTGGAGCAGTGAGACAATGATGTGCTCCTTGTGAGCTCCTGACACTCCCAGTAGGGCACAGAGCCATACCTGAGTTGGGCGATGTCGGAGAAGTGGTCCTTTGTTCGGATGCATACCTGGAGGCAGATTTCTCTTGCTTCTTATCAGAATGTTTCCTACTCTTCTCATGCCCATCTGGAGGAGTCCTCAACTCTACTCCTGTAAGTCCCACAGCCGCAGAGGTCATTGTGCTCTGACAGGCACTTCTTGATGCCTCTGCCTGATGTACATAGGGGTCTACTGGGCGAGGGTGAACTGGCACCTCATAGCATGATTTATTAGGAATCTCCAGAGCCTATATTCACAGGTTTGATGCATTCAGCTTGGAGGAGATTGACTAAAAGTGCACTTGGAGGGGATGTGAGCTTCCCTGAAGCAGTAGAAACATTTGAGATGGTCACCGCTGACTGGGAAGGCATAGCAGCAGGAAACGCAGTTCTTAAATGCATGGTTGTTGGGCATACTGGTCACCCCATATGGGTGGGGACTCAAGGTAGGGGAAGACTTCCCAAGGCCCTGACTACTCAAAACTATACCTAAAGTATAAAATCTATCTAAAAGTTATTTAGAAATATTTACAGTTTGATGCAGAAGCAACTAGCAAACCCTGCAGACACAGAAGAGGTTCCATCTCAGACCAGAGGAAGTAGAAAGGAACTGCAGAAATTGTCTGTCTTTGCTGCCCCTTATGCCCTCAGTTCAGAGCATGAGGAGAAGGGAATAGGCATGGACCAACACATATTGCGAGCAAGAATCCTCAAACTCAGAGGCATGGAGCGCATGCACACCCCTAAGTGGAATACACAAAGGCACATGACAGTCAAATATGACAAGTACCAAGATATTACAACTAGCGAGAGAATTTCTACATATCTGATCACCGAAAATAGGGGTAAAAATATATTTAACTAGTTTGTATGTGTACACCATACCCACTACATTACTCTCCTGGAAAAGGAAACCAACAGAACCTGCTTCACACTAAAGGAAAGCAACTCTACTGCACTTTGTTATTGTCACACCACTCTACAGAGACCAAATCAGAGAGCAGCTACACAGAGGGAAAGGGGGTGGCATAAAGGACAAAGAGAACTAAGCATTACCTCTGATATGGCAATTCCACCAACTTGTGAATTTCTCATGTACTTCCTAGTATGTCACTGACCCCATTTTCTTAAGACTGTAGCAGCAAAGTGTTTTCTTCTTATGTTACAGATATAATTTTATATTTTGGAAATTCTCAAATTGAGTACAAACCTCTCTGCCTTCTTTAAATAATTTATTTGCTTCATGTGCTGCAGCAGCAACCTGCTGGCTTTTCATCTGGCTCAGCTTGCTATCTGGATTTCGTAATCGGGTAAGCATTCGTGTCGAGCCTGATGTGCCCTTCCCTGTGCATGGAGAATCACTTCTTTCACCATTGGATTTCTCCCCTGCCACAAAAACGTAATTTAAACAAACATGAAAGAAGAACGAAGATAATAATTTGCAAATGTGTTTATATATGGGAGTTATGAAATTTAAGAATCAAGTTTAGAAAGAAGCTTAGACACTTATTTTTACCTATTTCCTCTGAGGTCTGGGATCCTCCTTCTGCATTTTCAGCATCATCAGATGTCTTAATGGAGTCATTCTGCATAGAATTTAGCTCACTGCTGTTGCTGTTTTCGGCAGACTGGAGAGGTGCAGCAGATGCACTAGGACTGATGCTGGGAGTCATCTGACCAGTTTCTTCTACAAAAGAAGGACTTTAGATATTTAGTACTGTGTCAATTAAGCTTACTTTTTTTTCTTAAAGTTAAAAACTCTGAGTCAGATGAGCTATTGAAACATCAATAACTCATTTGTAACATGGAAGAACTGGTGGTTTTAAATTACCTCAAAAAGTATACCTAAAATCTTTAACAATGTATGAAGCATACACAGGCATATGCACCTACTGGAAACAAAGATCTCCCTCTCCCCAATCAGCTTTCAAATCAATCACAACTGTTCAAAATGTCTATGGTCAAATAAGCAAGAAAGTAATAACAATAAGTGATTGTTTTAACCCAAAGCATTAAATAGATAAATTCTACATAAATAAATATCTTCATAAATATTGCCAATACCTCATATGTCTATTTATAGACAATTACATACTTTTTAGTAGTTGAAACCTACAAATGAAAAAAATCAATCACTATTTCTTTTGTTTTGTATTTAACCTCTCCTAGATTTCAAACCAGATTTTCTGCCTAACCTGCCATACAGTTTATATTATTAAAAGTGTTATTAGTAACAGATAAAGATTTTTTTTTAAACTGACAGTGGTCCATAAAGTATTTTTTTAATCTGTATTTTATTTACCATCTCGGAATTAGATGTAAATGGATCACACTGCTGATAATTGTATTTAAAATGCAGTTCCTCCCTCATTTCTTAGAGCTAAGCAACAACTTCACCAAGACAATGAATACACATAGGAACATCTACTCTGACTGGATGAACTGCCATTTTTAAATAAGAAATTCTAAAAACAAACAAACAAAAAAAACCCCCAAAACCAAAAAACCCTATCCACATATACTGAAAACAAGTCTCTACACAGACTAGTTCACATATATGGCACAAATAACTGTAGTGTCTAAGTGCCCACATGAAAAATGAAGACCCTCCATCTAGTATCTAGAACATCTGTAAAGAACATTTTCTACAACAAGAAAATTGAACAGTTTTGACAGTTACAAAAGATGGGAATTCAGAATTAACATCTATAACATCTTTAATGTAACCTGATTTGATTATGTTTTCCTGTTACTCCAATGGCTTTCTGAATATCCAGGATGGTGTGAGTTAAATCTTTATCCATGTCATGTTATAATTAGCAAAATCAGAGTAGATCCCTGCAGAACACGCCTGTGATGGTTCTGATATTCTAAAAATGACGTGCCTGCCTACTGCATTGGCTTTTTGTTCTACAAGATACAGAAGATGGACAAAATCTTTAGGAACTCAGAAAAGGGTGGACGTCCATGAAGTATTCTAGTGAATTAATTAGCCACCTAGCAGGTACTTCGTGTTCCATCCCCTCACTACTGGAAGAAGAAATGGACTGCCTCTCCAAAGGGATGGGGAAGAGTCTTGCTTCCCTGACATAAAAACATTTTAGTTGGTTTGATGGACTCTGCCAGTTTGGGCCCAACCCTTAAAGTCCTCGACTTCTGGAACCTCATCTGGTAGCTTAAGACTTAAGAGGATCTGAGCAACCATAGTGAAAGAAGGACAAAAGAAGACTACTTTGGCTCCCCAGGTTGTCCTGAACCTGGAAGCTCTGAAGACCTTGATTCAAGGCCTCCCACTTTTAAAGCAGCAATAATGAGTTTCCGTGTTTGTTGCTCTTGACATCTTGTCCTTAACCAGCAGCTCTTCCCACCATGAGGTTACTCATAAGTAGAAAGGAGACCAAGGTTTTTATGACTAGGGAGACCTCTGGCAGTAAGTCTGAAACCAAGCAGGTTGGTCCAGATCTCCATGTACTTCTGATCTGTCAAAGAGTCTAGATTCAAACCAAACAGCTGATATTTTAGAACACAAGGCTATGGCTAAACCTGCCAAAATGGTCTGTGATCAGGTCACGGATTTCTCCTGAGGTCAGAATCTTACAGAAAAAACACACCTCCTCCATCTAGAACTTGGACTCTCCGAATTAGTAACTAGGATGCCAACATGGAGGAGGGACCCCTGGGTCTCATACTCTCTCTTAAGCAGGCACAGAAAAGAAAAGGTGCAATTAGGCTTAGGGCCTGGTGAGCATCGGGCTTATTTCAGGGTTCCCTATCTCCTTGATAACCTTGTACAAGAGAAACAGAAGGAGGGCTTTTTCCTGAACTTCAACAATCTCTTCCTGAGGGCCCTCTGTTCCTGGAGTCCTCCCTGGACAAAATCCAGACTTTGGATATCACCTCCCCAAGGGTGTGGAAGATCAGGTGCTCAGATACTTTGGTGGTGAAGTGGTATACGGCCCTATATAGAATAGAGAACAGAATGGAGAATAGAAAGGTCCTGCCATCCTTTTGAGACTGGTGGTGGGCCACGTCTCCCTCTCTGGGAAATACTCACCATCAAAAAAGCAGAGGAATAAATCTGCTGAGAATCCAAGGGTTCTCAGAGCACCCCTAACCTCACTGCACCTTGTTTTGGGTGAGAGACAAATCCAGAACATGACCAGTATTATTTGGTCCACCTGCCCTATTGCTGGTCAGGGAGGATAGAACCATCTAAGACCTGGAGTTTGTAGGAGAAGGGGAAGGTAGACCACCCCCTCCCAACCTACATTCACATGATGAACTGAGATCCAGAGGGCATATAGCTGGGAAGAAAGTAGGTAGATTCTCTCTTCCATATCTACATCTCAGCTTCTGCTCCACCTATGTGGGAATGGATGCCTGCCTGTTGTATGTCATAGCTCTCCCCACGCTCTTGAATAAAGGTCCCTATGATTTTGCAGTAGCAGCACACTTATTACTGCAAGGTAGCAAAGAATTTAGGGTAGGTTGCAGGTAGAAAAGCTTGGCTGGATGCAACCAGCTAGAGCTACTTGCAAAAACGTAACAAGGAACAGCAGCCCAGAGTCCAGCCCAATAAGCATCTTCATAAATGAATTTTTAAACAAAAAATATAAACTCAAATTTTGAATCAAGCATATGTACTTTCCCCATACACCTTCAGTAATATCCTGTAAGAAAAGGATTATTTCCTCATTAACTCTAAAAGGAAATATGTACTTAACAGGTGATTTGTGAACAGTAATAGAAAAAAAAAGTTATGCTTGATCTACAAATCCTAAACAAAAATATATGTTTTTTTCCCCCAAGCACAAGCACATTTTCCCTGTTGAAGATCTATATAAAAATGCTAATCCAATTACGAAGCTATCTACTAATGGAGAGAAATAAAACTAACTGCTGGTGGAGAATAATGAGGGTCATTTCCTACAAAAGAATGAAATACAGCAATGTTTTAAAAGTTAAATAACCACCCAGAAACATTACAAACTATGTCTGTATGGAGGCATTTTACTTGTTCTTGGAACACAGCACCATATTTTTCAATGAGTTATCAAGAACCAACTTTCAAATCTAACGTACCAAGCGTGCTTTTTTCAACTGCAGTACCTTAGTTAAAAGAAAAGGAGTACTTGTGGCACCTTAGAGACTAACAAATTTATTTGAGCATAAGCTTTCGTGAGCTACAGCTCACTTCATTGGATGCATGTACCTTAGTTGTAATATTGATTCAAGTGAAAATACAACTTTCATGATCTTAATTAATGCTATGAGTTATTCAAATTAACTTATCTGTTGCTAATATAGGAATTTGGTCAAAAGTACAATGTTCTCTCTCTTTTCTAAAAAGTATTTGTATGGTATTAATGTACTAATTAATGCTCCAGACCTAAGCAAGTCATACTCATTCCTGAGTCTCAAGAAAAGAATTGTATTTTATGGAGTAGCAAACTACTACTGCATGAAATAAAAAACAGCTTAAAAGAAAAACAAACTTTGTACATACATTATTAAGCTTCAGCCTACAGATTTTTGGGATGATGCAAGACTTTTCTCCAGGCAACCCAATGCAAGAACCTATATGAATAACTGCAAATACTAATTTTTTCTTGTTAATAATTTTTACAGTACATTACAGGTTAAATGATTTAACAGACATTAGCAAATAAGAGCTTGAAATAAACCTTTGTAGGATGTTCACCACCACTATGGTTTGCAATGAAGAAAAATATATAGTAAACAGAATATGAGAAAAGCTTAGCCACAGTAATCTTTGGAAGGCATGGAAGCATATGCTAACAGCAGGGAGGACCACATTAAAAAATTCTAAATGTTAGATGACAATGCAGCAGTAAAGGATGGCACTGCAAGCAAATAGCGTGAATGAACATACACTGTAAATGGTTTTAGTTGACAAACCAGAATTTATAGTAAGAAAATCTTAAAGGTTCCCCAAATTACAGAGGCATTGATACAGCGCCCTCTGTACCTGAGAGATCCTGAGGGAGCTCTGATGCCACTTTCTTCTCTGCCACATTGTTGCTATCAAAGGTTTCTGACTGACACCCCATTGCGTTCTTCCCTTCAGAGGAACTAGTTTCTCCTGCAGAAGGATTTGTGGTGCTGCCGTCTGTGCTTGATGCCACAGAGTTACTTTTATCCCCAACGTCTGTTGGCTCTACAGTAAAATGCACAACAAATCTTTAAGGATATTCTTAACATTTCCTTACGATGTCATCTGGCCTTATCCATGCTAAAAAGCAGACTTCGTGCAGTTCCTTGTATTATGTCCACTTTGTAGCACCAAAATATATTGAGTGTATTTCTGCAGTAAGGATAGTGTCTTCAGAGAATCAGAGAACAGAAACAGGCCAAAACTACTCAATTCTACTTAAAAAATAGCATTAGAAATCAATCCTTTGACACTGGTGGATGTACACATATTGACTGCCATCAGTGAGCTCCATGCCAGAAAAGCCAGACATCTCAAAACAAAAATGGAGTCAAATTGTAAAACAGCAGTAGGGAAAATGAGCTATCCAACACTACCAAAGAGAAAATGGTATATATCCATAAAGAAGCAAACTAGCATTATCTCTTTTTATCACCATTTTAAAAGCAATTTTAAAAAAATCTTGCCGGTGTAAAAAATTACATTAATATTTCCAGAAGTAAATGTGATAGTAAAAGATTATTTAAAAACAACAAAAATATTGCTAATGCAAGGTCAGTTTCTTTACCTTCTGTTTTTCCTTTTTCTAAATCTTGTTCAGATGATGTTTCTTCATTTTTTTCCTGTAGCTGGTCTGCAGGTTCTTCCTTGCTTTTTTCAGTATCTGTTTGGTCATTATTTTCAACATCATTTTTATCCTTATCTGTTTCCTCAGCTGCTTGACTTTTATCCTCCACTATTTCTCCTTTTTTGACTCTAAGAGCGTCCAATATTTCATCTACAGTAGGAAAAAAAACAGTAAAATTCAGGCAACAAGCATCAAAATATCCTTTATAGAGCCATTAAGTAGAAGTCTTAAATCAAAAGTCATTTAAATCAAGATGGCCTTCAGGTTTTAAGAGCATTACCTTTCACAATCACAAAACAAAAGCCAGGAGCTAAGAACAAAAATTAACATCCAAGTTCTTACTCCTTTTTCCATTTTCAGAGATATGGAAATTTGAATGCTCGAGTTCTTGATTTCTCAACATTATGTTATGTACAAAGTACCAAACCCCTTTACACAGTCCTTTATTGTTCCACGGTAGATAAACTGAGATTCAGCTTACTGTTTATGGGGTTCTACATAAAGTTTAAAGATGCTATCACACTTTCTCTAAAAGATGAGGGTTTTGCTCCAGAGTTTTTGTTGAAAATGTTTGCATAGCCAGTGTCATATGCCTGTTCATTCCTGCCCCTCTTTACACTGGGGGAAATCAGGAGGTCAGGATCAAATCTGTTTCTGCCTTTAAAAAAAAAAAAGAGGTCTACATGGTTGCTTCCTTTTGTCTCCTTCCCTTGGGATTACACATCTATACACCAAAGACCAGCTATATGAGACTGTGATGCTAAGCACTGAAGTCAGTGTAATTTCTGTTCAACTACTTCTATAAAAATCCAAGCCATGTAACTTACTGAGAGTTGAGTATATGTATTGATGGTTGGCTCCAAATATCTGCTGAGCAGCACTCCACCCATGGCAATTCAAATTCACTGTTTTAACTTTTGAGTATTAAGTAGAAAGAATTAATTATGGAATCAGATTTTGTCTCCAGACAGATCTCTTTGGGATTTTTTTTAAAACATCACTTATACTGCCATTACAAGATCTGGTTTGACCAGTAAAACCCTGAAATAGTGATTTTGACTTGATTACTGTAACTTCTTATTGAGAATTAATTGAGGGTGCTCTCAATTCAATTCAGATTGCATGTGACTGAATTCTCACCAAGTCAATTCCTTCTCCATGTCATGCCATTCTTATCCTTACCCACTTTGGCTTCCAGTAAAGTATAATGGATTTGAGCATTAATCATTGAAACTCAATAATACTGCACCATCCTACCTCCTAGTTTTTGTTATTTTGTACTCCTTCTCTGAAGGATGCAAGAATAGCTGCTTTGCTCACAATGTTGAATGAAGGCTTTCTAAACTTCCAAAGACTTCATACTTTCAGTAATTATATCTCATAACTAATAAATATCCTTTCATCAAACATAAAAAGCTGAATTGCTTAAACTGCTAATTTAATATAGCCAAAGCTACATAAACGCATAAATACATATTTTATTTCGTAAGAAAAAAGGATTGCAATAAATATTGAGCGTGTAAGTTAAAGCCTTCGTTCCTTGAGGAAACTACACAGATGATACAAATCATTAGCTTGTGTAGGGCACGCATATAAACAAGGATTTAGATACAGCTTCTATGTAGTTGATACTTCATCTTACTTGTTTTCTCTGCCTAGAATTTCCCTAGATTTTGTACTTTGTCAAAGCTATCTAGAGAAAACAGATTATACCAAATGCCAAACCACATACATCCATGGAGTTCCTTTAAATCTTTCACATCTGAACCAAGAATTATTACCACAATACACATAACTCATAGAAAACACTTAATTCTTTCATTTACTAGTAACAGTAACATTACACAGTTGTGTTTGAGGAGCATTATGTACTTCCTCCAGTTAGTAGCAGCATTTAACATTTACTTTACACCATATTGCTGGATAATTAGAAATTCTAAAATTTAACATTATGGAATTTATATCTTTGGCACTTATTTGGAAGGGATTGTACTTTGACAGCAGTCTACAATATTCTATTAAAACACATGGCTCAGACTTCAATTTTTAACAAGAAGTTCTATGGAGAAATGAAATGTTAGTAAAAATGTTAAATTAAAACAAAGTTGACCAGATCTCATTCATAATTGTAGTGTCAATGTTTACAAAGTACTAGATAGGAAGTACAGGAGAAATTTCCTAATAATTAGAAAGCTACTAGAGTATTAAATATGCGGACCTGCAGATGCAGACGTCTAGGTCTCTAAACAAAACTTAACAGACCTAAAATTAAAAAGTCATATTTCTCAGGTAATTCAAAATTGTATTCTACCCCTTCAAAGAATATTACCTCCAGACAGAGAAAACAGGAAGGACAACTCCATTTTGAACCCCTGCCACTAATAATCCCTATGAAATCCAAAAAAGGTATAGATTTGGACTTTTCTCTGGAATGGTCATATCACCACATAAATTCAGTTAACAGGATACTTTAACCATTTTACTAATGAACACTATCTCTCTCCCTTTCCCCACTATACACTCTCTCTTACATGGAACATAACATTAAGTCAATGGAAATTCAGGACATAAGTATGTTTGGCAGTGCTAGAAAAATATGTCTAGAGGATATATCAAGCAGTCCAGCAGGACTAAAACTGTTGAAAACAGGAAGTATGGAAGCCACTTCAGAAATTCTTAACATTGCTACTGCCAGCCAGGTTGATGTTAGAAAGTTATTAACAATACATTTCAAAAAAGCATTGTGTATGTGAAACTTGGGGGCAGACATTACTGCAATGTTTGAAGACTCTGAAGTAAAATCATAATATGAAAGTGTTTTACATTCATTCCCATGATAGACAGATATTCCTACCATTTGCTGCAGCAAGGAAAGATTTGTTGTTGCCCCGTGCTTTGTTAGTAAGGTCTTCCGTGATATCCATATGCCGATGAATTTCTTGGCACATTTCTTCAAGAGTTTTGCAAAGATCAGCTTCCCAGTAATCTTTGTCTAGGCATTCAATTAACTGTGCCAGCTGGACCTTTGTGCTATAGTACCAGAGTTTCTTATCCTTCTCATTGTCTGAATCTTCCTCTCTGCAATAACAGTTTGAGAACAATTGTTTTATACATTTTAGATAAGCGAGGAAAATTAGATAAGATGAATTTACCTGCTCCTTTTTTCCAAGAAAATATTAAGCAATAAGGGCCGAATAAGATTAACACCTGAGATTCACCTTTGGCCTCCCAAGCTTCTAAAGAAGCTCCCTCTCTTTCCACCTCCAAATGTTCTTTTCACACCACTTCCTCCCTGTTCCCTCAAAAAAGCCAATATTCACAATCACTTCCCAGGGAGGTTAAAAGAAAAGCTTTTAAATCATTTCCTCAAATTTGGTTTGTCCATCTTCCAATAGGATTTACTACAGTTATTTTCCAATTATTACAATATTACTAAATGCCTCAACAAGCACTCCTAAAACCAATGCAATATTATGGCTTTGATGTATTTAAAATTTCAGTTGGAAAATTTAAGGATGGGGAATCCCATAATCACCATGAAATGTTTTATATTATTATTCAGATAGTATTTACCTGTGTGCGCACGCATCAGAGTGGTGAAGAAGGCATAGGCCCTTGCACTTGCTGCAGAGGATCTCTATTCAGATCCCTGTAATCTGGAAGTTTGGGGAGCACAATGCTCTGCTCCTCCTCTATACCTAATTCTTCCAAACAAACCAGTCTGAAGCAACCCCATCAGGGGAACTTGCCGAGTTTCCCCTCACTACTGGCCCTCTCCAGTATTTTTTTCCCCCCAATGAAAATATATGATTTGGCCTTATGTATTCAGGAACACAAGTATCCTTAGTGATTTGATTAAGTTTATTTACATATTAGAATACTTTAAATTAAGATTATAAAGCAAGCTAAACCAACAGTCAGTTACACACAGACAGTGCATAAAAATTCAAATTCACAGAAGTGGTGTTATGAAGACAATCATCCGCAAAATTGCCAAAATATCAGGAGCTTGGAAGTAATGGCAATATGACTTTACATTAAATCAACACCTTTCTAGACGTTACTTCAAAGTATGTTTTTGACTGGCTGACAGAGTCTGGCATATTGCAAATAAATACTACCCTTTCCACTAAAAAGTACTCAGAGGAATCTTTCTTTGCTTTTGGTAGGCAACTAAGACTTTAGTTAACTTAATTTATTCCTCTAGTCCATGGTCCCTAAGCTTTTTACCTGGGGTCCCCATTACCGCTGTCTGTGCCTCCTCCCTTCCCCAAAAACCGCCACTGGGAGCTAGGCCAGGAGCTAGTGCCAAAGCAGAGCAGGACTGTGTGGTGCTCCCTTCCTGCCCCCTGTGGAGGCTGGCCCCTGCCCTGCCGTATGCCCCACCCTCATAGAAGGGCACACCCCATAGTTTGGGGACTACTGCTCTAGTCTTTCTAATCTCCATCTGATCTTCATAGTTTAGCATATTTAGTTGTTTAGTGGTTTTAAAAGGTTTCCAACAAACATGGTTATTTAAGAAAATTTTCTGGTTGTTCACACAGATTACAGATCAAACGGATAATTCAAAAATAGTTTTTATATTGTCAACTCTTTGTTCTTATTTATCTCTGTGGTGTACTCCAACACTTAGCCACCTATATGTTTTTCAAACTTAACAGAGTTAATGGTTAAGCCATATTTCATCTAAACCAAGAAAAATTTATGCTAGTCTGATAAGTGCTTCAAATCCTACGAGTGAAGAGACTGTCGAACTACTGGGACATGGAAAGAAAAAGCAGGAGGCGGCAGAAACGCAAGAAGAGAAGGGAGAGAGAACAGCACGCACGTGACAATATAGCTTATTCAGAAAAAGGAAGAACTGACTGTAAACAAAAAGAACAGATAAGAAAAAAAGTGGTAAAAGAGCAAGAGGAAAAGAAAAAAGAATACATGCTTACAGTGTTGTATTTATTTGTTACTCTTGTTTTATATCCCTGGCAGACACACCACTGCAATGATGGGAGTGGGAAGGGTTGGCAGATCTGTTGTAGGAGCTAGACAGTCATTTTGCTGCTTAGTAATATTGTTGAGCACATGTAATTGTTGATAAGCATTATACTTTTATGAACTTACTTAATTACTCAGCAGCAGGCATGTTTGTTTTTCATTTTGAACCCAATTTATAAATCACACAAGATTACTGGCTAACCAACACAGAAGCCCACCTCACCTATCTATCTTAGCTACTTAGAAGACTCCCATTATCAAAGTATCTGAGTGTCTCTCAGTCTATAGTGTATTTATCCTCAACATCCCTGTCAGGTAGGGAAGTACTGTACTTTACAGATTGGAAATGGAGGCAGAAAGAAGCTACGTGACTTACCTAGACTTTGGCTGTGGCCATCAAGCAGGTTTCTTCCTCTGACCTTTTTTCCCCACCTAGCTTCCTACCAATGAATCCAAAATGCCACAGCTAAAGTCATATCTTTTGTTCTGACCATACAGTTACCCAGGCTAAGACACCCACCTCCTCCTCCCCCTCCCTCTGTTCTCATTTCTTCTTACTCCGGTGTTACAGGGCTCCCTTAGGTCACCCCATCATACAGCAATGTAGATTCGCATCTAGTAGATTTCTCTCTCAATTCCAGGCATAGAGACAGAGAGCTTACCCTACCATCTATAAATTGCCATGTCACGGTCTGAGATACCAACAGAATCCTGAGCCACCTAGATGGATGCTACATCACAAAGGGATGATATTTTACAGGAGAGACTACGAGGTAAAATTTTTGGATGTAGTCAAAGCTCTAATAGTTTAATGACTGCTCTGATCATGTACAGGAAACAGACTACTAAAAAACAAAAGTATTTTTTGAGAGTGCCATCTAATTTTTTCCACAGGGTTTCACTGGGCATGGTATTTCCCTTGCAAGAAAGCTACAAAGAACATAAGGACAGCCACACTGGGGCAGACCAATAGTCCATATAGCTCAGTATCCTGTCTTCTGACAGTGGCCAGTGCTAGATCCTTCAGAGGGAGTGAACAAAACAGCAATTTATTGAGTGATGCATTCCATTGTCCAGTCCCCAGCTTCCAGCAGTCAGAGCTTTAAGAACACTCAACTAATGGCTGTTCCTTTCTAGTTTAGGAACTGCTCTTCTCAGAGGACAGGGTGGATAAAAATCAATGATTTTTTTTTAAATAAAAAAATCAGTTTTATTTAAATCCATTTTTCTGATTAAATAGTTTTTTTCTTCAAAAAGCATTTTAAGATAGTTTTAATTAAGATATAACACAGCTCAAAAATATCTCATCACGGAATAGGGATTTAAATTCTAATTCTATTGTATGAGACAATATATTCACATAATGTTTAAGAAAAGTTTGTAAATGAGTTCCAATAGTTCATGGATTAGGGACCCAATCTTAGGGGGTTCCAGGAGCTTCTGTATAGATTTAGGTTAATCTTTCTATCTCCCCAATGGGATTCAGTGCTCAGTCTAGAAGCTACCATCAGAGATGCTTAGTTTGCAGTTCTCAAACCGTGGATTTGTGTCTTCAGAGATAACATGCTTGTTAACAGCAAAAATGTTTTAAAAATAAATAAATATATAGAGAGGTGAGAAATAACAGACCTCAACCCCATTGTCCCTCTGCAAATTTGTGTTCACAGAGTCAATCCCTTACCTCTCTCTAAAAGTGCAAAGTTTCAGAAAGTTCAATGAATAGAAGATTGTTGGGGGAAGAGTAGATCTGGACAAGGAGAAGAAGTCTGGAGATAAATGTGAGAAGGGAGGGATAGGCAGTAGAAACAAAAGTGAAACTGATTGAGCAGCATATTCCAGAAGTCTTGAGGTCTTTGAGTGTACCCTTCATGGATTTGAGATCTACCATACCATTCTCTCACTAGAAGGGAAACCTATAATGACAGCAGGCCATAAAAAAGACCCAGTTTGGGAATATTTTAATGAAGTTCCTCTACCTGTGGGTAAGACAAGCATGCATGCAAAACAAACAGTGCAAAAAAGCAAATCAAAGCCCGGTTGACCGAATGAAACAACAGCATGAGAAGTGTTCCTTCTCAGGAAGAAGCTTTGTTGAAGATGATGAAAGGAACACATCTGAACAGGCAGAATCTTCAGGCTGGTAAACTTTTTTATTTCATACTTCTTAAGGGCTGCCTGTCTTCCTTATGGAATATTCTTGAATTCTCATGTCTGAGCAAAAAATATATTTGTTACTCTATGGTACTATCATTTTAGATACAGTTGTGATAAAAATAAATAACTGAAATAGGCAGATCTTCCTGTTACAATTTCACCGTTAAAGTAGTACCGAGTGTCAGTGAATGCAATGAGTAATACTAAATGAGCAGTATAGTAATAATAATTAAATAACTGCATTGACTTATTTTGTATGGGAGAATCCATCCTCAACATACAGGATTCTGAAGACTATCCACCTTGAAGATCACCATCATTTTCTATAGTTTCAGAGTTATCTAACAATGATAGTGTTTCAGTCACATCATGTATGTCACACAGCTACAGTATATGACCTTTTGCAAAAAGAAAAAAAAAAACCTCCATCATCCAGAAACAGCCATTGATAAATTTGTGATAAGAACCAGCAGATTACAAAAAGAGGTAATTGATGAAAAAACGTCCTGGTTTGTTTATGCAACAAACTCTCCTTTCCCTATGACTGAGACCCCACACTTCATTAACATGGTTCAGTCACTAAGACTAGGATACAGTCCACCCAACAGAGCAGGTGTTGCAGGCAAATTGCTGGATAAAGTGTATGAAAGAAAAACTGAGCAGTGTGCAAAAGGTCTAGAGCAGTGTTTCCCAAACTTGGGACGCCGCTTGTTCAGGGGCTGCGGGAAGTGGTGCGGGCCAAGGGACGTACTAGCCGCCACTTCCCACAGCCCCCATTGGTCAGGCACAGCGAACCGCGGCCAGTGGAAGCCGCGATCGGCCGAACCTGCGGACACAGCAGGTAAACTAACCGGCTGGGCCCGCCAGGGGCTTTCCCTGAACAAGCGGCGTCCAAGTTTGAGAAACACTGGTATAGACAGTGAAATTAACAACCTGAGTCTTGACAGGTGGAGCAATGTCCACAATGATCCTGTTGCATGTGCTTGTGTGACAATCGAAGAAGGGAATAAAAAAAAGGAGTACTCGTGGCACCGTAGAGACTAACCAATTTGAGCATAAGCTTTCATGAGCTACAGCTCACTTCATTGGATGCATCCGATGAAGTGAGCTGTAGCTCACGAAAGCTTATGCTCAAATAAATTTGTTAGTCTCTAAGGTGCCACAAGTACTCCTTTTCTTTTTGTGGATATAGACTAACACAGCTGCTACTCTGAAACCTGTCATTGAAGAAGGGAATGTCTTCCTTACAGAAACAACTGATACATCAGGAAACGCACACACAGTGAAATACTTACAAGAAGTAGCAGTAAAAGCAATAAACTGAAAAAAAAATTCAAATGTCTAGTATGCAGCTTGGTCACAGACAATGCTGCAAATGTATCCAAGATTAGAAGAAATTTAGAAGAGAGTCCCAAGCTAACATCATATGGTTGCAGTGCTCATTTATGCACTTCCTAGCCACAGACTTCAGTGTTCCAGAAATAATGGCTAATAATGTTGAAATTGCAAAATACTTCCATAACAACCACTTTGCAGCAGCTGCTCTGAAAAAGTGGGAGGAACCAAGCTAACTCTCCCACAAGACGTGCGACAGAACTCAGTACTGAACTGTTTTGAGGACTATATCAAGATCTGGCCTAATCTGATGACAGTTGGTGAACAAAATAGTGAAAAAATAGCCAAAGTTCTCCACATTGGGCTTTAGAGAAATGTTGAACACATGCAGAGTACCCTGAAGTCTATTTCTGTAGCCTTGAACAAAATGAAGGGAAATAGCTATAAATAGCTGTTTTATTGCCGATGCTGTTGAAATTTGGAAGGAACTGAGATCTTAAAGATAAATATGCAAGGACAGAGTTAAATTACAGCATTTAAAAAAACGAATGTGACAAGAACTGTCTCCAGCTCATTTTCTTGCCAATATTCGCAATACTTGGTACCAGGGTCAAACCTTGACTGCTGAAGAAGAGGAACTGGCTATGACATGGACATCCAGCAATCATCCCTCCATTATGCCAACTATAATAAACTTCAGAGCTAATGATGAACCATTCAAGAAATATATGAACTGGTGGAAGTCACTTAAGCACTTGGATTCAGAGACTGTTGAAGTGATAATCTCACTTTTAATAGCAGTAGCTTCTTCTGCTGGTGTAGAAAGAATATTTTCTGTCTTTGGACTAATTCATTCCAAATTGAGAAATCGTTTGGGACCTGAAAAAGCAGGAGAGCTTGTTTTTCTTTTCCAGATTATGAACAAACAGGAAAATGAAGTTGAAGATGACTGAGTTAGCTGCAGAAGCCAATATTTTATGTTCCTCATGTTGATCTGGCTGACATAGTCGATTTATTTTTTATTTAAAAAAAAACAAAAACAAACGTCATTTAACTATTTTAGTTAAGCAATTTTAAAAATCTTGAATGTTTAAATTCAAAAATTCATATGCTTGTTTTGTTGAAATATTATAAGCTTGCTGTTGAAGAAAAAAATCCAGAATACACAACATTGATTTAGTTAAATAAAACAATTTAAATGTTAAATCTTCTCCTAATACAGCAGGGCAAGAAAATCCTCCAAAATATTAATGATGATTAACCTGTTGAATTGGAGATATTTATGAAGTCACTGGGAGGTGAACTATCTGCTTCAATTACCTTTGGTAAATGAAATAACCAAACAATAATTCATTTTCCGACGTAGCTATGAAACTAATCTGAAAAGTTTTCAAAATAAATCACTTTAAAAACGTATAGTGTGTACCTTCTAAAAATGAAACCTCCATCTCTCTCTCTGAGTTGTGAAGAATATGTATTAAGGTTATAACAACCAACAAGAATGCACTTTTATGTAGAAACCCACTATTAAATCGAGTCTTCCTGACTAGTGATTTATATCAAATCCACCCTGCCAGAGGATTTTCCCTTCTTGGGATGATGTCAAATAGAGATTGAAAAGGGCATCAGACATGAAGAAATCCAAAGAAAACAAGGACTCAGGTCTACTGATGCCCATGATCTGGGCCTGCTGGGAGCCTTACAGAATGAGAGAGATGAGATCTGGAGTTTGTGTTGACAGTGTGGGAGGTACATCCTTGCCACTCAAAGAAGCTGTTTCAACAGAAACACCTGATATTTCTGGGCTGGATTAGTCAGCACTGCTCCTAGAGAATGAATCAGGAGAGACAATGGAGGGAGGATAGAACCAGAGAAACAGAATGGGATCCAGGACTCTTGCTGCTTCTGCTACATTTGGGGCAAAAGGAGTCTGCTAGAGCACGGGTGAGCAGAAACTCCCATACCTTGGACACTTTCTTCCCCTCTGTCCAACCCGGCCTTTTGGTTTTGAGGACATGTTCAGCTTGACATAGTGAAATCACAGGAAAAACTAAATACCTGTAAAGCCTGGTCCTGCTTGAGTAAACAGGCTTCCAGCCCTTCCTAATACTGCTATGGAGTGGGGGAGACCACACATACACAAAGCTGAACAGAAGCAGAGGCCTCCAATCTATGGAAACCTCAGCACTACTGACAACTGAAACAGGAAGTACTGAGTAAAAGGAATCCTCCTGGTGTCCTTGATATACTGCCCTAAAGTCCCCCCCCCACACCCACACCGGATTCGTTGGCGGGTTGGAGGGGGGAAAAAAAAAAAAGGCCAAACTTCTGCCTAAAAAAAGGCCACAAACATCCCAGACTAACTTTTGTCGGTCTTGAAATGGAGTCTGGGTTTAAATATGGCTGCAGTACCACAAGCATGCTACCAGACCAGCCAATATCAGGTTTAAGGGGGGAAATCTCAAGACAAATTTTACATTTTAGTATGTCTACACAGTAACAAAACACCTGCAGCTCGCCTGAGTCAGCTGACTTGGGCTTGCAGAGCTCAAGCTGCGGATCTGTAAAAATGTGGTGTAGCTGTTTGGGTCAGATTGTAACCAACGCTCTGGGGCCCTTCTGCTTTGTGGGGTACCAGAGCTTGAACTCCAGCTTGAGCCTGAACATCTACGCTGCAATTTTTACAGTCCCACAGCACAAATCAGTTGACATGGGCTAGCTACGCGTGTTTAATCGCTGTGTAGACATTCCCTATCTTATCTTTAAAGCGTGGAATTGAATGTTTAATATTAGTAAGTATGTTGAGTTTTGACAGAGGGATCAGAGGCTGCTAAATAGCCTGGGAGCTTGATTTATGGCTCTCTGTTAATCCAAACTATTACAGTTGATGTTTCTCCCACTTCCTCCTCATTTCCAGAGATTCTGGTTAAGCAATATCTCCAATGGAAAATGTTAAGACCTTCAGTGTAACCAGAATGACTTAATAAGGGGAGGTACAAGTTTGAGTTGGGGCCACTATGCCTGATTAAACTGGTGGAGCCACTACCTACCACCTTTGGCTTTAAGTTTTAAGAAAATATATTGAGTGGAGATGGAAGTTTGTCAAGGTAAACTTTGAAAAATGTTACATCAATGCAAAATTGAGAATCTGAGACCCGTTTTGTAAGAATCAAATTACTACAGAACAAGGATCTAAATTTGACATTACTAACAGATGTTAGATAATTAAACTACCATCCCCTTCTTGCCCTCTCAGTCCTCATTTTAGGGCAAAGCTTTTTTCAAAATTTTATCTTGTGTACTGATTTAACTGTTTTAGTTGCATTTTTTACTCCTGGGGAATTCTGCGCAGAATTCATGTCCCCCACAGATTTCTTTGCTTCCCTGCAGAAAAATTATTTTTTATTAATTTATTAATTTAATTTAATTAATTAATTTTTTATTAATTTATTATTTTTTAATTAATGTCTATTATTATAGACCTACTTGCTGACAGGTAGGGCTGGTCTCCGCTACTGGGGAGACTGAAGCTGCTGCAATCTAGTGAAGACCCACTAGATCGACTGCAGAATGCTCTCCGGTTGACCCTGGTACTCCAGCTCTCCGAGAAGAGTAAGGAAAGTCAACTGGAGAGCATCTCCTGTCGATTCTGCGCCGTGAAGACACAGGGGTAAGTTATTCATGCAGCTGAAGTAGTGTAACTTAGGTCAACTTACCCCTGTAGTGAAGACAAGCATGCATTTTGAAATATATTACCAAAACAATTGAAACTGGTGTGATTATGTAGTATTATAACAACATTTGCAGAATTTAAAAATAGTGTGCAGAATTTTAAATTTTGCGCGCAGAATGCCCTCAGGAGTAATTTTTCTCCTTCCTTGGTTGTTCTTTTTGTTTACAGGTTAGTAGTTACTACTCAGCATAATGCATATTCAGTACCAAAAAATGCACTAAAAAACAATAAAACTGTTGCTGTAAAATTTGACACTGCAATTAACAACCATCAACAATTATATCTGAAAAACAAGTACTGTAAAAATTAAAATTTGTGACAAATCATACTGGTACATTTTCTCTTGTTATTAAGATTGTTTAATGGGGGGGTTAAGTTTTCCGTTCCATTCCATGGCAAACTATAATCTCAAATTGTACCTGCAAGAGTAGAGACTCCATATTAACACTGAAGTAAATCACTGATAAGTATCTGGAAGCCTAGATAGTGCCAAAAATGGCAAAAATTTTAATTTTCAGTTTTAATAGTGTAATGTTAGCATAACAAGATTTCTAAATTATTTAAATCTGATATACTGTAACCATTCTCAGGTTCTAAAGAACCTTTTCTCCTGAGTATCTGAACCGAGTTTCTCCCAACACCATTTTGGGATCTTAGGGAAGGGAGAGGAGATAATTAACATTATCTGAATTTATGTTAGCATGTATTACAAAAATCTTTAACCTAATCAGTTTCATGCTCTAGTTCTCACACACACAACTGGGATTGTCAGTATTGGCAGTATTAAAAAGGGAATGTTTAAATTCAAGGAAATCTTTAACTGAAATTTAGGGCTACCCCCTTTTTCAAAAAAATCTTTATATTTTGCGCCTAATACACCTGACAATGTACCTTTAAAGAATTAAAAGACTTCCAATTAAGCAGTTTAGATAATAAAGAGCCTCAATTTCATTTTCTTTTAAAGTGTTCACATTTATTTAAGATTCCAAATACTTAGAGTTTAGAACTGTTCGCACACCAATCAGATCACTACTTTCTGGGTACTCTACAGGTGCATTTAGGTATAATTTTTAAATTCCTGTGGTTCTAAAAGGTCACACATGTAAATCTTATTCCACATATGTTTCAACTACAGCCTCCAACCAACTGTTCCCCCTGAAGACTAGTGGTCCACTAAAACCACAGGAATTATCAGTGACTTCCATGGACTCTGGATTAGGCCCAATAATGGGTTTAAGGAGAAAAATGACAAAGGAATGCTGCTCACTGAAAACACACCGAGTAGCTCCCATTTGACTCCAGCCTTGTAACAATAAGGTGGTAACAAGATGACACAGGAGCACTTAAGTACTTCAAATCAGCACACAAACAATGCAGAGATGAACTCTGTCTTAGCTCTGTAAAGAACATTTAAGTGTTTACACCACTAGTTCACTTCTACATTTTGAGACAAGTACTTATTTTATTCTTAAATGTTTGATTATTCTCTTATGACTGAAGCGGAAGTTCACATTTTTAGCACTTTATTTTCTAGCCTCCATTTGCCGAGGGAAAAGGAAGTGCACTGAAAAAGTCAGACATATGCATCTCCAGTGCAAGTTTATTGCAAAAAGAGATGTTTGGAAAAAAATCAAAATAATTCAAATAGGAAAAATAGATATTTTTAGATAGCCTTTTTCCTCTGAGTAAATACAACCTAGGAACAATTACCCTTCATAAACCCCATTTTCTTCTTTATTCTCCTGCAAAGACTGTCTGACTGACTAATCCTCTCAGCTGAAAAGGAAGCGTCAGTTCTCCTTAAAAAAGGAAAGGAGTACTTGTGGCATCTTAGAGACTAACAAATTTTATTTGAGCATAAGCTTTCGTGAGCTATAGCTCACTTCATCCGATGAAGTTTGGGATTTTTTGTAAGTAGTGAATGGATTTAATATTTTTCCTAGGATGAAAGCTGCTCCCCAAATCTTTAAATGCACAAGTGGGAATTCAGAGGAATAATCTATTGCTAATGGAAAATGCCCACTTCCAAAGAGCTGAGGAGCAGCGTGTCTCATAGCCTGACAAATCAGGCTACGTAATTCATCAGAAACCAACAGAGGGCAGCCCTCATCTGATTGAGGTCTCACATACAGAATAAAGTTGACAAGATCAGGCTGATCAACCTGAACAATACATATAGGCTGCAGTTAGCCCCAAAAATCTTACAGAAGATTAACTGCTACAACTGTGGCTTTTATGATCTGGGGATATTAAAAGTAATTAGAATGACAAGAAAAAACCCTCGCCTCACAATTACAGGACACGCCCTGTAATATTCTCTGTTAACATGTTGAAGTTATACCCTTGGTGGATTTAACCTCAAGAACTAGTCAATACTTTAAAAGAAAAGGAGTACCCGTGGCACCTTAGAGACTAACAAATGCTGACAGCTTGTGCCACTAATAAATTTGTTAGTCTCTAAGATGCCACGGGTACTCCTTTTCTTTTTGCGAATACAGACTAACACGGCTGCTACTCTGAAACCTGTCAATACTTTAAGTATCAATGAATGATTATGTACTAATGCTAGCAGGAAGAGATGACAGTACATTCTGAAGGACTACAAATGCATAGTTTTGCCTGATGTCTTGCAAGTGACAGAATCATATTGATGGCCCCTCCTCCCAGAGATTCTGACTAACATTTTGATATATTTCAAAGTAATTAATTTTGTAAAATTTTGTTAACTGTAACTTATTATGGACCATTTTCTCCAGGGTTAAATGCTTATTGGGAGATGGTATGAAGAGATAATAAAGCTCACTATGTTAAGCATTTTATTTCTCTTCATAAATTTCCACTTCTCTTCCCTTTTCACAGCTACTGTGTTAGACAAGATTTTCAGTAGTAGTCAGGATTCCACTATCTATTTTCTATTAGAAAATAAAGATCCATTTACAACTCCAAATTTAACTTTTCGGGGAGGAGGAGAAAAAAGATCAGAGTACCCTGAGCTACCATAAAGCATCTTAGATTGTGATTATTAATCACATTTATGACAGCAGTACCTAAAGACCAACCAAGAATGGGTTCCCAAAGTGCTAGGTACTGTAGAAACAAAAAGAAAAGGAGTACTTGCGGCATGTTAGAGACTAACAAATTTATCTGAGCATAAGCTTTCGTGAGCTACAGCTCAGTTCATCAGATGCATTCAATGGAAAATACAGTGGGGAGATAATTTATATACACAGAGAACATGAAACAATGGGTGTTATCATACACACTGTAAGGAGAGTGATCACCTAAGATGAGCTATTACAGCAGGGGTGGGGGGTACCTTTTGTAGTGATAATCAAGGTAGGCCATTTCCAGCAGTTGACAAGAATGTCTGAGGAACAATGGGGGTTGGGGGAAGAAGGGGAAAGTTTTACTTTGTGTAATGACCTATCCACTCGCAGTCTCAATTCAAGCCTAAGTTAATTGTATCCAGTTTGCAAATTAATTCCAATTCAGCAGTCTCTCGTTGGAGTCTGGTTTTGAAGCTTTTTTGTTGAAGGATAGCCACTCTTAGGTCTGTGATCGAGTGACCAGAGAGATTGAAGTGTTCTCCGACTGGTTTTTGAATGTTATAATTCTTGACGTCCGATTTGTGTCCATTTATTCTTTTACGTAGAGACTGTCCAGTATGACCAATGTACATGGCAGAGGGTGAATTTAGCCGTATGGAGTGGCAATCAACTTCATGAAAAAACTCCTACAGATACAGACAGACATCTTCCTTTCCAAATGCAAACAGATGGACATCATACCAAAAGGACTGAAGGTAAAAATTCCATTACAATCTACATACCACACAGACTATGCTGACAGCTTGTGCCACACACTCTCAAAGAAACTGCGGAACCACCTGATCAACATCCTCTACAGCAAACAGGGAAAGATTAAGAATGAGCTCTCAAAACTGGATACTCATAAAAAACCAACCTACCACACAAACTTCCTCATGGCTGGACTTTACAAAAACTAGACAAGCCATTTACAACACACACTTTGCTTCTCTACAAAAAAAAAAAGGACACTAAGCTATCTAAACTACTACATGCCACAAGGGGCCACAACAGTGGTTCCCTTAACCCACCCAGCAATATTGTTAATCTATCCAACTATACTCTTAGCCCAAAAGAAGAATCTGTCCTATCTCGGGGCCTCTCCTTCTGCCCCTCCACCCCCACAAACATGATACAGTTCTGTGGTGACCTAGAATCCTATTTTCGACGTCTCTGATTGAAGGAATATTTCCAACACACCTCTGAACAACATACTAACCCACAGAGACCTTCCTACCAATACCACAAAAAGAAGGATTCTGGGTGGACTCTTCCTGAAGGTCGAAACAGACTGGACTTCTACATAGAGTGCTTCCGCTGACGTGCATGGGCTGAAATTGTGGAAAAGCAGCATCACTTGCCCCATAACCTCAGCCGTGCTGAACACAACGCCATCAACAGCCTCAGGAACAACTCTGACATCATAATCAAAAAGGCTGACAAAGGAGGTGCTGTCGTAATCATGACTAGGTTGGAATATGAACAAGAGGCTACTAGGCAGCTCTCCAACACCACTTTCTACAAGCCATTACCCTCTGAGGGTTACCAAAAGAAACTACAGCATTTGCTCAAGAATCTCCCTGAAAAAGCACAAGAACAAATCTGCACAGACACACCACTGGAACCCCAACCTGGGGTATTCTATCTGCTACCCAAGATCCATAAACCTGGAAATCCTGGACGCACCATCATCTCAGGCATTGGCACCCTGACAGCAGGATTGTCCGGCTATGCAGACTCCCTCCTCAGGCCCTACGCTACCAGCACTCCCAGCTATCTTCGAGACACCACTGACTTCATGAGTAAACTACAATCCATTGGTGATCTTCCTGAAAACACCATCCTAGCCACTATGGATGAAGAAGCCGTCTACACCAACATTCCACACAAAGATGGACTACAAGCCGTCAGAAACAGCATCCCCGATACTGTCACAGCTAATCTGGTGGCTGAACTTTGTGACTTTGTCCTCACCCATAACTATTTCACATTTGGGGACAATGTATACCTTCAAATCAGCGGCACTGTGATGGGTACCCGCATGGCCCCACAGTATGCCAATATTTTCATGGCTGACTTAGAACAATGCTTCCTCAGCTCTCGTCCCCTAATGCCCTACTCTACTTGCGCTATGTTGATGACATCTTCGTCATCTGGACCCATGGAAAAGAAGCCCTTGAGGAATTCCACCATGATTTCAACGATTTCCATCCCACAATCAACCTCAGCCTGGACAAGTCCACACAAGAGATCCACTTCCGGGACACTACGGTGCTAATAAGCAATGGTCAAATAAACACCACCCTATACCAGAAATCTACTGACCGCTATTCCTACCTACATGCCTCCAGATTTCATCCAGGTCACACCACACAATCCACTGTCTACAGCCAAGCTCTACAATATAACCGCATTTGCTCCAACCTCTCAGACAGAGACAAACACCTACAAGATCTCTATCAAGCATTCTTACAACTACAATACCCATCTGCTGAAGTGAAGAAACAGATTGACAGAGCCAGAAGACTGCCCAGAAGTCACCTACTACAGGACAGGCCCAACAAAGAAAATAACAGAACGCCACTAGCTGTCACCTTCAGCCCCCAACTAAAACCCCTCCAATGCATCAACAAGGATCTACAACCTATCCTGAAGGATGACCCATCACTCTCACAGATCTTAGGAGACAGGCCAGTCCTTGCTTACAGACAGCCCCCCAACCTGAAGCAAATACTCACCAGCAACCACACACCACACAACAGAACCCCTAACCCAGGAACCTATCCTTGCAACAAAGCCCGTTGCCAGCTGTGTCCACTTATCTGTTCGGGGACACCATCATAGGGCCTAATCACATCAGCCACACATCAGCCATCAGAGGCTTCTTCACTTGCGCATCTACCAGGAAGATATATGCCATCATGTGCCAGCAATGCCCCTCTGCCATGTACATTGGTCCAACTGGACAGTCTCTACGTAAAAGAATAAATGGACACAAATCAGACGTCTAGAATTATAAATTCAAAAACCAGTTGGAGAACACTTCAATCTCTCTGGTCACTCGATTACAGACCTAAGAGTGGCTATCCTTCAACAAAAAAGCTTCAAAAACAGACTCCAACGAGAGACTGCTGAATTGGAATTAATTTGCAAACTGCATGCAATTAACTTAGGCTTGAACAGAGACTGCGAGTGGATGGGTCATTACACAAAGTAAAACTATTTCCCCATGTTATTTCCCCCTCTTCCCCCACTATTCTTCAGATATTCTTGTCAAATGCTGGAAATGGCCCACCTTGATCATCACTACAGAAGATTTTCTTCCTCCCCTCTCCCCCACTCCCCGCTGGTAACAGCTCATCTTAAGTGATCACTCTCCTTACAGTGTGTACGATAACACCCATTGTTTCATGTTCTCTGGGTATATAAATCTCCCCACTGTATTTTCCACTGAATGCATCCAATGAAGTGAGCTGTAGCTCACGAAAACTTATGCTCAAATAAATTTGTTAGTCTCCAAGGTGCCACAAGTACTCCTTTTCTTTTTACGAATACAGACTAACACGGCTACTACTCTGAAACCTGTAGAAACAAAACAATAGACAGCTTGAACTCATAGCTCTATGCATTCACTTCCTCTTTATAGCCTGAAGACTTATTTCATTTGTACATGCTCTCCATCACCGCAGTCCTGGCTGTGAACAATAGAGTGTGATCCAAGAGTATTTCTATTAGTCAGGCACAGGCAGACCATCAACTGTCACCAATATTCAACAATCAAATCTCCATCAGCAGGGGAAAACAGTATTCTGAAGTTGCTCCTAAATCCTGGTTTCTATGCAGCCTGCTGCTACGAAAGCACTGGATAGATCCATTTTAAGTGATGTTAACAAGAAGTTCAATATTGTTAGAAAGGATATTGTAATGTTATTTTTCATATTTTTTAAAGTCATCTCTTATTGTCTGCAGTAACTCTGTGGATGCTCAAGACCAAAACATATTCCTTTACTGAGATTCCATTTCCCTTCTCCCACATTCATGCCTACTACACACTGGTTTGTGTTTGCACATGAGCATTGGGCTGAAAGTTGTCATACATAGAAGAGTATTTAAACATTCGTTTTGGCTAATGGGTGAATGGATGAATTACATGGATTTTGGAACCTACATAGAAAAGTACACAGGAACTTTGGTCTTATATTACAAAAATATATCTATATTATATTAAGATGAAAACAGTACTTATAGGAAAAAGGTTTTAAACAAATATTTAACATCCTAATGTTCTTCAGAATAAACTAAAAGGACAGGATTTACTTACATAATAAGTCTTCTGTTCAGAAACCAATATTTCCGTCTGTTTCTGTCGTATCCAATGGGTTCATGTCGAATATATGGTTTATTTTTTTGGATTTCAGCAACACAGTCAGTTACACCAGGCACCTTATGTGCTACACAGACCTCACACTGCCATTCGTCCTCTGGTACCTCTTCAAGAGGTGGTTTCACACACTCTAAATGGTACACAGCTGAGCAAGTTTCACAGCAAAGCAAATCCCCCAGTTTGTGACAAACCCTACAGTGATCATCATACTGGATAACACCTTCGGACATTAGCTCCTCACGTGCAATGTTTGTTGTAAGAAACTGATCTACTAAGAACTGTAGAACTTTGATTTTACTCTCTACTGGTCCATAAGGATAGTCCTCTGCCTCTTGATAAGGAAGAACATGATGGTATTCCTTGTCACTCTCACAATATACCCGCAGAACCTCTGGCCACGTCATTCCATCTATGAAATACAAAGTGGAATTAACGCTATCTTTGAGGTCAGCAGGTCCAAAGGTAGTATTTGAAGTGTCTTCTTCTCGTAAAACTGCTTTTAAAAGCACTATATGCATCTCTGCCATAAGTGTGCATTGCTCTTGACTTACCAGAGCAGCACAGAAGTCCTCAAAACGAAAAGGAGACAGGCGTAAAACAGTGCCAAAGTTCCGTAGTACCTCATAGATGGCAATAACATTCATTATATGCTCATTAGGCACCATTAAGTCCTCAGAGGATTTAGGAAAGTCAAGGAGCGGTATGTCTTTTTCTTCCAATATTGGAGAACGTGGACGATGCACTCTTTGTCTTCTTCTACCTGTAAATAAAAGTAACAGTAAGTTTTGCTAATCACAAACCAATATACTTGAGTGTGCCTCCTATGAACAGACTTCATGGGTAAAAATTTTCCTTCAGAGCTACTGGAAATTAAATCTTCATGTTTTATCAGCAGCTGCACTCAGCTAAATGTACTATTTCTCCATTTACTCCCAGTATTTTCACCCTACCCATATTTTTTAAGAGTACTAAATAAAATTACTTCACAAGCCTAGATCACAAGTCTCACTTCACACTCATGTTTAAACTTCAAATTTTTAATACAGTTAAAAACAATTTCATAAGTAATCTAAATCTGACATCTAATTCTTAAAATGAAATGTAAAATCCAGACTGAGTATTCAAATTGGCAAAGTAAGCAGAATCAGAAACCTAAATAAATTGAAAACAAGCTGACAAATGCCCTAAGCACCCAAAACACTGATAGTTTCTCATTTTAATTCAGTATGGCTAGTTGTTTTGCCAAAGCTTTCAGTAAAATTTCCTCTCTCTGAAAGCTTTTAATTCTTAACTGATTTTTATACTCAATACAATTCTTCAAATTGACATTTTATTCAAATGAAACTGGAGTACTAACAACAAACCACGTTGCTATTTGCCTACTCAGCAATGGTGTACAAACACTTTGTGGCAAGTGGGTGTCTTCAACTATCAGTTTTTGCAGAAACTAAGTTTCTTCTTTTAAAAAATTAAGTTTCCAGCCCATCTGGTTGTGAAGGAAAGCTTCCAAATACGTACTGATGTCCTGTCTTCCTAAATTTGGAAACAGATTCAATGCTCTGCTATTTTGCCTGTCTATAAATCAACTGAAGAGTAAAATTAACAGGACTTTGATCAGCATCTCTATTGCTAATGAAAATTTGTGCCAGTGGTGAAACTGATCAGTATGTCAATTTCACTGCAGAGGCTTGGAGAAGACAGAAGTACCAGAGCCAAACACTGCAGGCTACTTACTGGGGAGGACATAAAGAGAATAGGCAAGGAGCAGATCAGCAAAGACCCACCCCTAACTTTCAGGAAACCCTGGAGTGGAGAGCTTAGTTTTGTTTTTTGCAATCAGGAGACTATTGGGGTTTTCAAATTTACTGAAAATGGAGTCCCAGTCAGGGTTGAGTTAGAGCACCCTCCCCTTTTACAACAGGTGGGAATTGTGGATAAAATGGCTTTCTAACCAGAGTACTCCCTCTGGCCATTGCTGGTGGTTCTCCCCCCCGCGCCCTGTCCCACACACACACCCACCTATCAAGAATAGACTTGATCTTCGCTTCTGGCTTGTCAGTATCTGGTAAATGTTTAAAAACATGTTTTCAATAAAACAGAAAAGGACTTCTCCTTACAAAGTTTCCAGCCTCAGAAAAATTAATTTTATGCCTTTTCTAATGATCAGAAGCCAGTGCTGATCTTAAGAATGCCAAAGTAATATTTCAGTTTCCTTAGATTTAGAGGGAAGGTCACTCTTCAGAGAGGCATTCTAGAAAAGGGGGAGGCGGGGAGCAGGACAGGGGAAATCCCATCTCACCTAACCAATCAGAAAAGCTATTCAACACACACAGGAAAACCAGGCATAATCAGCACAGCCTTCTAGAAGGGGAGCAATGTCACAAGATTTAAAAAAAAAAACCAAAAAACCAAAAACCTCTATCTCCACTGTGTGAACTATCAAAGAAGGATAAAGAATGCTTATTTCTTTACATGGTGCTACAGCAGTTTTTTTAAAAACCTACAAATATGTTCAATGTTTACTGGGTTAATTTAAAAGGAAGGATTCAACTACAGGTAATTGTTTTGGAGCTATTAGATTTGAGTATTCAGATGAACTCACCAAAACTGTTAGAGCTTTTAAACTCAGTAAAGGGTTAGGCTTCCAGACAAGTGATTCAAAAGACTGAAAAGAAAACCTAATTTTAAAAAAATGTGTCTTTCATTCAACACAGCAATCTTGTAATCTTGTTGTATTTTAGTCAGTAACTCAGCAACTGTCAATATGTAAAAGGAACAGTCTGAGCTGAACTCTGTTGCCAGAGTTTCTTTACAGGGAAAATCTAAACAAAAATAAATGAGAAAGTGAAATTATCCACAAGGATAATTCCAATTACAGGTAATAAATTAGATGCATTTGCCAATGATCCAATTAAAACAGGCAGTGCCATACAAAACTTTACATAAAGTTTTGTATTTATATTATTAAACCTCATGGGCTAAAATCAGAGTTTATACAGAAGTTCAAATTGACCCCAAAATTTGAAAGTCAAGATGGATTCTTTCCTTCTTGTGTATTGCCACCAGTGAGAGGTCAGGCTGGCCAAATTATGTCCTCAGTGACCATTGTTCAACCCCACTGTCTTCAAGGGGTTTTCACTGGTGTAAGTTATCGACCCTGTAATTGAAAGAACTAAACATTAACAAAAGCAGATATCAACCAACCGTAGGGTTTGATAGAGAGATGACTGAATGAATACACAAAAGGATAGATCTGTTGAGTTAGAGGGTGCCATTTTTGCATGGGTTTTTCCCCAGAGCAGAATACATTTTAAAGCAGCACCCAAACTTTAAGGTGGTACTAAAGAGAAAAACTCACAATTAACAAAAATACAAAACAAAAAGTAACACCTATTTTTAACGAGCGTTATGTTCCATAAAAGATGATTTGACAGATCTTTTCTTTTTGTAATGGAACTGAGTACTTGTGGCACCTTAGAGACTAACAAATTTATTAGAGCATAAGCTTTCGTGAGCTACAGCTCACTTCATCGAATGCATCCGATGAAGTGAGCTGTAGCTCACGAAAGCTTATGCTCTAATAAATTTGTTAGTCTCTAAGGTGCCACAAGTACTCCTTTTCTTTTTGCGAATACAGACTAACACGGCTGTTACTATGAGTTCCATTACAGGAATAGTAAATCAAGGGTTGAGCCAGTATAGAAAGAGGATAAGAGACTCAAAATAATTACTATATTAGGTAAATTGCTCCCAACCTTAAAGTAGTTAATCTAATTTCAAGTTTAATACATTTACTTTATTATGTGAATGAAAATCTTGTGCAACATTTGAACTACACACTCTGAAAAGATAACAGTATAAAAGATGAACTGCCAGATGTTTCCATTATAGAAGAAATGGATCAAGATTGAGAAGTGTATAAAAATAAATTTCCAAGTTTAGTTAAGCTGGAGTTACCCTGCGGAAAATGGAAGGAGGGCATATAATCATTCTTTCAGTAAACAGCTGCACAAGTCAGTGGACAATGTTTAAACATGGCAGGCACAGTAGAACATTGGGATTTCACAGCTACAGATACAAAATAATGTTGGCAGCAAGAATACGTAGAATAATTCATTCCTTCTATTGTTGGGATTCAAAATTCTTTTAGGCTCAAACTTGAAAGTCAGTTTGATGAAGACACTTAGCAACGACAAAAGAACATGCATTTCCTTGGAATTTATCTTAGACTCCTGAAACTTACTTCTGATTCCTGTGGAAGAATCTGAAGAATAACCCAGTAGCTGTGGTCCTATTCCAATTTTTTTTCACTGAAACATTCAACCAAATGCAAGGGAATCTACAAACAAATGTAATTTTTGTTGCCCAAGTTTTGAATTAAAAGAGCTCCTCTATGTACCATAAAGTTGGCCACAGAAGAAGAGTAAGAAGCCTAAAGAGAGAGAGATAGGTCTGGATCATCTTCAGTGTTGACCTAAAATCATCAGGCTTTCAAAATATGAACTCTATACTCAGAGTTCAGGAGTGAACTAGAAGAGGATATGACTGGCTAGGAGACTAGAGAAAATTGAAGGCTTCACCCTGACCCCTCAGATACTTTGAAATTTGCTGCATTAGAATTTTTGGGCTTATGAATTAAAAACACAAATAAGCTTATATTGTTCCAAAAAGGAGAGAAAGAAGATTGAGCTACATTTCTCTGATGCAGTTGTGTATTCCCAGCCTAAGAGGCAAAATTGATATATATTATAAATAAATAAAGACAATCAAGTGGAGCATTCCTAGCCTTTTGTGTCATGGTGAAAAAAAAAAATTAAGTACTTTGAGGAGAAACTGCTGGTCTCAAATGCAAAGAAAAAAAGCTTATAACTGGTCAAGATATGGAGAAGCCTTACAATGTATTTACCAAAATGAAGCACTTCAGTTCAGCATATGAAATGGACCAGTTATAGTTATATTCTTGCCATCATGCTCTAAGTTCTACTGAAACCATCTATTTATATAGTGGTACACACACTGTGGTCTCTGATGACCCCCAGAAGAGGTAAAATACCTGCTACATTACTTTTCACACCTGCTTCAATTATTAAACTGAGCTCTTAACTTCAGGACATAGGTTGCAATTAGCATTCAAGTATCTTCCGACACCTCTTTGTCTCTAGTTTGCCTTGGTATAAAGCAGGAAGGGGTAAATTGCAATAAATCTAAGGGGTGCAAATGAGCAAAGATAGGTCACATTATGCAATATTAAATTTACATACAGTATGCACCTAATCGACTTCCTGTGTTACACTTTTATAAATTGCCTGTTTACAGCCTAGCATACCTGGTTCCCCTTTACACTACTTCAAATTCCACTTCAACTAATACCACTGTAAAACACATATTATTAGACAGTCTCTCCTTAAGACCTCAGAGTCATCTCTCTCAGCTCAGGCACACTTTGTTTTGAGTAATTCAGCAATGTATACAGAATGGCTTCCAGAACCAGGCTAGAAAAGCATACAAAAGATGCAGAACATTTTAGGAAAGAACAATACCCAGCCATTTCTTATATGAATGGCTTAGCTGCATGGTATTTAGGCCAGTCTTGTGCTTTTATACTATTTGTTAACAAGGTTGGTGTTATATCCTCCTTCACAAAGCCTGAAAATTATGTGACAGACACAGAAGACAAGATGCATTGGAATATTCAGAAGACAATGATACATATGTGTAAATGTATTATTGTTAGTACATGTAGCAAAGAACTGTAATAACAAGAAGTCAGTCGGGAAAAAGAATGACAACTTTACAGAAAAGAATTAATCAAATAATTAGTCTCTAATGAAGAATCTGTACTTTTTGGGTAAACTGTTCCTAAATTCTTCACCACTGTGGCAGCTTCATTTAAACTAAAATTAATTTATGATTACACATAAAATCAAACTAGGAGTACCATAGCCCATTTTGATATTAAATTCAATTTTACACCATCCCATATTTACAATATTTTATATATGTTTTGTATTGACAATACATAATTACACTGCAGAATTTGTCACTGGTGAAGCTTAGAAGTTGGGCATCTGAAGAGGATGAAGCTGGGACTTTTGGCACCTACCGTGGCAAGAGAGCGTTTTGGACCATGGCACAACCACATTATATTTGTGTGTATGATTCTGATAAGCATCATCTATAGGTTTTGGAATTATTCCATTGAGACATCATCTGGTTTTGGAATTATTCCATTGAGATGGATAGTGCAGTTCCCAACTCTTAGAACTATTACATTCAAATTCTTTTTCAAAGAAAAAGGCTTTGAACAATAAAAAATAAAAGCTTGGATTCTCAAGTACAATTCTGCAACAATGGTTGGATTCAACTTTCCAAAATCTGAATTCAGTTTATTTCTTCTTTTAGAATGTCAGGGAAGTCCCAATTTTTCAAAAGTAATTTCAGATATTTTACTTTAAGAATATGGATATTTTGATTTGTGACATCAACTGGATACATCACTAATCATATGGATTTCTCAGTCTAAGAGATTAACAATAATTAGGGCTGCCGATTAATTGCATTTAACTCACGCGATTAACTCAAAAAAATTCATCTCAATTAATCAGTTTTAATTACACTGTTAAACAATAGAATACCAATGGCAATTTATTAAATATTTTGGATGTTTTTCTACTTTTTTAATATATTGATTTCAATTACAACAGTATACAAAGTTGACAGTGCTCACTTTATATTATTTTTACTACAAATATTTGCATTGCAAAAATGGCAAACAAAAGATAGTATTTTTCAATTCACCTCATACAAGTACCATAGTGCAATCTCTATCGTGTAAGTGTAATTTACAAATGTAGATTTTTTTTGTTACATAACTGCACTCAAAAACAAAACAATGTAAAACTTTAGAGCCTACAAGTCCACTCAGTCCTACTTCTTGTTCAGCCAATTGCTAAGACAAACAAGTTTGTTTACATTTACAGGAGATAATGCTGTCCGCTTCTTATTTACAATGTCACCTGAAATTGAGAACAGGTGTTTGCATGGCACTTTTATAACCGGCATGCAATGTGTTTACATGCCAGTTATGCTAAGCTTTCGTATGCCCCTTCATGCTTCAGCCACCATTCCAGAGGACATGCTGATGATGCTCATTAAAAAAAATGCATTAATTAAATTTGTGACTGAACTCCTTGGAGGAGAATTATATATTTCTTACTCTGTTTTACCTTCATTCTGCCATATATTTCATGTTATAGCAGTCTCGGGATGATGACCCAGTATATGTTGTTCATTTTCAGAACACTTTCACTGCAGATTTGATAAAACACAAAGAAGGTACCAACGTGAGATTTCTAAAGATAGCTATATCACTTGACCCAAGGTTAAGAATCTGAAGTGCCTTCCAAAATCTGAGAGGGATGAGGTACAGAGTATGCTTTCAGAAGTCTTAAAGGAGCAACACTCTGATGCAGAAACTATAGAAACTGAACCACCAAAAAAGAGAGAGAACCTTTCTTCTGGTGGCATCTGACTCAGATGATGAAAGTGAACTTGCGTCGATCCACACTGCTTTGTTATCGAGCAGAACCCATCATCAACATTGATGCATGCCCTCTGAAACGGTGGTTGAAGCATGAAGGGACATACGAATCTTTAGTGCATCTGGCACATAAATATCTTGCAACGTCGGCTACAACAATGCCATGCGAACGCCTGTTCTCGCTTTCAGGTGATATTGTAAACTCAAAGCGGGCAGCATTATCCCCTGCAAATGTAAACCAACTTGTTTATCTGAGCGATTGGCTGAACAAGAAGTAGGACTGAGTGGACTTGTAGGCTCTAAATTTTACATTGTTTTATTTTTGAATGCAGGTTTTTTTGTACATAATTCTACATTTGTAAGTTCAACTTTCATGATAAAGAGATTGCACTACAGTATTTGTATTAGATGAACTGAAAAATACTATTTCTTTTGTTTTTTACAGTGCAAATATTTGTAATAAAAATATAAAGTGAACACTGTACACTTTGTATTCTGTGTTGTAACTGAAATCAATATATTTGAAAATGTAGAAAATACCCAAAACTATTTAAATAAATGGTATTCTATTATTGTTTAATCATGCGATTAATCGCAATTAATTTTTTTAATCGCTGGACAGCCCTAACAATAATATGACTACAGAGGGAGCATTTACATTATAACCCATTATTTTCAAGTACTTACACATCTCCCAAAAAGCTTCCCTTTCGACTGAGATTTAAGATTGCCTTGCAAAACTGTTTGGCTTTTTTCTGAAGATGTCTTTCATGGTTAAGTTTTCAGACACTGAGATTTGACAATTTACTTTTTTAAAAAAAGTCTAACTTGCCATGTCTACACTGGGGGATAGGTCAAAACTACAGCGCTCGGGGTACAAAAGTTTTCACAGTCATGAGCCACGTAGCTAGGTCGATCTATTTTTTAAATGCAGACAGTCCTTAGCCTTTGTCTAGTTAAGAAAGTTACACCAACTCTAAACGTAAGATTTTAAACCAATTTAGTTAAACTAGTGCAAACCTGTGTGGACACTTATTTTGATTTAAAACCAGGCTTCGCTTGGGGTTTAACTTTATTAATGCCAAACTAAAATAAACCACACAAACCGAATTAAAAAAGTGTCCACACAGAGGTGTGTATCAATTTAAACTGTTCAAAAGCCAATATAAATTAAACTAGTGTAGCTTTCTCATGAAGACATGACATTAGACATATCTTTCTTCAGCTTTATTAAAAGACTTAAAAAAAAATTAGAGCACATGTACACACTAACAGCTGTATTGATTACAATTACATACTGAAATACATGCATGGGGCATGGTTATTTTGATGTCACCAATACATATAAATCAGAGTCAGATTTACTCCACTTTTATGTACCACTTCAAGTTCGCCATTTCCCTTATAGTCAGTTTACAGCTGTTTTCTCTCACATAGCAACAGAAAGGAATATTTTAAAAAAGAAAGAAAATGTGCTCGTAAAAACCACAACAAATTGTCAGAAGGACTCAGAAGCTGAAGTAATACCTGAAACTACTTTTAATTTTTTAATTGGCTAGATTTCAAGTTGACGAGGTCTAAATTTAAACCTAACACTTAAAGAGTCATACTATTCATACTTTTGGTTCCCACAAAGAAGCAGGACTTTATTTCATGAGTAATGCATCCTTTCACAACTCATGCAAACCCTTTCACTTAGTCCCTGAATCAAAATCCCACCAGCAAGGCCATTCTGGGTGAGCCCAACCAAAGCAGGGGCAGAACTCCACTCCTGCTCAAAGCATGTTCCATGGCTTTCTAGTGCTCAAGGGTATGCAGGAGACCCTACCGCTCAGCAGCAGTTTCCAGATGAGAAAGACTGATTTAGCAGCCCCTTCCCATTTTCTACTCTCTGACTGAGGAGATGGTTGTATTTAAAACTAAAGAATAAACAATACAATTGATATGGCACCAATTATTCAAGTATTAATAACGAAAGAGCATTCATATAAATCTAATATGCCCAGATCAGAAAGCTTTGACTTGAAGCATCAAGATAATTGGTGTGTTGACAAACACACACTTATAACTGCTCCACACAGAAGCTGTATAAGAATTCTGCAGCCATGTATTATAAATTTCTTAAATTCTTTTAACAAAATGACAAGAGATGGCTGCATGGTATAGTCACTATGCCAATAGATTTTCTAAATTTAAGCTATACACAGCCACAAGTTCTAATGAACTTTTGAAAACCCCTAGAAAATAAGTCCTCAATCTAAGAATGACATTTTGTAATATAGAAGCTCGATCCTCACAACCCTCAGTATGAATAATGTATGAGAGGAACCCGGGATTGTCATTGGAGAGGTAGACTTATGGTTTATTGGTGTAGCACAGAAAAACAAATGTTGTTAAAATTAGTGCAACCCCTTATTGTGTATACAATTCTACTGGTAAGAAGGAATTTTTACCAGTATATGTTTCACCATTCCCCACCTTGACATCCAGTTCAGATCTAGGAACAAAGGGGCACTCTCTACCACTTAATCCTTGTCATTTTTGCTGAGATCATCAAAGCTGTCCATTAGTACCAACTTTGATGAACAAACATATACTTCACAAAATTCACCAAACAGGAATGGAACAGAGATCGAACTCATTTTACAGTGATCAATTAGCAAGCAGCCAACAATTTTGGTTACTGCTTCCTTGGGCTGGATTCAACCCATAAACCTAGATATTAGATAACATGTAACTCAATACTAACAAATGCATGGATTTGGGACGTCAGAAATCTTCATTGCAACAACAGGAAAATTGAATATTTATTTGAAGAGGGCATTCAAAGGTTTTTCAAGCCCACAACTGACTTTACAAGGTCCTTTAGAATTTTTCCTCCCAATTGCTTTTCCCACGAACATCCACAACATACCTTTCAAGATTCATGGACCCCACACATGCCTATCTCATCCAGTGCACTAAATGCCCCAACAACAACTGTGTCAGTGATACAAGACTTTCACTAAGTTCTCGAATGAACTCCCTCCAAAAAATGATAAAAGAAAAAAAAAACAACAACTATCACCTGTGGGTGAACACTTCACAAAGCAATCACTCTATATCTGACCTATCAATCCTCATCCTCAAAGGAAACCTGCACAACACTTTCAAAAGATGAGCCTAGGAGCTTAAATTCATTACTCTGATAGACACTAAAAATTGTGGACTGAAAAAAAGACACTGGATTTATGGCTTATTACAACAATCTGTAACCCACTAACCCTCTCTTTTTGTCCTATGACTACAGAGGTGTTAACGGGCCACTCTGCCCTAGATGGTCCCTTGTAAAATATGCTGACTACTTAGGCTGCTAAACAATGTTTGGCACACCTTGCATTTTGCTGTGATGCTGGGAGTGCCTTTTCCAGACCTGAAGAGTAGCTTGAATGCTTGTCTCTCTCACCAATAGAAGTTGGTCCAAGAAAAGATACTACCACACCCACTTGTCCCTCTAATATCCTGGGACCAACACGGCTACAATTACACTGCATATATCTGGGTCACCGTGCCCATTCTTATCCCTTATTCTTTTATTTTATAAACCCACAATAAGCACCCATTAGGTCTGTGTGCACTTTTCTAGTTAATTATTGTGTATTTTAATTGTAAAACAAATACAATAGACTACATTATTCAATTATTCACCTGCTAATCAAAAGCCAAGCTGTACCTTATATCCCATATACTGCCACTTCTAAATGTATTAGAAGAGATGGCCTTTGCAGCAGGTCCTGAAAGTTAACAAAGGTGGGCTCCGGTGGGCAGGAAAGAAACAAATTCCAGTGGGAGGGACCTTCATGGAGAAGGCCTTCTCAGAAGCCCCCTCTTGTTTAAACTGAGTGTATTCCAGCTAACCACAAATGCAGTAGCGCCACACAAGGAGAAGCAATCTCTCAGCTAACCAGGTCCAAAACCAATTTGAAAGTTATAAAGAACCAACAACCTGAATTCCAATCAGAAGTCAAGGGAAGGAACTCTACTTCCACCAGAGACAGTTACTGCCATGCCTTAAATTGACCAAACATGATCTCGAGACCAATAGGAGCTGCTTCCAGCATCCGCTAGCCCAGAAAGCTCTCAACTAATTTTAGTTTCTCTCCTCCAAAACCTTCCCCTTAACTTTCCTTGCCAATAGGAACAGCCAGGCCAGGTAAAATGTAAGTAATGAATTATAATCCTCCTTCAATTACCTGCCAAGACCTCAGTTCAGGGTTTTGTGTTATATCACCACCTTTTACAGAGGCCAGGAGACACATAAAAGAGCACAGGGAACAAAAGGATGTTCCCTGTCCTGTTTAGGAAAAGGACCTCGTCACGCTGTACAAAAAAAACCAACCCAAGCCCATAATTCAGTATTCAGATCTTAGCAGGTGAAGAGTTTTGCAGCTCCAAGAAGAGGAGAGATTACTTGTTTGTATTTGGTGACAGTTCCCACAGAATCTTTCAAACAATGTAATTCATACATAACCCAGTCAGACTAATTATGTACTAAAAAGGACGTAGGGGTTACAGTGGACGAGAAGCTGGATATGAGTCAACAGTGTGCCCTTGTTGCCAAGAAGGCCAATGGCATTTTGGGATGTATAAGTAGGGGCATTGCCAGCAGATTGAGGGACGAGATCGTTCCCCTCTATTCGACATTGGTGAGGCCTCATCTGGAGTACTGTGTCCAGTTTTGGGCCCCACACTACAAGAAGTTTGTGGAAAAATTGGAAAGAGTCCAGCAGAGGGCAACAAAAATGATTAGGAGACTGGAACACATGAGTTATGAGGAGACGCTGAGGGAACTGGGATTGTTTAGTCTGCGGAAGAGAAGAACGAGGGGGGATTTGATAGCTGCTTTCAACTACCTGAAAGGGGGTTCAAAAGAGGATGGATCTAGACTGTTCTCAGTGGTAGCAGATGACAGAACAAGGAGTAATAGTCTCAAGTTGCAGTGGGGGAGGTTTAGGCTGGATATTAGGAAAAACTTTTTCACTAGGAGGGTGGTGAAATACTGGAATGCGTTACCTAGGTAGGTGGGGGAATCTCTTTCCTTAGAAGTTTTTAAGGTCAGGCTTGATAAAGCCCTGGCTGGGATGATTTAGTTGAGGATTGGTCCTGCTTTGAGCAGGGGGTTGAACTAGATGACCTCCTGAGGTCCCTTCCAACCCCGATATTCTTTGATTCTATGAAAATAAAACCTGGATTTTCTTCCAGATTTAGGGCCTGTACACAGCATCTTCAACATGAAGGTTTATTCCCAATTAATAATGTGCTGCTCTGGAGGCATGAGGAGTCCCTAGAAACAGGTGCTCTCCTCAGCTCCTACCTAGTAAGCATTCTCACTTTTCAATACATTGCCAAGCTTAGTCAAAGAGAATCTTTTTTTAAATATTTGTTTTTAACAGATATGAAAAGAGGCAGTTTTAAAGATTAGTTGATTGCTACACTATATATTATTTTGAGTTACCCAAGTTTCAGATAAAAGTGCTATGCCACAGAACTTTTCATAGTTTGAGGAGATGATCTAAATAGAGCTAGGCACAAACTAGATTTTCTATTTCCAGGAAAATTCGCAATTTTGAGGGTTTTTTTCATTCCAAAATGGAAAGAAAATAAAAAAACATAATATTTCCTGTAAAATAATTTTAAAAAAATTGTTTTGGGTCATTCATTTTTATTTCACATTTTTATATTATATAATAAAAAAACAAAAAAGTCAATCTGAAAGGGAAAATCATTCTATTCCAAAGAGGTCGAAATGGAACGTTTCAACCTCACCAAAATACTTTTTCAATTTTTCTTTCAAAATGAACTTTCATACACCGAGACATGTTTCCAAAAAATGTTTCCGTTTCAACAAATCAGCATTTTCCGACAGAAAAACATTCAGTCAGAAAATTTCTGACCTGCTCTACTCACAACTATGGGACCAGTTTGGATGTTGCTATGCAAGAGGTGCACCTTTTTTCAGTTTACTTATATTGCTTGGAAAAGAAATCAAGATTAGCCACAGAAATTGTACCAGCTTCCTATAAAACACCACACACCAAATTGTTTGTAGAACAGCGGCACAGACAGCAGCGATGAGATAGCAGAATATGGTCCTTTGACTGGAGCTTGAGCATCATTTTCTGGGCTCAATTTATGATTTATAGAATATTGCACTCCCCTGTGAGCCACTGGACCTGACCCAAACACACACCCATCCCCTCCCCACCACTTACACTGCTGTGAAATGGAATTTGAAGTTATTGTGGCTTTTTTTTTTTTTTTTGAGCATCAAGGATGTCACCACACTTCTAAAAACAGTGGGTGTTAGTTGCTTCTGAAACAAGCAAATACACGCTGGTTTTACATAAGTTTAGTTTCTTAAAAACATGACCATCTGCATGAAAACTATACGGATCCCTCTAAATACTAGTCAACTACAAAGACGATGTCATTTCCTAAACTACTTCCCACATCCTTTTAAATGTTTTGGTGAATAGTATGAAATATACTGTATCAATACCTAAGTACAGTGTGGCCATTCTGAGAGGTACTTATAGTCACCGATCATCTAAGCAAAATTTCAACCCAGGGATCCAAAATTGAAAGTTTACAGGATTAATGCAATTTAGCTACTTTTTCAGCAATTTAGGATGACTGACAGCTTTACTTTATTATTAGTGGAGCTACAATTATGTTCAGCATATGTAAACTTAATTTAGGAATTAGAATAATGTATATTTAAATTTCTCCATGGAAAAAACAAGAAAATCTACCAAAAAGTATATTGACCAATTATAATAATTCTTTGTTTGTATATTAATACCATGTGACACTGAGGTCATAGGTCAAATTTGAAACCTTACTGCAGAACTAGAAAAAAGTTACAAGGTAGCTGGTATGGCACAATATTCAACTGCTAATAAGCTAAGGAGGAGTCCAGATCTAACTATTCACACAAGGAATGCTCCTTTTTAAAATGTATGCAAATAGACCATAATTGTTTTGGATTTTATTTTAAATAGATTTTTAAGGAATTCTTGAGCTGGCATGTAAATTCTCCCCTTTCTGGTAAATGCTGCAAGTCAATGCAACAGAATTAGCCACAAACCTATTCACTTGTTCTTTTGCACAAACTTCTCACTAGGATTGTCAAATCATCGCTTGTATTCCTTCATAATGGGCGTGATATCTTGGTGACATCTCCTCTACATAATTAAACCACCAGTTAGAGACTGCCTCAAGAGAAGCCATGCCAGGTTTTATTTAAAGCCCAGTGCATGCTGGGTAAAGACTTCAGGAGTTTAGTCAGTGCTGTGTGAATATTCCTAGTGCAGACACGATCAGTAAAGTTTAGTTTACATACCTCAATACCAAACCTTGGTGCCTTCATTTAAATAACTCTCATTCATTTAAATTACCCGTGACATAGAAGATTATGCAAAAAGAAAAGGAGTACTTGTGGCACCTTAGAGACTAACAAATTTATTAGAGCATAAGCTTTCGTGAGCTACAGCTCACTTCATCAGAAAATGCATCCGATGAAGTGAGCTGTAGCTCACGAAAGCTTATGCTCTAATAAATTTGTTAGTCTCTAAGGTGCCACAAGTACTCCTTTTCTTTTTGCGAATACAGACTAACACGGCTGCTACTCTGAAAAAAAAAATAGAAGATTATGTAATAAAAAATACAAAACAGTTAAAAAGTTTGAGAGATGTGCAACACTTATTCTCCAATAGAATAATTTTGCTACAAAAGTAAGAGCACTCTGGTAAAGTGACCAGTTTCAGAAGGAAATGATGGCTTATAGCTGCATTAATTTTCACATTGACAGAATCCAAGTCAAAAAATGTAATGATGTGTTTATACATATAGTCCTCTGGCTCTTCACAAATCCAGTGGTTTAGAATCATTTGTCAGCCATACTGACATTTCATTCTCTCAGTTAGCCAAAACCCTGATCTGAAGACATGCTGCAAGAATCAACTGCTTTCCCAGGGTTTTGTGGGACAAGGAGGAAATAACTGAGATGGAGGGTAAGATAAGACTGACTGTTCAGGCATCAGGCTTAAGCATGTGGTTTTAAATTAAGCAATGTACCTGAAGTATTGGATATGCATAATTACATCATAACAAGCTTAAAGTAAAAGGTTACAGTGGACAGGTGGTAGCAACAATGTTTTGAAATACAGAACACAAAGGATAACTATCTCAAAATTTGCTTGCCAAAATAATGGAAGTCAAAAGGCATAATAGAGTAGAGATACCTGGTTCATGGGTGTGTCAAACTACAGTAAATTTGCTGAACTAGTCAAAGTCCCACGACTGATGCTGGCTCCCCCAGCAAAAGAAAAACATCACATCCCTTTGAAGCAACAAGCAGCCATAATGGTTGTGCTTACAACTGAATCTGACTGCAGTAATTGTCACACTTTATATCAATGCCATAATGATATTCCTAAGGTTTTTTTTATTTCCTAAACTTAAAGATTCAAGTAACATCAAAAGTAGTAGATACTCCAATATGCACATTCAAGAGATATCACTAACTTTCCAGTACAGCAAAAAAAACTGAAGCCTTTTTTTTCTCCACACAACGCACAGTCAACCTGTGGAACTCCTTGCCCAAGGATGTTGTGAAGGCCAAGACTATTACAGGGTATAAAAAAGATACATTCATGGAGGTCCATCAATGGCTATTACCCAGGATGGGCAGGGATGGAGTCCCTAGCCTCTGTTTGTTAGAAGCTGGGAATGGGCAACAGGGGATGGATCACTTGATATAACCTGTTCTGTTCATTCCCCCTGGGGCACCTGGCATTGGCCACTGTCGGAAGACAGGATACTGAGCTAGATGGACCTTTGGTTTGACCCAGTATGGTCGTTCTTATGTTCTAGGGACATACCATCACATTATCTTTCAGTATATTAATACAATTCTAAAAAGTTTAAAAATCTCTCTCACTCAGGTAAACTGAATGTGATTTCTGCTTGAAGTGTCCACATATGGCTGGTGAGAAGTGTTTGACTGACACTTGTACTGAAACGGTCTGCACAGCACAGGCAGCAGCATCATAATTTCCTCTCACACATCTCTGCAAAAATGCTGCAACTGTGAATAGGACCACACCTCCAATGAACAGGGAGTTCAGGTTCCATGGCCAAATCACTTCTAGGATCTGATGAGATTAAGATGCCAGTTACTGCTACCTGTAAGTGGCAGTCTTTGTTCAGCAGGAACTGAACACAGACTTACAGCTGGCCAAACTAAAAGTTGGTATTTTATTATTCATCGACTGCAATAAGCAAGACTAGTCATCAATTGCTTCTTTTCTGAAGATAAGAATTTGAGAAGCAACTTAAGACACAAAATTATTTAAGTAACTTAAAAAGTAAGCCTTTTAGCATACCGTTAAAATACCAGCCATGCTACAATACAGTTTTTCTTGCCACCAACTGGCAACTCAGCAACAAGTATGGGGTCTATATGTATGAAACCTCAAAAGATAACATTTTAAATGTACACAATTTTAAATTTGAGATTTAAACTCAAATAAGCACATACATTTAAAATTCTACCAGTTCTTATAAAGTGTACTATTATTTTAGAAGTAGACACTTAAATACCACATACGTGTGGATGCATACAGTGACAATACACACACGTGCCCTAAGGTATCTCTTTAATTTAGGTACTTTTTCCTCAAAACTTGGGAACTTCTAAATTTTATTCTGAAAAATGGATGGTACATCTGGATTTTTGGCATCAAAATATTTCTCAGCATGAGCCTATGAAGTCAGCAAACAAATTCTTCTCTGGACCAAACAGGAGAAGGTAGGTAACTATGAAAAGCTCCCATATAACTAAATAGACATGTAACAGTTAAGAAAATGCAGAATAGTAACTTTCAGTGCTTGGGTCTAACTTAGTACAAGAGTTCATCTTTAAACAAGAACTATTTGAAAGTCATCAAACTGATCAAAGTACTATCCCTACAGGTGAACTAAAATCCACTTTCCAAAAGATGATCTCTCTTTGGCAGCTACATTATATTTAAATTGCCTTGCAATTTCTTTTTAAAAACTACTGCATTTAGAATCCTTAGGATATGAAAGAGGTGCCTTTTAAAAATAATTCTCTTCCTTTAGAAGTTTTGAAAGCCACATAATGGCATCCCCATTGCATGTGTCCATTAAGTAGGCAAATAATTAAAACAAATGACATGTTCTAGCAACCTGAACTTCTTTTTCTCCTTCTCAAAAGTTGTCTATAAGTTGTTCAAGAACACAGAGCTATTTTATTAAGTACAATAAATTCACACAAGCTATCTGTTTTTCTCCTCATACCAAAAACCTAGGCAACAAACACTCTTGCAATCTGTGGCCCAATTCAACAAGTTAATTTAAATTTATGCCTGGGCTTAAATGCCTCCCTGAATCAGGACCTTTAAAAAAAGGTCAAACCTAAATTCTACTGGAATGAAAGTGACCCTAAATAAAAAGTGGTGCAAAATTAGAAAAACCATAATTTTTGAGTTAAGCTTCAAAAACTCCTATAATAAAGCAAATTATGGGAAAAAAGGAGTGCAGAGTTTAAAAACTTGAAAGAAGCCCAGATTTTTGTTACTGATGTAAAAAGAATACATTTTATAATTAAAATAGATAAACTGTAAATCCAAATAATCAAAATGAGCCTGAAACCCCTAATTAATAAACCAAGTTTTAAAGTTTGCCACATTTTAAAATAAATGCAGTGTTTAAATGCAAGTGTTCTGAAGACTTAAACCTACTTCACCTTTGATTTCCATTTTTACCACTTTCAGTTCAATGTTTGGATGTGGGTTTTTTGTTTTTTTAAACACTCCAGTAATTAAAACTGGGTTTAAACCTGTGCAATGAAGCCCTGTGAATTTTTCCCAAAACTGCAACAATGCAATCTCCATTTTGAACAATGCACCTCCTTTTCCTTCTAGTAAAGCTAGTTTTGTTCTGTGGCCACTAGACACTGTATACATATCTGCAAGGCTCACAGAGTTTAATTTCTGGAGGACACTTCATGTTGCATGCACTTCCTTTCCTTGTGTCTGCAAGAAGAACTTGATGTTACAGTCATCCTTGTCTATATGTATTTGCAAGAACCCTTTTAGTATGAATGCATATTTTTCCTTAATAAAAATACCACTGGATGCTCCATACAATTCCTTCGCCACTGTTTGTGAACACTTTCTGGTGTAGCATGCGTCTATGTAGTTGCAAATCCTCTCTCTCTCGCTGTCTGATAGCATCCCTACGGTGCACATATTATTCCTCCTTCCATGTGAGAGTTTATGAGCACCTTCTGATTCTCAACGCATCTGTGTGGTTGCCAGCACCACTTGATTTGCATGCCTGTCTCCCACTGTGTCAACTTGCAGGCATCCCTTACTATTGCTTGCCTTCCCCCTCCCCTGTGCATGTGAGTTTGCAAACCTAGAGGGAGCATGTGGGGTGCCCTCTCCTCCTTTTACAGTGCATCCCATTGACTGTATACCTGGGGTGCTGCTGTAGGTGCTGTGGCTCCTGAAGCTGCTCTCAGTGCAATAGCTGGCATCATCTTCATCCTCCATCTCCTCGGGGTAATCGGAGTCGTCCTCCTCCTCCTCCATGATCTCCTCCTCCTCCTGCTCCTCGGAGTCCTGGTTATCCTCGGGGTCCCCCTCCTCTTCCTCTTCGGACACCACGCTCTCCTCCTCCTCTTCACTCTCATGATCATCGTACACCACTTTGCTGATGCTCCTCCTGGTCGAGGCAGCCCTGCCTTGGCTGCTGCAGCTGCCTCCAGCGCCTCCTCCCCCTGCTCCTGCTCCTCCAGCCCCAGCCCTGCCCCTGCCCCTACTGCTGCTGCCTCCCCCACCAGGGGTGCTGCTGCTGCTGCTGCCGCTGCCTCCCTTCCTCTTGCTGCCCCCTCTGGGGGAGGCGGTGGAGGAGGAAGAGGCCTGGGCAGCCCCGGCCCCCCTCGGCCTGGGCCCCACCGCCTCCACCTGGGCCGAGGCCGCCCACCTGCCCCGACTGCTGCCCCGCTGCCGGGACCTCAGCCCCCCAATGGGGCCCGGTGGGGCGGGCGGAGCCGGGGAGCTCGCCTGAGCGGTGGCCGCCGCAGGCTGCTGCTGCTTGGGCGGCCTGCCTCGCCGGCCCCGCATCTCTGGGCGCTGGCCGAGGGGGGAAGGGAGGGGCGGGGAAGGCTGGGGAGGGCGCTCGGAGTCCGGACAGGCAGCTGCGGGGAAGCTCCCTCCCCTGCGAGGGTTCCGGGCCGGGGAGGGGGGCCGCCGAACTGCGAGGGCCGGGGGATCAATCCGAATTGCCGGCGTCCCGCTCCGGATCGCTACCGGCCGCCATCTTGTTTCTTCGTCTCTGCCTCGGCTCGCTCCGCTCTGACTGGGGGAAGCGGCGGCAGCAGCAGGCCCTGAGCGCCTCACGTGACCTGCCAGGCCGCCGAGCTCCGCCAGGTGGCGCTGCGGCGCCGGCAGCTCTTCGGCTGGAGAGCCATGTTAGCGCCCCAGCGCCGGGCAGCGCTCCCAGCCCCCGAGCCCCCCTGCGCCGCATCCCTCAGCGCGGAGTGGGGCGCGAGGCTCCCCTCGACCCCCGCCAGGTTCCCTGGGCCCTACGGCTGCGGCCACCCCAGGGCTCTCCCCACACCACAGCTACAGCGAGGACAGAGCTGCCCCCACCCAGGGCTCTCTGCGCCCTGTGGCTTTTCTAGCCTCTGCACCTGCCGCAGGGCTCGCCTCACCCTCCTCACAGCTTCAGCTCTTCACATAGTCCAACCCCAGGGCTCCCTCCACTCTATACCTGTGTCCAAAACACGGCATCCCTCCCCCCCCTGCCAGCTTCAGTCCCCACTGTCTGCTATTTCGCCCCTGCTCCAGAGACTAGGCACAGGGCTCTTCCCCCTCTCTAGTGCTGCACAGGCCAGTCATGGCAATCCCACCCAAACCACACACCCTCAGTAGGGATTCTCCCAGCTGCACCAGGCAGAGGGCAGGGCTGTCCTCAGTGTTATCCTCCTGTAGCAGCTGGCAGCTCTACTGCACCCCACCTGCCTCCAAAACAGCCCAGTACCAGGCAGGTAACAGGTCTTGCTCGATTCTATCTTCAGTCTTCTTCCCTGTTGTGTGCGTAGCTAAGAACCCTCCTAGACCCCACAATGTCTAACCACAGCCAACACCAAGCAAGCAACAGTGCCAGACCACTAGGGTGCCCAGATAGCAAGTGTGAAAAATAGGGACGGGGTGGGGGTAATAGGCGCCTATATAAGACAAAGCCCCAAATATTGGGACTGTCCCTATAAAATCGGGACATCTGGTCACCCTACAGACCACAAGGTTTACCCCAGTCTGCATTTTCTTGTCTTCCATCTTCAAACTACATCTCTTATTTGCTGTACCCACACTCCAGTCTTGTTTGGTACAAAGCATGGAGTTAGGCTTAATCCACTTTGTACTTTCTCACATATCTCATAGCTCCATCTATATTACATTAGTTTTCCAAAAAGAAAAGGAGTACTTGTGGCACCTTAGAGACTAACAAATTTATTTGAGCATAAGCTTTCGTGAGCTACAGCTCACTTCATCGGATGCATTCAGTGGAAAAACTGAATAAATTTGTTAGTCTCTGAAGTGCCACAAGTACCCATTTTCTTTTTGCGAATACAGACTAACACGGCTGCTACTCTGAAACCATTCATTTTCCAGGGAGCCTGAGAAGTACAACAACTCTGCAGAATCCAATCACAACATCAACATCCTATTTCCAACACTGGTAATTTGGAGTAACTCCATTCAAGTCAATTGAGTTATACCAGTGTAAAAGAGAACAATCAGGCCCCAGGCATGCACATTTCTAAGGCCATGTCTATGCTACAGAATTAGGTTGATTTAAGTTATGTCAACGGTCATAAACTGCTGTAATTACATCACTTGTGCATGTTCACACCGTAGTCCTTGTGTCGCAGAGCGCATTCACAGTTGGTGCTTTAGAACCAACAGAGAGAGCAGTGCACGATGTGGGTAACTATCCCACTGTGCAAATCACCTTCTGCTGCTAGGCGTTCGGGGAATGGATCACAATACAGCATGGGGGCAGGAGCACCATCCCATAATGCAGTTTTCTCCATCCCATAATTCTGAGGGCTTTCAACTATGTTTTGTGCCATTTTTCAACTGCCCCGTAAACTTTGTGCCCTCCATCTCTGCCTGAAAGCATGGATCCTGCACTGCTCACCAAGTCTTGATAAGCATTATGAATACAATGTTTGTTGATCTGGCAGTATTTCATGAGCTGCAAATCTGAACAGGAAGCCGTAGTGCCTGCCCTGTTGTATGCAATGGAATGAAACCATTCATGATTGGTATTGATATTCATGGAGCAGCTGCACATGGTAGACGGTCACTACAGGGGTCAGGAAACAAGCACAGAGTGGTGGGATCAGATTGTGATGCACGTATGGGATGATGAACAGTGGCTTCAGAACTTTTGCATGTTCAAAGCCACCTTCCTTGAACTGTGTGCGGAGCTTGCTCACACCCTGCAGCGCAGGGACACCAAAATGAGAGCTGCCCTAGTGTTGGAAAAGCGAGTGGTGATCACTATGTAGAAGCTGGCAACTGCAGACTGCACCTGCTCAGTTGCGAATCAGTTTCAAAGTCCACCATGGGGGTTGCGGTGATACAAGTGTGCAGGGCCCTTAATTGTCTCCTGCTATGAAGGACTGTAACTCTCAGCAACATGCGGAAAATAGTGGATGGCTTTGCTGCAATGGAATTCCCTAACTGTGGCAGGGTGATAGATGGCATGCATATCCCAATTTTGGGCCCAAACCATCATCAGAAAGGGCTACTTCTCTATAGTATTGCAGGCGCAGGTGGATCATTGGAGTCATTTCACTGACATCAACACGGGGTGGGGTCAGGGAAGGTACATGATGCACACATCTTCAAAAAAACTGGCCTGTATAGAAAACTGCATGCAGGGACTTTAATTTCAGACCTGAAATGCCCATAGTGATCCTAGGAGACCCAGCCTACCCCTTAGTCCTAGGCTCATGCAGCCATACATTGGAAACCTTGACAGCAGCAAGGAGTGCTTCAACAACAGGCTCAGCAGGTGCAGAAGGACAGTAGAATGCGTGCTTGGCAGATTAAAGGGTTGCTGGTGCTGCCTTTCTGTCAAGTTAGACATCAATGAGGAAAATCTTCCCAAGGTCATAGCAGCCTGCTGTGCTCCGCATAACATTTGTGAAGCCAAAGGGGAAAAGTTTCCCCAGGGTGGAGCATTGAGGAGCATTGTCTGGAGGATGATTTTGAGCAGGCAGATGCCAGGGTTATTAGAGGGGCTCAATGGGGGGCCATTTGAATCAGGGAGGGTTGGAAGCAGCATTTTGACAATGAGACCCACAGTATGTCTTTCTGTAATGCATTCAGCCAGACAATGTTTACTTGCCACCTCGAATGACCATTGTAATGATTCGTGCCTGTACATTAATTGTAGTCTGCCAATGTGCCGATTGCCACTGTGTATACATTTCTATTGCAACCACCTTGTGTAGGTCACAAATAAAGTATTAGTATCTTTTTAAGACTAATTTTTTCTTAAACTGCAATGCACAGATTAACATTTCTTACAAAGGACATGACACTGAACAGCACTCTCTGAAACAAGGATTTCACTGCTATGTGTAAGTCCAGCTGCTGTTATGGAAAATGTGCTTGCGGTGGAAAGTAAGAGGTACTGTGACAGCCCAAGAACATACATGGGAAATTTGGGGAGGGCATGGAATGCAGTTCTGTATGGGCGGCAGGGGGCGTCACGCATGCATGTGTTCTGCCTGCAGCAGAATCAGGGACCTGAGCATCTCTGTTTGGTCTTTTATGAGTTTTCTCATCTGCTCCTGACTCTCTATTATCCGCTCCTGCCCCCTCTCCTCTCCTGCTATCCATGTCTAGTTTTTCCATTTACGGTTTCTCTCGAGGCTCTGTGCTTGCTCTTGGCTTGAACAGACGATTGCCGCACTTCTCAAAACATGTCCTTCCTACTCCTCCTCATTCATCTCCTTATCTGATGGAGGTTCTCCGCCGACGTGTAGAGCTGTCCCTCAAGAGCATATCTGCAGAAACAAGAAAAAGCAATACAGAGTCAGTATTGCGTGTGCACTCACTGTCTTGAATCATAAAAGTTGTACACCTTTTTCTCACTTTCCCTTGCCAAGCACACATGGCCAAAAACATTAAACATAATGAGTACACCCTGAGGGGGTGAACAAGTGCAAGATGAGACAAAAGGATCTGGGTGGGAATCAGTACAAGTGGCTAGGGACACAATTCTGAATACTGGCATCGTTTTCCCACAAACGGGGGGGTGATCAAGCTGAAATCACATTCCTGAGGGTAACTGAAGATGCAAGGGTGCATCTTCTGCATGCGTGCAGCTTCAAATTGGGTCCATATGCTGCTTGCCTGTATGCTGCTTTGGTTCCTGCAGAAGTAAATTGCCTATTAGCATGGAAAAGTTTCCTACAATAGGGAAAGAAACAAAGCAGCTCTGCCAAGGAATCTTTGGCCAAGGATTGCAGAGTACCTGCAGGCAAGTTTCCTAGAGATCTCTACGGAGGGTTTCCAGGAGATCTAGATGTGCAATTTACATTAACAAACTTTTCTGCAGGGTCCCCACTGTGTAGATGCACAGGGAAATGAGAAGCATTTGCAAACAGTACCCTGTGTTGTTAATTTCAATCCCTTCTCCCACGTGCACCGTGTAAGAAAATAAAGGATACCTCTATCTCATGTAACTGTGCAGTATCAAAGCAAAATGAGTAGTTACTGGAGCACCGCTCTCCTGTTTCAGGCATGCCAGAGCTGGACTGCTGGGACTGGCTAGACTCCTCTGAAGTCAAAAAGAGGTACTGGCTCACCATGGCACTGAATGAGCCTTTCACCTGTCCCACGTCCCCCTCAACTCAACCTTCTCATCCATTTCATCCTAGGGGTTGACTTTGCTGTCCGCTGCCTCCTGTCACACCAAAGAATCGACAGGGCTCTTGGCGGTAGAGGTGGGGTCACAGCCATAGCATGCAGCTCCTCGTAGAAACAGCATGTTTTCCGCACTGCACCAGAGTGATGGTTGGCTTCCCGGTACACCAGCCTCAGCTCCTTGGTCTTAGCACGGCATTGCTGCATGTTCCTTTCATGCCATTGCTCATCCATGCCATGAGCAATCTGCTCACAGGTGTTCAAGTTCCTATGGCTGGATCGGAGCTGCCACTGCATAGCCTCCTTTCCCTATCGATCCAGTAACTCCGGTATACTCCAGGCAGGAGTGTGTTTGCTGTGGAAAGCCGGCACGGGGTCAGCTGGGAAGATGCAATGTGAGCTGTCCACAAGGAGCAAAAATGAAGTGGAATTAAAAAAATTCCTGGGGCTTTAGAGGGGATGGGGCACATACCTGTATATCTGGTTGCAGGGCAGCAGAGCAGAAACTGCTTACCAGAGTGGTCATGATAGGCATTGCCATCGTGGACTACCTAGCAAGTGCAATGGGTACTCTGACACAGAGTTGCTCTAACTTCATCACAAAAAGCTCTATGCCGCTCTTAGAGGTGGGTTTATGATGTCAGCATAGTAGGAAAGTTACATCGGCAGGAAGAGCGTTGTTGTGTGTATACCTCCACTGTTTTGTCAACAAAACCTCACTTAGTCATGTTTTAAGCTGCCTTGTCATTTATATTCAGTTCTACTTTTTAAAATGTACTGTTGCACAGTGCTTTAGAACCTTGCTAGACTCCACAGTTCAGCTACAGCACCAAGCAAACCCAGCTTATGCTCCTGTGTTTTTTTACCTTTTGGGTGCATCTCCACTATATGCAATTATTGCGCAGCCTGACAACCCTGCTCACCCCAAAGTTGTCAATTATATCCACAGTCCTGTATTTAATTTGCACTCTTCTATGCTCAACCTTTCATCTCTTTTAAAAGGTGCCTATTTTTAAATAAACTTGCTGCTCCATCTGCGAACCCTATTTGGCTCACAAACCTGCTCGTTGGGTTGGAGAAGGATGGGAATGGTGCTTTATAAAAATACTACTACTACTATTATTAAAAGCAAAGCAGAAAAAAGCCTTCCAGAAGGAGAATGCCTCTGTAAGCCCAATGATTTTACAGCATTTGGCCCACAAGTTTTAAGATCTGAACCCAACTTTCATTATGGAACCCAAAACCACAAAGTGCATCTGGTTCTGTTTAATTATAAACCCCAAACTAAACATTTCGCATGAAACTGAGTCAGTTTATAGTTTTGATGCTAAACCAGGTGAAACATAATTGGCTTGTTTTAATTGGCTTTGAAGTCAAACCTTAAACTCAAAAGGAATAAATAAAAAACCCATGTGAATTGAAATCAGAAGAAGCTGGCATTAATGAATCCCCTGTATACCAAAACTGTTGCAACTCACGCAGCTCAAGTTTTAAACTTTTGTCTCAACTGTTACCTAGAGCCAGAAAAGGAGAAACACACATTATAGCACAAAGGTGCTAGCTTTCATGTTATGACTAGCATATTTAATGTCTTACTTGTACTTTATTAATATGCAGCTACAAGTAATTATTACAGGATATTGAACAAAATAAATAGTACTTTATTTCTGGCTGCTATAAGAAACAGTATAATAAACAGCACTTGTCCTGATACCCATTTTCATGCAACAAGTAGAGTGCACTAAAATGTATATAGGACTCCTCTTCGAGCATTGGGAAATGAGTTCATGGACACATTTTCTCTGCTATGATTAGCAATATATACATGTGCAGAATTTGTGAACTACTCTGGAGTTCTTTCAGGATGAAAGGTGGTACAGCAAAGTAAAACATTTTTGTTGATATTCTCTTCTTTGATTTGTGAAAGTAAATGAAGCTGAACAATACAGGGGATAGAAACATCTTTCTTTGAGAGAAAACTCTTACATACAGCCAGTTGGCTCATACCTAGGGCTGGATATTAAGGCATGAATGCCACAAGCCTATGCTAGGATCCCAGCTATAGTATGGCCACATGATTACTACACTCTACAGTACTTGGTCTACACTTAAAAGTAGGGCTGTCGATTAATCACAGTTAACTCACGCGATTAACTCAAAAAAATTAATCGTAATCAATATATTTGAAAATGTAGAAAACATCCAAAAATATTTATATAAATAGTATTCCATTATTGTTTTATTTTTTTAAATCGCATGACAGGCCTTCTTAAAAGTTATATCAGCATAAGTATGTGTCCGTCCAGGCTATGAAAAAAACAAAAAACAAAACAAAAAAAAAACCCTCACACATTCCTGCTAGCTATAGCTATAACAAAATTCCCAGTGTAGACACGCTGTATGTTAATGTAAAGCCCTCTTTTGTTGACACAGCTTCATCTAATCTGGGAGTTACATTGGCTTAGCTACATCAGCTAGGGATGTGTTCTTTTCCTCAGCTGACTGACATATCTATGGTGTTATTACTTTCAAGTACAGACCAAGGCCATGTCTAAACTTCTGTTGACCAAATTTTGTAGTCATATGAGCCGACAGCCACCACTTAACATATCACTTGTGCACATGCATATGTAGCTGCTTGCGTCGATGTTATACGTAGTAACCCAGGACTGCTTGTGTTGATGCAAAGTGTTGTGGACCACCAGTAGACATCCCTATACGACATGCACCGCTGTCTAGCATGATGCCTTTTGGGAAATTTTCAGATGTTGTAGAAACAAAACTACTCAGCCAAGGATCTCCAAGAGCCAGGGCTCAAGTTTGCAGCATGCAATTTTCTCCATCCCTTGATGGCATACCTAATTCCATAATTTTCATGCCTTATTTTTAAAATCCTACAAACCCGCATGGCACTTTTTGGGGTCTGTCCTCTCTGACAAAAGCATAGAGCCTGCAGAGCTCTGCACTATTCTCATGAATGTTGCAAATACCAGATGTGTGATCCTTATGTATTCACAAACCTGCAGGAAGTACTGCAACATGATGATTTCTCCAAGTAGTTTGCCGAGAGACCACTCCAGGGATGTTGGTGGCATCCATAGAGCAGCTGCAGATGGTGAAGCCTACTTCTGGGCCCAAGAAATGAGCACTGATTAGTAGCATCACATCGTAATGCAGGATTGGGTTGACAAGCAGAGGCTGCAGAACTTTTGGATGCAAAAGGTCACATTCCTGGATCTGTGCGCCAATCTCACCCCCGCCTCCAGCATAGGGAAACCAGAATTAGAGTTGCATTGACAGTGGAGAAGCGAGTAGCAATTGCATTGTTGAAGCTTGCAAAGTTGGATTGCCACCGGTCAGTAGGAATTCATTTTGAAGTCAGAAAATCCATAGTGGGGGCTATTGTCAAGTGTGTAGGGCTATTAATCATTTTCCACTACAGAGGACTGAGACTCTCAGCATTGGGCGGGACATAGTGGATGGATTTGCAGCAATGAAGTTCCTGAACTGCGGGGTGGAAGTGAAGGCGATAGATGGCACACAACACCCACTTTGCCACAGAGTGCATCAATAGAAACAACTATTTTTATAGTTATGCAAACATTGATGGCTCACCAGAAACACTTCACTGATATCAGTGTGGGCCAGTAAGGGAAGGTGCATGATGCTTGCATCTTTAAGAACGTAGGAATGTTCAGAAAGCTGTAAACGGGAATATTCTTTTCCTGATTGGTGGATTACCACAAGCAACATTGAAATATCAGTACTGATTTTTAGGACCCCAACCTACACAATGCTCCCTGTGGTCATTAAGTTATACAGTGGCCCACTTGACAGTACAAATAAAGATTAAACTACCAGCTCAACAGGTGCAGAATGACAATTGAATGCACTTTTGATAAATTGAAGGGATGCTGGCAGTATTTACTCACGAGATTGGATCTCGATAAGAAAAATATCCCACTGGTTATAGTTGCCTGTTGTGTCATGCATAGTATCTGTGAGGCAAAGGGGGAAAAGCTGTCACAGGGTGGAGGTGAAGGAGCCGTTTGCTGACTTCAAACAACCAGACACAACCCATTACAAGAGCTCAACCTGGAGTCATGCATTTCAGAGAGACTTTGAAAGACCATCTTAACAGTCAGCCAATAGTGTTCTGTACTGGATTGTTCTCTGGGCCTGGAGCTTCAGATGCTGCTATGAATTATGTGGTATGCGTGTATATTTACTGATATGACTTTTTCTGCACTGTTTTTGCCTACTCCACAACATAGTACTGCTATGCATTTTGCAGTGTCAAAGCATAAAGCACTACCTAACTCCTAGGCTCAGAAAAACAATGTGCAAATAGGAGGCAATGCAATGCACATTTTAAACAAATGAAGGGAATGGGACTTTGCAATTGGAAAGGCAACAAGTATTTCTGCCCCTTTCAGTGTACAAATGTAGTCCATTGCACCTACATGCACAAACCGTGGTTCTCTCGACTCAGTTTACATGAAGCTGTGATATTCATTGGTGTCTCATGGTGTGGAGTGGTAGGAGTAAGGAAGAACACAGCCTTTCATGCCACATGGCAGGGTTGGGGAAGAAGGGAGATGCTACTATGGAGTGCTCTAAGGACTGCAAAAGCATGGGGAGTCTGGGATTTTTGGACCTGTAGGTCAACCAGGGTCTGCAGCATTGGTGGTTGCTGCATGAGAAGACCCATTAGGTTCAGGTGCATTCCTCTCCTGGGCCTGTCTCCTGTGTGCTCTGCTCTCTATGCCATCTGCCACGTTAGCCCTCCAGACCCTGTGTGCACAGTCAATGAAGCACTAGCTTGCAGGATCTCAGTGAAATGTCCTTCCTAGTCCTCTTCTTTCCCCTTCTCATCAGTCAGGCACCGACATGTGAAAGAGGCAGCCTTCAAAGGCCGCAACTGCAGCAGTTGCTGATAAAAACAGACAGGTGTAGCATTGGATTGGAGGTAACAATAGAAAAGGAAAAATTTCAAAACTCCTTTCTCTTATTCCTATAAAAGCTTTTAAGAAGATCTGCCTATTGACACTTTAGCTGTGGAGCATCTCTACACAGAATTGCTCCCCAACCTCAGCTATGGCGAGAATGGCCCAGCAAGGGGAAGGAATTTCAGTTGTACCAAGCAATCAAATTTTGATCTCTATTCCATGGGTATAAGCATATGGCAATGGCACTGAAAATTGCTGCTATTTTCCACAGGTGGTGGCGGCAGTGGCGGCTTCATATCTCAAAGCAGAGAGTAACAGAAAGCACAGAAAAGAGCTGCTACTGGGGTCCCAAAGCCACCTGTCAGTATGTCCTTAGCCCGTTTATTGCAATGATGCCAGATAAACTCATGGCTTCTGGTCTCCATGACACCATGGCAGTGGAGTTCATAGTTGTGACGAGAGCAGTTCGTCACTGTTGCAGGTAACGGGGAATTGTGGGACAGATGGTGGAAGACTTAACGTAGACATTGCCGAACCCATGTCGACTCTCACGCTATGTTGACTGCCGTAGGTTGGCTCCATGGTGTGGTTTTATTGTGTTGCATATGTTGGTGGGAGACAAAATTTGAATGGAGACATGCACAAATAGGTCAACGTAAGGTGATTTATATTGATTTAACTTCGTAGTGTAGACCTTGCCCAAGACTGAATTTCTTGTTCCACTTATGTTGCTGGCTCTATCACTCTAACCCTAGGACAATCTGGGGACAGCCAGGTGCCGCATCCAACTCCATAGGAAAGCCTGGTAGAATTAGGTATAGCAGTCCATAAGAACGGCCATACTGGTTCAGACCAAAGGTCCATCTAGCCCAGTATCCTGTTTATTGACAGTGGCCAATGCCAGGTGCTTCAGAGGGAATGAACAGAACAGGTAATCAAGTGATCCGTCGCTTGTTGCCCATTGCCAGCTTCTGGCAAACACAGCCGAGAGAGTTCTTTTTTGAACCCTGTTATAGTCTTAGCCTTTACTACAGTAGGGACCTGCTTAAATCATGTACTCCTTTTTGTTCACTGTGCTTCTTTTCAAAATTATTTTATGACTTGTGTATGGGCCGGGCCTTTAAGCTTACATATACTTTTACATGACCATGCTAAAAATATGGTGCGATATCCAAGTTTTTTACTACATAGGCAGAGCTTACTGCTCTAAGAAACTAAACAACCCACTTCCAGCTGACCTTTGTTGACAGATTGCATTCAATAATACAAATGTTAACTATCTAACATGAGCTAAGCTGCTATTTAGACCGACTTCTGCTTTGATTAATACATGCTGCTCGGGGGAAGATTTATTACTCAAAACCACTCTGCGGCTATCATCTAACAAGGGAAAGTTGCTAGGCGTCTTCAGGAAAAAACAACTCTGAAAAAGATGTTGCACTAATTATACAGAGTACAGATGTAGTCACGGGCTAAGACATGCTCTTAAAATAAATGTGATAAGGTTTGAACTAAGCCAATATATTTTAATGTCTTATTTTAATAAAGGCCAGTCAAAAATGAGCAGAATATGAATAGGAACAAAAGTGTAAATATACAAAATTTACATGAGTTACTCTCAGGGGACAATACAACTCTCAACAGGATAACCGCCAGTTGGATTCTTGACTGAAATATTTGTCCCTTGCTATAAAAGTTTTTAAAATTATATAAATATATTATCTATTCTAGTAACATTATACCTCTACAGAGGTTCAGAACCCTTTTGTATCAGAGTCATGGCCCATACTAGTAACTTGATTAATATTTGCAAAATAAAAATGCATGTACAGTTTAATTCTGGTGAGAAAAACTGGGAAAAAAATCTATTGCGGATTCAAACTGTACTAATTTCCTCTCTCCACCCAGACTTTTCTATTGAGAGGCAAAACTTAGAAACAAAACAAAAAACCACACCACTAGTTTGGCTAAGTTCTATTACCAACTGTCACTACAGATTTGATCATGCAGAAGAAGGGAATCTTAAGACTGTCTTCAGTTCTGGTGCCCACAATTCAAAAAGAATGTTGATGAATTAATTGGAAGGGGTCAGAGAAGAGCTGCAAGAATTGGAAAGGTTTCAGAGTAGCAGCTGTGTTAGTCTGTATTCGCAAAAAGAAAAGGAATACTTGTGGCACCTTAGAGACTAACACATTTATTTGAGCATAAGTTTTCGTGAGCTACAGCTCACTTCATCGGATGCATCCGATGAAGTCAGCTGTAGCTCACGAAAGCTTATGCTCAAATAAATTTGTTAGTCTCTAAGGTGCCACAAGTACTCCTTTTCTTTTTGCAAATTGGAAAGGAGAGGTAACTGGAAGTTCTTTAAGATGTGTCCCTCTGTGGGTGCCCCACTTCAGGTGTGCATGGGCCCTGTGCCTTCGATTGGAGATTTTTGGTAGCAATGCCTGTTTGGCCTGCACATGAATCCTACATATCCTCATGCCTCGTACCGAAGTTCTATAGGGCTGTGTGGGTGAACTGCCCTCAGTTCCTTCTCTATTGTGAAGTACACAGAGAAAACTCTAGAGAGGAGGGGAGGTAGTGGAACATCCACAGGTTCACCTCTCCTCCTCCTCCAAGTAGCATTCCTGGGGGTGCTTTGCTTCAGATGACTCCCTAGAAGTAACCCCCTAAGGCAGTGGGATTTTCAGAACAGAGTCCCTCAGAGAAGAACTGCAGTGCCTACTGTAGTGTCTGATCTGTGCATATGCTTTGGTTCACACTGCAAGATGACCAGGTTGCAGCCTTGCAGATTTCAGCAACTGGAACTTCCTTGAGTAAGGCTACAGATAGATAATCTACTAGAACGTGCAGTCACTCACGGGGGAAGTGGAACGTCAGTGGAACCATAAGAGGCAATAATGCACCCAGAGATCCATTTGGAAAAAAGTTTGAGTGGAGACAGAGGCTCCCCTAGACCTAACCTGCAAGAGAAACAGTCTGGCCACCTTCCTGAATGGCTTACTTCTGTCCAAGGAACAGGCTAATGCCCTCTGAACATTTAGTGTATGGAAGTCAGATTACAGTGTAGATTAATGCAGTTGGGGGGGGGGGGGGGGAAAGGAAGATGAATAGTTAATATGAAACTCAAGAAACCTTAGGTAAAAAATTTTGAATGAGGTTGTAAGGTTACCTTCTCCCCAGAGATCACTTTACATTGGAGGGCCTGCCATCAGAACTCCCATCTCCCCAGTCCTTTGAGTAGAAGTGACAACTACCAATAAGGCCCTTTTCATAGAGGGATTGAGCCACTAGTCATGTGGTTGCTGCTACAAGAGCTGTTTCATGAGCCGGTTAAGAACTGAGATCCCAAAGCAGTGCAGGGGCTCTAATCTGGAGAAAAAGATTTGTAAAACCTTTCAGAAATCTTGCTGCGGTCAGATGAGCAAATATTGAGAAGCCTTCTACTGGCATGTGCAAAGCTGTTATTGCCACTTAATGAACCTAGAAAAAGACCTCGCATTTTCAATTCCAGTAGGTAATCCAATGTTATGGAAAGATGACTAGACAGGTGAAAGGTGGCACTGGTTATACCTGTGCCAATCTCTTCTCCATTTCCAAAGGGAAGTTTCTGCTATTTAAAAGTACATTTGGTACTCCTGAGAACAGGCTGCTTCTAATCTTGAGAGCTATTGATTGAGAACCAGGCTTGTAGCTGCAGAACATTCATATTAGGGTGAAGCATCCGACCTGCATCCTGAGACAAAAACAGCTGAGGTTTGGTTGAGAGCCACCATGGAGGGAGAGAAATGAGTTTGACAAGGTAAGGAAACCAAATGTGTTAGCCAAGTTGGTGCAATCAAAATGACCTTGGCTTGGTCCTGATGAGGACCTTTAAAAGCAATGGAGTTGGAGGATACGCATAAGAAAAGACCTTTTTGTCCATGTAATGTGGAAAGCGTCTCCTAGAGATTGAGTCCTGGAACAGAGTTTTCTGCATGTCATGTTGGCTGCTATGACAAAAAGGTCAATCTCTGGAAATCTTCCAGCCAGGAATATTTTGTTGAAGACTGAAGAGTCCAAATCCCATTTGTAATTTAGGGGGAAACGACCGCTGAGGTTGTCTGCCATGGTATTTTGTACACCCAGGAGGTAAGAAGGTAAGATGACTATCTGGTTTTCCAAGCATCAATTCCAAGTTTATTTCTTTAGTGCAGAGCAAGCAGGAACGCGCCCTGCCCTGACAATTGATATAATATAAACACATACAAGCTTTGTCGTCTGTCATGATCTTGATGGATTTGTTTTTGACTAGAGGAAGAAAGTGTAGGCAAGCGTTTCTGACCACTCTTAACTCCAACAGATTGCTGTGAAAGCATTCTTCCGGTTGTGACCATTTGCCTTGGACTGTGTGAGGACCCAATTGTGCTCCCCATCCCAAGAGGGAAGAGTCCGATGTTAGCATGACCATAGGAGGATTGTGGTTGAATAGGACTCCTGCACAAACCCGAGATTTTTCCACCAGGTGAGTGACTGTAGAATCCAGCTGGGTACAGATACTTATTTGTTCATCTTGTGTTGATTGGGTACAGGACTGCAAGTGTCTGTCACATTCTTATAAGATCTATTAATCATGCCATAATCATTTATAGCTTTATAATTTGCTTGTGTTTTGATGGTAGCTTGGCAATTCTGCATTATAAGCAGACTTGGAAGGATTAGATTTTTATCAGTAAGTGTCATTAAACAAATTTTTTGATACATACACAAACCGATGAAAACATTTCCATTTGATCATCAAATTTACAGATAGGCAAAATAAGAAAGATGCTGCTTGAGAATTCAGAGTCCTCCTTATTGTATATAAAACATGTTGTAATGAATGCTGTATGAAGCATACATTTACAACTCTGCCTGAACAGTTGGCTCCAATGTTAGCAAAATTGGAGCTGCAGATTATGTGATATTTATAAAACTAACTTTTTGAATCTCAATGTCTATTTTCATTAAATTATTGTCCGACTCCTTCTCCCCATGATTTCCCACAACTATGAAAATAAAAATACAAATAAAAATAAAAGCTTAAAAATATTATCTGATGAAATTATATCCCCCCCACCAAATTCTATCAAATCTAATAAGGAAAGCATGATTCTAGGATGGCAGGCTGAATCATAGAATTGGGTATTTTGAAGTGACCGCTACAAAAGAGCGGCAACCCCCCAAAAAAAACCCAACCCCTCCCCCAAGCAGAGATAAAATGCTGATGCTACAGAGGAGTGCAAGATGAAATCTGAAAATTTATGCAAATGGTAATGGTTAGCTCCAGGATAATGAATTTTAGTAATTTGAGCCCTCAAGACCATCCCTGGGAAAGATGGTCCATTCTCCCATCACAGGCACCAGGAGTTCAAATGGATATAAACAACTCATCTTTTACGGGGAGAGCCCCTAAAAGGGGACTCCGGTTTTGGTAAAAGGCTAGTTCAGACTTGTTTCAGCAAATTACAACATTAAGGTTGGTCTTCACATTCAAAAGGCTTTCAACATTTAGGGCAATCAAGGTTGTTAACTGCAGAATGCAAGTTTGTCACGTATAGGTGAGAGTGGTGGACTTAAAAAAAAGGAAATCAGAAGGGCTGAAGCTACCAATGGGGCAAAATGTTCGTCATTATTAGAAAATGGTACAGACGAGGTGCTCTTACTTACCTTTTAATACAAGAGCAAGAAAACATCCAATGAAGCTAACAAGCATTGCATTTTAAAGATGGTAAGAAGAAATACTGCAGCTCCCTTGAATCCAAGATCTTATGATTAAGAAAAGGAGACGTTTATATGATAAGAACATTTTATCCTAGCTAATGTAACAAATATAGACGCTCCTCCTTAAGGCATAAAATACCACCACTGGTTGAGGTTGAGAAGAAACTGTTTATGGGAAGATTACTCCCTAATTGCCATTGCAGGGATTCTTGCACATTCCTCTGAAGTATCTCGTACTGACTTCTGTTAAGACAAGATGTTGTTCTATTAACATTCTCTTATCTCTCTCTCTCACACACCCTCCCCCATCACAATGGGGCCTAGAGAAAAGTTGCATATAGTTAGAAGGATTTAACCCAAAATACATTTGAAACTGTATGACCAAACCCACACAAAATTTCTAATCTATCCCTCTAACCACAATTATATAACACATTGGACTGGATGGACTATTGGTCTATTGCAGTATGGCAATTCTTATGCCAAAATCTAAGCAACTACTTCAAGATCACTGAAACAGAGTGTCTTCTAGGGTGTAGCTGTGACTAAAGAGTGGTTGGGGACCTATGTGAACCTTTATGCTTAGAGTCAGATACACCATTGTCAATCTTGTTATACATCTAAAGGTAAGAGGTACTAGGGAGCCATTTGTTCATATTCAGGTTCTCCATTTTACTTCAAATCAAATGACTAGAGTTCTAAGGACCACTCAAGTCTACAGTTTCTAAGCAAACTTTGAGGGCAATTTCCGCTTATCTTTCTCCAGGGCTTCCAAACTTGTTTCTCCCGCTATTTTAAGATTTTCTTAACCATGACCCCATTGGCTGGGAATGCACCTATGATGGGATAAGCATGGCATCACAATCCTTCTAGATTTAAGAACACTTCAGAAGAACAGTTAAGTGTGTGTTAATCCAGCAAATCTTGCATGGATTGATGAAAGGGAGAGAGTGTTCTTGTCAGTTGTCTCTGACTAAGAAAAAAGGTCTACTCCTTCAGCTCAAGAGTGTTTTACTACCTCAGAGAAACTATAATATGCTTCACGAACAAGTTCTCACTATTAAACTAGTATGAGATTCTACCTCTTAATCTGAGAAAAATACAATTCTTCCTGTCCAGAAAGCAGCTCTCCTCCTTCCCAACTCTAGGGTCTCCAGTAGTCCTGTAGGGGCAAACCAAGAAATTTCAGGTTACAGCAGAACCTGGAAGACCCAACAGATTGGGGACCTGCTAGGTCAGGCTCAGGACAAAACATTCCTTGCCTCAAGAATTTATAATCTAAATAGGCATGACAGACAGGATGGGAGAAGAAAGAGGCACAGAAAGGTACACCTTTCTGTGCCTCTCTTTCTCCTCCCATCCTGTCTGACATGTACTGTATGATCTTGGGCCTAAGTGACAGAGTAGGGAATAGAAACCAAGTCAGTAAATCCAAGTCCAATGCTCTATTCACTGGACAATGCTGCCTCAGTGAATAAAGCTAGGCTTGGTTGTTCCAAAAGTATATTAGAAAAATATGAAAACAATTTAAAAATGGGAAGGCCAATGAAGCACACTGTAATTAGCTACGAGCTGAATTTATCTGCAATTCATAAACTAAGTGGGGAAAAAAGGAGCTTTGTGAAATACCAAATCTGATATTTCAGCTGTCATAAAAAGACCAGGGGAACAACAAGCCATAAAATGATGGTCTCTGAAGGGGAAGTTGTCATTTAATACTTTTCAGATCTGCTATAGCTAGAGGTCCTTTCCCAAGCTTTGTCGGTTTATCTCCTAAAACCTCAAAATTAGACACTAAAAAGGTAATAAAATGAAAAAGCCGCAAGCAAAAGAACCGTTCAGCAGGACAATGCCATTTCACCTACTTATAATAGAGGAGAGAACAGAGTTTCTCTTCAGACTTACTCTGATAGGGAAGTGCTAATTGACAAACTCCTTATTTTCCATCTTCTGGAAAAGTAAATTTGCCCAATGTTAAGAGCCAACTGAAATTAGTTATTCTTACTCCATTAATATAAATCTGTTTTGTGCACTTTGTAGTAAATCTTACTGCCAATACAATACATATGGGGGAACGAGGCAGATAGTATTAAAATGACCTTTTACACAAACCTAAAATTTTCAAAACAAAAAGATTCCATAATATAAATTTGGCTCATACTGATGAACAATTTTTGCACAGTATAATACTGTCATCTCGTCTAAGAAAGTGCCTGTCAAGACCCTATTTATGAAGCTATTTTACCAATATATAATCAATAATATATATAATCAAGTTTGCATAAAATCAAGTCACATTTTAGAGTGTTACTGGGAGTATATTTTCCTAGTATGATTATTTCGATGTCATGTGGTGTCTTCAGTATGTCATCCAGTGAAAATGGGAGAGCTTTATACATTAGCCTCAAACTTGTATCCCTCAATGTAGCTACAGAGTAAACTAGGTTGCCCTGCACAGAAAGCTCACAACCCATTATAAAGAGGAAAATAAAACCTTGTCAGAGAAGGGATTAAATAAAAAATAAGTTTATGAAGAATACATATCAAATTCAAACCAGTTCCAACATTTCAATAGAATATAAGCCAAAGTCTTTTTGGTGTTTTATTCTTTGCAGCTCTTGCAAACTTCCTTCTATCTTGTTGAGTTCTGAATAAAATCGTACCTAAGAAGAAAAATTAAGATGTTTATAATACAAAGCTTATGGAATGCTTTTCGTGTGAAAATAGTGAAAAACAATTGCACATTTATATGATCCACTCATCCTGAAGGATCTCAAAGTTGTTCAAACTATAAACACAGAACCACTGCAATACTGTCATTTCTGGGCCTGTAGTGGATGGAAGACAGTAGAAATTAGACGCAAAGGACAAAGCATATGAGTAGAGAAGAACAAATGTGTATGATTGAGTCAACTGTATTTTTATATCCCACGTGCCACTCTGATACTAAATCCATATTCAGATTAGTGCAGTATTATAGGAAGTGTAACTTACTTGTGCTCTCACAAATTTATGCAAGCTAAAAAGTAATCCTTTTGCTTCTGGTAGCATCACCACAACTGTAAAATGAGCATCTAGTAACAGGCACATCCAGTCCATAATCTGAACAAACAAGACAAATAAGCATTACCATAATTATAGTTTAATGGTATCTAACATCATCTGCTTAACAGATTACAAGTTCAAAGCTTGAACGGGACATTTGTATTGAAAATTTAAAATTTCTAGTGATGTAAAATGAAGCCCCTTTATCTTGGAGAATGTGTCTTTTTCCAAGCCACTTTATAGAGATATTAATCCGTTAGCACATAATGAATAAATGCAATACAATACACTGATCTAACTACAAAATTATGCCATTACCAAATTTGGGGTAATATTTAGTGCTATCTTCTCACCTGGTTTACGGTTGGAGAGCGCATGCCAGGAAAATTCATACTAACTTTTTCACTGCACTTTATATACAGGTACTGCAAATACCGGAGAAACAGCTAGAAGGAAAATAGAGTCAGACTGCTATAACAGACATTTAACAGATTCTTAGCTATTCCCCCGAACATGCCCCTATTTGTAAACTTTAATATACTGTATCAGCACACAATATAAGGGAAAGGAAAAAGACTTCATTTGTTAATTGTAAAGTATTGATCTCATTTTTAGAGAGACTGTCAATTTAGCTTCAGAACACTTAATACCATTTTTAAGTCTTATTTGTTATCTTAAGCCAATACATGAAAAATAAGTTTACACAACTTAGAATCCATCATTAAAAAAAAAAAAAGTAGTTTTCCGATTTATAGTTAAGAGCAAAACTGATAATCAGTTTAAGTAGTATAGCATGCTTACAACGACTTGCTGAGCTGAAAGGTCTTTCAGATGAGGCAAGAGAAATGTTTCACTGTATGCTGAATGGAGAATGGCATTTCTGTGTAGGATTATTCAGGAAATACAGTTTCAAGAATTGTCATTTCTACAAAGATTTAGTGGATCTTAAATTTCGTTAAAGTAGTTTTCTACACTTTTAGGAAGAAATGCTGTTTTGGGTTCTGAATATTCTTCCTGGTCTTTGTGCTTCTACCGTGAAATAAAAGTTAGTCTCAGTGACTGAGTGTAGCATGTTGTTTTTTTGTTTATTTTTTAAATGGATTCAAATTTTCTTACAAGTACTGTAGTTACATAGTTAAGACTGCCTTTGCCAGCCAAACACTTAATACCAACTTTTCTTTTGGTAACATTTTAGACCAAAAAACTTTTACTACTGCAACATGAAATTGTATACAAAAAGATTTAAATATAAATCAAGATTAAGTATCACTTATTTTACAGCATGAATACGAAGACTGCCTTATTAAATTGGTCATAACTACACAAAGTATCACAACTGGCAAGCCTTTTATGATTAAAAAGAGGTTAAGACAGACTTTGGAACAATACTAATAGTAAGCACCACTTATTTTACAGCCTGTATTTTAATCAAACTAGAGATAATTAATGATGTAACAAAATTAAGAGGGCATATATGCATCAAAGGATACAACAGTGCTGCCTTTTGTGGTCCAACAGGGCATAATTCTTCAGTGTTCATCACATGGGATTTCTGCGTTAATTGAACATCACAGCTGTCCTCCATCAGTTCAGAACTGAAGCCATTCTGTACAGTTTCCATTTTTTTTTCTACTTGATAATTGGGCGTAATATCGATGTAACTGATTACTGAATCTAAATTCACATTTGTTCCTTGAAGGCTGTCATCATTGATGCTATAAGAAGGAAGGGTAGTTCCATGGACAGGCTATTAAATGTTTATGTTTGTATATTCTCTGCACAGGCAACACTATCAATCTTTTTATACCAAAATTGTCCATTAGCACTTTGAAGCATACAATACAGATGCAAGAACAAGAGAAAATCCAGTTAAAGTATTTCAGACTTAATATTTATAAAATGTGTACTGATTCTAGCACCACAAGTTTAAATTACCGTGTCACCAGCCATTCTATTATGGACTTGTTTAAAGAAGGTTATAATCTAAGTTAGCTTTATATAATGCCATATGATCAAAACTGTGTGGTTTGTTCCTTAAAAAGTTTATAATTATTCCAACATTTAGCATGCAGGCAGTTGACAGGCAATTAGCTGCTAATATGACCACCACAGTTTGCCATTTTGAAATTTTTAAAGAACGAGTTAGTCTCCATGGATAGTAACTTTTGGCAATCCAAATAGTTTATAGAACTGTTGTAGTCAATAGGCATCTTGCACAGATAGAAGGTAGAATTTTAGTATTAAGGGCTTCTTGACACCTTTTGTTAAATTGGCACAACTTTGTGTGTAAAGTTTAGTTAAATTGTGTGTGGACATTAAAATTAATTTATCACTGTTCTATATCGATTTAGCTTGCAATTTAAGTTTACAGGAGCAAGCTAAACCAACATAAGACAGGCCCTGGTAAAATGTATCACAGGCCACTCAAAACCAAGAGCAGCAAAAAGTGTTCTCTTTAACCTCTCGTCTGTGTCTGGGGACTGCAGAACTTATGCCACATTTAAGAAACAAGTGCATTTACAATTTTCTGTTACACTTGTAACTAGCTAGTGTGGAGAAGATACTGAGACAAAGACTTATTGCATTTAAATGAATTTGCAGATGGATGGCTCCAAGTATTCTGGGGATTTTCAGGGCTGCTATTCAGTCTTTTTTTTTTGCCTGGCTTTATGCTTTGGTTTGTCTTAGCAATATACCATCCGAGAGAATAATTAAAAAAGACAGACAATAGTTCAGCATTTTTTGTAATGGTGAAAAACCATGGCGAGTTGCATAAAAAGCATGGTGTATAGGCAAAACTGACTAAGCTTTCCATCTTAAGAAGCTATCAAAGCAAGGAGGGGCATCCAGTTTTAGTGGAAACAAGGCTAATGCCAATAATTTGTCCTAATAGAGGAGATAAATCATACAACACATAAGCCTGGCATCAATTTAGGCTAATGAAGTAATTTGCTGACTAACGAGGTGGTGAGTAAAAATTCAAGAATAAATACAGTTTCAGGTTCCTGAAGGTTCTTAAAATATTGTTTAACTCTTCACCTGTAAGAAAAAAAGCTTAGAACACTAAAATGATTCTTAGGAATGTATTGAAACCAAGTCTTCAGGTAAAAACTAGACTAACAGAAGGAAAATATATTACCAGCTTCCCGCTTACCTTAAGAAAGCCTTCAAGCAAGCACAGGTAACTGCTTCAGGAACATCAGGAAATTGCTGTAGACAGAGTTGCAACAAATGCACATCTGTCTTCTCCAAGGCAACTGCCATTAAGTCTGGGCACAAACTGAGGCAGAATAAAGTAATTAGTCCCCAAATTTAGACCACATGTGAACTACTGAAGCATTAACCTTCTTTTAGATTAAGGTGCAGAAGTATTGTCCAGTGGTTAGGGCACTAGTTTAGGACTTGGGAGACCCATGTTCAACTCCCTGCTCTGCCACAGACCCACATTGGCCAAATCACTTAGCCTCTCTGTTCCTCAGTTCCTACATCTGTAAAAATGGAACAGTACTGCCCTACTTCATACGGATGAGAATGATAAATATTTTTTAAAAAAATTATGAAGTGCTTTGAGATCTACTGATGAAAAGTGCTGTAAGAGGTACCAAAATTGATATTAGCAAGAGAATCCTACAGGTCTTCCTGTGAGAACAGCAAAATAATCACTTTTTCTGGTAAAGGTCTCCACATTTCAACCATAAGTAACACTTTCAAAACTTCACATAAACAGCTTAGTCACTTTCAAAAACTGGACTTAAACTCTTAATATTCACCTGTAAGAGAGTCCTTGTGTCTGGATTAACTGTACCAGGCAATTTCGAGGGTAAAATGTTGGCTCTGTTTTACACCTGTTCACGAGACCTGTTATAATGTATCCAACTGTAGCTTGGAAATCTGACATCTGTGCATTTGACAAGAAGTGCCTTAATTCCTCTTCAATATCATTCTGAGAAGAATCCTAAAAGTAACATTATCCAATTAAAAAAAAAAAGTGTTAGTAGTACAAGATTAGCATATTGTTACTGATTAGACTAAAGTGGAGAAAAAGAAAAAGCTTCAGACTGCAGATAACATGCAATGTAGATGTAGCCGTTTTGGCCCCAGGATATTAGAGAGACAAGGTGGGTGGGTGATACATCTTCTATTGGTGAGAGACAAACTTACAAGTGACACAGGGCTCTTCTTCCCTGCAAACTAATAAGACTTTCCCTTCTGATAGGGTGGTGGTAAAGCTAAGATTTTAAGATTACCCCTTTTGACAGCCTTGTCATAATGACCAAAAGCCCTGATCTAAAACTGAAAATTATACCCTTAATAAGTATGAGTGGTCTCATTTCAACCCTTACTCAGTAACTGTTTTCTCATTAGTTACTATAATATTTGCAAAGATCTTTACTCAATTTCCAATCAAATAACTTGAGTTACAGCACTAGGATTGCTTGAACAATAATATTTTTTTAATTAGTGTGTTGCATATACCAAAGCAGCCAAGAACTTTCAAGCAAGAGGGGAAGCACTTTTGATCACACACCGTTTGCAACAATTTCCAGGAGTTAATCAGACCATGCAGCCAACAGCGATGTTGCCAACTCGTCAGCTTGTTTGCTTTTATAAGTTTAAATACAAATTAAATTAGTTCAGCAATTCTCAAAACTGCACCAAGATGTTGCTCAACTTATTTCTAAATTGATGTGCTAGAGTGAAAAATCATTATTGTTGATACAGATATTAAGTTTAATTATCTTATTTTGGAAGCGATTATAGGACAGACTTCACCTTCAGACTACTTTTTAAAATTAAGTAGCTTGTTTTACATTGTATCTAGAAACTAAGGTGTGAAGATTTGGGAAGGGTTTTATGTTGGAATATTAATTGTCAGGGTGCCTCGTCCCTCCATATAGATGTCTTATTTAAATCGAAACAAACGTAAATATTCCAGACAGAAAAAGTTCCAAAGAGTTACAAGTCTAGAGTTCAGTCAGAATCTTTTTTCTAAGTCTTGCCATTTATTTCAGAATGTCTATTGCCTTTAAATTTAAGACCTCCATCTTTGTGCAAGGCTACATTTATAATATTTAAATTATTCAGATGCTGTACACTACATTCCTAAAGCTTTGTTGAAAGAGCTAGCTTTAATATTAGTATTATGCATGAGCAATTCTTCTTGCAGAATAGTTACATACACTGATGGTTTAATCCCCAATATGGCTAGTTCTTACAAAGTATACAAGTATCAAGCTACGAGGACAGGAAAGGAAAAGGGGGAATGACAGAACTCGATCGGCCATTTGGGTTGTCTTATTTTGAGATATTGTAATAGCTCATATTTTATTAACCTAAGGATATTTTAGTTACTTACCTTTATATCCGATAAAAGCTGTTCAACTGTAAGGGTGTCACGCTGCACTTTTGCAACATTGTTCCTTCTCGACCTTAACTGTAATTTAAGGGAAAAAATAAATCAAAGCTACCCTCAAAGCCTGGACAAAAAATGGTAAGTTTTCAACCAAAATAACTAGGAACAGCATAAATGTGCTATGTGTGTGTTGTAGAAGTAGTATGTAAGGTTTAAGGCAGTGTTCCCCAAACTGTGGGGCGCACCCCCATAGGGGTGTGTGGAGGAAAGCTCAAGGGGGGGTGCATGGCAGGGCCCATGCCAGCCCACACCCAAGGCGGAAAGCACCATGCCGCTCCTAGCCACCACTGCTCCACTTCGCCCCGGCCACCAGTCTCCCCTCATTCCCTCTCCACCCCCCAGCACTGCTTCAGCCAAAGTTCCTCGGCTGAGCCAACTTTAAAGGATGGGCGGGGGGGGGGGGTGCAGACAGATTCCATTACCGGAGGGAGGGGGTGGTGGGAAAGAAGACAACAGGAAACGTTTGGGCACCACTGGCTTGAAGTCACCAGCTGAACAACGTTGAGAAGTCCAGTCACAGTTTTAGAAACAAACAGTTATCTGCCAGAGCCAACCCTGAAGTTTTGAAAATATATGCACTCGTAATTAAGGCTAAAGTTTGTGTCACGGATATTTTTAATAAAAGTCACGGACAGATCACAGGCAATAAACAGGAGTACTTGTGGCACCTTAGAGACTAACAAATTTATTTGGGCATAAGCTTTCATGAGCTACAGCTCACTTCATCGAATGCATCCGATGAAGTGAGCTGTAGCTCACGAAAGCTTATGCCCAAATAAATTTGTTAGTCTCTAAGGTGCCACAAGTACTCCTTTTCTTTTAGGCAATAAACAAAAATTCACGGCAGCCTGTGATCTGTCCGTGACTTTCACTAAAAATATCCCTGACAAAAGAGTTAGGTGGATTCAGCACCCACTGCTGCTGAGGCTCCTGGGTACCCCACTGCTTCAGTGTGTGGGCGCTGGGAGGGTCTGCCACCCACGGACGGGCACCTGTAGGGTCTCCCCACCAGCTTGAGGGCTGGGAGTTGCGAGGGCAGGGCTAGCTGGGAGCTCCAGCCCCAGGGCAGAAAAGGTCATGGAGGTCAATGGAAATAATGGTTCTGTGACATAATCATAGCCTTACTTATAATGCAAAGACAACCAAGGAAAAGATAACCCTGAAACTTACCGTTCTCTTGGATTCAGTTTTAGCAGTTACAGATTGCTGTGCACGTGGAGATGCCAGATCTTCTTCTTGAAGCATATTCCAATTCACATATGAAGACACAGTTCTCATGCCTGTGCAAGCACAAAGTAACATTAAACCTATATAAAAGTTAAAAAAGTGCATTCATGCAAAGAACGGAAGCAAGTTAATTGTATTATTTTTCTCTCTAATAGCAGTAGGGAATCTTCTAACTCTAAAGCAATTTAAAATATTGAGTCATTCCCTGTCACTATAATTTGTTTCCAGTTCCATGCATCTTGTGAATAAAATTAAAATAAGCTTAAGATCAGCATTAAATAAAAAAAAATGTTTTCCTAGAAAATAAAGGTCAACGCAACTGCTGCATCAGTCAAGTTACAAATAATCTTGGACTTTATTCTAAAGTTTGGGATGAATTAGATATGTACTTTCAACAGCATTTTACAGATGCAACAGTATGACTGGTGTTAAGCCAACTCCACAATACGCTATTTTCAGAAAAGGCTGTGCCAAGAACTACCTCTAAGCAAAAAAATCATCATATGAAGTCTGAAAATAATGGAATTTGTATTAAGGGGAAGAAAAACAAACAAAACAAAAAACCCCAACCAGCACTGTATGTAAAGATGCTTTAAAAAAGCTTCCACCTAAAAAACTGCATAAATATAGTTTTATTAATAGAAGTAGTAAAAGGTTTAACTAGCACAACATACAACAGTTTAGCACCACGGGGGACAGTCATGTTATTTCTCTACAAAAATCCATACAAATAAATGCAGTAAGTGAATGCTTAAATGTTGTTAAATATATTCTAAGGAAATTCACAGTTCATAAATACCATCCGGCCCCCCCACCCCATCACCAAGGCACATTAGGATGCTCTGTTTCAGTGCGTCCATACTACAGGTAATGTCACTGAAGAAGTGTATTATGCACATATTTCAATAAGTTTTTTTGCAAAGGAACAGAATGCAAAGTTAAGCTACTGTTCAGCTATTTTACTCCAAGACTGATCCTGTTTTTTCTATGAAGTTTTTCCAACAGATTTTTAGTGGTAGGATGTGTGCTGAAATTGCAAGTATTCACTGAATAATATTTAGAATTGAACTCTTACCTGAGGTTTGAGTATCCTTGAGTTTTCCAACAGCAGCTGCCAAGGATGAAGTTTCACACTTGTATACGATTACAGTTAGCACCTTCCCATGTGTTAAAAAAAATCTCTCTCCATAACACCACAACTACAAAATATTAAGTATGTTGTTAATTAACAGATGAAGTACAGAAGCTAATTTGGACTTCTGCACAAAAATCCATTCAAATCAATATTTTTTAAACATCTCAGTAAGATCTACTCTTACCCTCGACTAAAACTCCAACCAAGTCTCAGCATCATTGATCAAGCAATGTGAATGAGACAAAAGCTTTATTTTTGGGCAGACTTAAGTGCCTCCTAGTGGACTTTCAAAACCATGACAGGTTTCAGAGTAGCAGCCGTGTTAGTCTGTATTCGCAAAAAGAATACATCCGATGAAGTGAGCTGTAGCTCACGAAAGCTTATGCTCTAATGAATTTGTTAGTCTCCAAGGTGCCACAAGTACTCCTTTTCTTTTTTCAAAACCATGTTTCTTTCCAATCAACTTAGGATTTAAAAAAACTACCTTTTAAAAAGCCCTGTAGCAGTTTTATTGCATAAGCTCATCTTGCCTGAAGAGTTGAGCATTTTAAAGTGTTTATTATTTTAAGCTGCTCAAAACTTCTACTGTTTCTCTTACCATGGCTTAAACAAAACGTTCCGCCCCTCCCCAGTTGTCTGTACTCATTTCTACAGTGAAATAGAAATGCCAAGTTTGTTAGATTGAAGCCTACAGTACCATAGATATCAAACACTGAATTACAGCTTACTTGTCCTGAGGTTCCCTGTGGTAGTTCTTTTGAAGTTTGCAAAGTTTGAAATTTTGTATTCCATATAGATAGGCACTCTACAGAAAAAGGAAAAAACTGGATATATTGAGCATTCAAAGTGACAGAAACATGACATTTCTCTGTAGTCTTCAGTTACAGAGAGAGGCTTCCCAAAATAAAATGAAATTGCATTTCAGAATGTATATAATGCACCCAGCACTAAGGATCAGCAAAAAGTGATTTTGGCAAGTCAAATGAGTGTTTTCTTGCTAGGATGTCCTGCTTTCCTGTCTGGCCAAACTAGCCAGGCCAGGACCCGATGATCGCAGGGAGTATATTTGATTTCAGAACCATAGACATGTTCTTGACTGCCTTGCATTTCAGCACAGCCAAAAACAAAAATATTTTGGAAATTCAGTCTTGTGAAAAGCTTCATATTTTATTCCTAGGGGAATTCTGTGCCAAAAAATTAAAGATTCTGTGCACAATATTTTAAAATTCCTCATATTTTGTGTGTCAGAATAATGCAATATAATCACTCTGATTTCAATTTCAGTAAATTATTTAAACTACAATGAAATTACTGGTGCATGGGAGTGGGGAGCACTGGAGAAAGTCCCAAAACCTCATTACCCAATAGTAATGTGGCCAGGTTCGTCCCTTTATTTCTAGTTATATATGCAGCCATATGCTCAGTATTACATCATAGGCAACTGAAGGTCAAGTGATGGCTGGGGAAATCAAACTCACGATTTATGTTGGCTACTGACCATCTCCAGAAAGGTCAGTAGCAAACAGTTCATGGAGCACATTTTGATAGGAAATTTTTTCAGTCCATAAATTTAGACCAGTTCTAACGACTAAAGCACCATAAGCATTTATAAGGCTATACTGTCCTTTCACCACTCTGGCAATGTAAAAGGAGCCTTAAAACTTTTATACCTGTTTTATACTCCTGGAGGAATTAATGGGAACACTTCGCTAAGCAGGCAGGCTGCTACATTCTACTCTACCTAAGGGAACAAAGCCTGCCCCACGCCTACCTCCCAAGAAACACACCGAAGCCCTGCCCCTCCACTCTGAGCGTGCCGCAATAGGGACGGAGTGTCCCTCTCTCTCACACACGACTGCCCAGCCTGCCCCCACGGCCCTGGCAGTGATTTACATCTCTACCAGCTGGTTTGTGTGCCTGAACCAACCTATCTGTGCTGCTGCTGGGGAGAGGTGCGTGACCACTCTTGTGCTTCCCCATCAGAAGTCATTTTTCTGCAGGGAAGCAAAGAAATCTGTGGGACATAAATGCTGCACACGTGCAGCGATACACAATTCCCCCAGGAGTAAAATTTGACTTTTCATCCTGATTCAGGACAGAAAATGCTTTGGAAACTTAGAATTTCAGTCCTGGGGCAAACTTCATTTCCCGGCCAGTTTATCTGCAGCAGAAGTAGATAATTCTCTTTTTGTATGCTGAAATTACCAACAAGTTGTAAAATGTTTGAGCGTTATCTCCCACTATATTTTCAAAAACAGTGTAGAAAAATTGCAGTTTAGAGAGTGAAATTCAATAACAAAAGTAGTTTCTAGTCTTGGGTTTGACACTACTATTGACAATTACAATCCATTAGAGGCGTTCAGTAAATGTAGATTGCAGACCACTCAGTTGTATAATTAACAGGACTACAATAGTTTCCAACAGTAATCTAGCATTCTGTCTGAAATTCAGTTTCTTTACCATCCCCACTAAAAAATTGGGTTTCTGGAAAAAAAGTTGTAAATTCCCTGATTAGAAATTCCAATCCAAGATTATTCTTTCCTGTGATGAGATCACAAAAATAATCCACCAACTGGTCTGTGTGGCCAACTTAATTTTGTCTTGGAAGTTAAATAAAACAAGTCACTTCAAAGTTACCTTTAGCAATATTAGGTGGAGAATCCAAACATCCCAATACTGCAACATGATCTGTATCAAGGATGGCTAATGAAGCTCCTTTTAGAACAGTGTCAGACACTACAATTTTGAGTAGTAGTGACTTGGATAGAATTTGCTCTTCCTCAGGGACACTTTGTTGCAGTGACATCAGAATCTTATACACACATCCATTAGAATCTATCAGAAGAGAAAAGTGACACATTTTAAGTTAATGATCATGTCAAACCATGCCTCTGCATTTTTCTAAAGCTTCATACGTACATCTAAGACCATTATAAAATCTGCACGTGCAAAGCTAACCTAAATGGACCGGCTTTAAACACAATGCAGTAAAGTTCAGAAGAGAGTTCAAATGCAGAACTTTCTTAAAGACATCTCATTGTGCAACGCATAGTATGATCAGGTATAAGACTTCCCAGCCATCAGAACAAGAAAATGCTAAAAAAAAAAAAAGTTTGAATTACTACTTCTACACAAAATTTAAATACCAAAAAAGTTATATTAAACAGCAATTCACAAACAGCTGTAGTTATTAGTTTACAAGTTTCAACTAGTTACATCCATCATAAAATAAGACTTACACAAACACAAGAGTGTGAGAATCTTGTTTTTTGTATATGCAGTAAAACTCAGTGGATGGGATGATTCTTCTTGTTCAAGCTTGTACTTGTGTAGGATATTTGGGTTAACCTTTTGCACATACACAAAATAATTCCCATTCTAAAAAAAAAAAAAAAAATTAGTTTACAGCTATTTCATTTACAAAACAGGGACATGCTACAGATATTATTGTTACAGACTAGCAGTAGTGAACTGCCATACATGCCATTCAGAGTTATGAACTTAAACTCTTAACTGGACATGTTGCACAAACAACTCACATGAAACAGTTGGTAAAATTCATGCAAGATGAAGTGACATTATAAACTAATGCAATACAAATGGATTTACAGGGAAGATAAAAACGAGTTAATGAAAAAACCAAAATATCAGAGAATCACTTTCAGGCACTAATCACCAGTGCATATGACGGAGTCAGAAGAGTCTACTAACATGAACAAATACATGTTTTCTGGTTAATAAACCAGACATGACACTCAAGAAGCCATTTCATTGGCTAAACATAAGATTCCTGAGGAAGTTGCGGGGGAGTCCTCTCCATCCCGAGCACCAAGAATTAAGTTATGAGGGTTATCTTTTACTTAATATTTCCCAGCTTTTAATTTTAAGGTTTCAAAACAAAGCATGACTGGTGCTCTTAGGGACTCGGGAATACAAAATACTACTATTGTTCTAATTTTAATCTTAATTGCTCTCTAAATTCATACCAAAACTAGTTTCTCTTCCTGGAGGCAAAATAATGGTAGAGTTCACCGAGATTGTCACTTTGTAGAGACACGTACGGTATTTCAGATAAATACACAGGAATTCCTCCCTCCCCACCAAAATGAGAGTTTTGTAGTGGGTCATCTTTGTAAATAATTTGTATTTTATACAGTAGAACCTCAGTTACAAACTGACCAGTCAGCTAAACACTTATTTAGAACCAGAAGTACATAAATCAGGCAGCCGCAAAGACAGACAGAGACAACTGTGTTAAACATAAACTACTAAAAAAATAAAGGGAAAGTAGCATTTTTCTTGTGCATAGTAAAGTTTTAAATCAATATTCAGCTGTAAACTTTTGAAAGAACCATAGTGTTCTGTTCAGAATTACGAACCCCCCCCATTTCTGAGGTGTTCATAACTCAGAGATTCTAGGTTTCAGAGTAGCAGCCATGTTAGTCTGTATCTGCAAAAAGAAAAGGAGTACTTGTGGCACCTTAGAGATAAATAAATTTGTTAGTCTCTAAGGTGCCACAAGTACTCCTTTTGTTTCAGAGATTCTACTATATGTAAAAATATAGCTTTAAAGTTGTATGCTTCTGTAAGACTTATTTTTCAAGTTGTCACTACATTTTCCATCATAATTAAATGTCCTAAATTTTTCCCCATCCCTGGGGTAATGAGAACAAGTTCACTATTACTGAAAAGCTATATGACATTTTGTAGATTTTTCAACTAAGTCACGCTCATCACTACAGGACAACTCAATTGTAATATATATTAAATAGTTAACAAACATTACAATACCTGACATCATGAAAGTTTATATTTTTGAAATTAAGCAAGAGATACAAGAGACTAAATTGATTTAAACCCTATTATAATCTCTCTTTTTTTTTTTTTGCAACAAGTTTTTAAAAAAGCCACTCACTTTCTCAGTAGTAAAAATTAAAACAGGTTGTTGTGTTTCCATGAAAGCTTCACTCCACCTAAAAGTTGAAAGTTGTAGGATTATTTCTTGCTACAAGTAAAAACAACTGAACATTTTTAAGTGGGCAATGAACTAAAAATACATAGCAATAGATGCATTTAACTCAAAACTCTAGGTACATCTTCCGGATGCACTGCCAATAGAACGGATGACTATCACTTCAGTCATCTAAATGCATTAAATTATGTATTTAGACCTTTATACATATATTCTCATTTTAATATGATACAGCCTTATAACCATAAAATAGTGCACAAGACATTTTTAAATATGATTGCAGCTCTCACTTCTGCAACACACACTTCACAGCACACAAGATGGACAATAGCAGATTTAGAACTTGATTCACATATGATCATCAATTCTTTCGATTATGAAGGTAGTTCCCTAAAATGTTATCACTCACCTAATGACTTCATCTGACGTAACATTTTCAATTTCTTGTTGTGGTGTTGCCAGGAGAGCATCTAAAGTTCGCACAGCACCTCCTTCGAAAAGCACAAGTGGCTCTGTAAAGGGTAGTGAATGTATCCGATATACCCCAGCTGTTAACTGCAAGAAAAGTGTTCTCTTTAAAAGTTTATTTTACATTCACAATTCATTGCCCCCAAACTGTTCTACATTTGATTTTTGTTTTTTATTTCTACAGATCTCTTATAAAAACTGACTAGCAATAGAATGCTGCCAGTGCAGAATTCCTCATAATGGAGTCCCAGCAAGTTCCACTTTTGCGAAACCTTGTGATGCATCATCATTTCACTGCCGAAAGAGGCAATTGCTAGAAAAATATCTGTTCCAACTTAATTAGCATCACATTTCTGGTTCGCATTAGGTAGGTTACAATCCAGAACAGTTAAATGATACCAGGAATTTAAATACAACTCCTAAAGCACAACATGTCCACCAACCAGACCTCACTACAAAGAAATACAAAAGGCAAATAAAGATTTTCTGACTGAAACTCCCATTCAGTTGAATAATTTACCTTTTACTAACAGCAATAGGATAGAAGAAATCTTATGTATTGAAATTTAAATTAGCCCAGTGGCCCCATTCAGAAAATCCCACAACCTATAAATTCTATTAAGTTTCAAAGAGTTATCACTGGTCCTACTAACACTTTAAGTCTAATGTTTGTCAGGAAGATCTTTAAACCTAAGCACACAGATGAATTACTAGTAATATTCCATACTACTGGAAGTGTAAAATTAAGGAGACAAGTAATTGAAGAAAATATATATTCATATTCAACATTTCACCGCAAAGCTAACATCCTCCCCTCCAAAAATTCTTAATTCTAATTTTAAAGTGAATATACATTACTATTTAAAAAAAACAAAAACAAAACAAAACAAAAAAAACTTACTGTTGCTTTAAATACTTTATCCAAACTAACATCTTCATCCTTCCATATTCTTAAAACCTTTAAAAAAAATAAATGGTTTTATAAATATGATGAAACAGTCCATTTGCTGTATATCACAGACTGGCATATGAAATATTTGTTAGTGAAAGAAAACATCAGGAAATTTTGAATGAATTCTGAATTCACAAGGAGTGACCTTAGTGAGAGCAGTCTTGAGGAAGCAGTTTATGTGGGAGGGACAGCCAGAGGACCCAGGCAAGAGTTGAAGGAGTTAAGACAGCAGAAATTCAGCACAGCCGCAAGAAGTTTGCATTTGAAAGGGAGGATGGATAGATTTTTGAGAACAGAAGATACAGCAGCGTGACTGAAGGAAAACAAAAAGAAACCAGATGAGGATAGACTAAAAGGGAGGAAAAAAGGAAAATTCTGATGAAAGGAGTTGGAAGGGGATATGATCAAAGCCACCCTCTACCAGGTCAGGGCCCAGGCCGGAAAGATATAGTAGGGTTCATTAGTTATTAAATATAATTCATTGGCATGAGAAAGTATGAATTGTAAAGAAACAAACAGAACCGGTGGTTATTTTCAGTTACCTATTTAAAAGAGGAGAACAGAGAGATAAGGTAGCAGAACAGGAGACGTGAAGGTGTGAACTACCCCAATCGTCTCAACAGGGTGTTAATGCAAGTCTCACAACATAAAATGTAAAAATATTTACTTACTTTAGAATTTATTTTAACCAAAATATTCTTATGCTTATGTCTATCATATGAAAAGATATTATAGGAAAGAACTTGCAAGTTTTCAAAAGGCAAGTAACTGAATATGTGGTTCTCAACATAAGGTATCTCCTCTTCCCCCCCAAAATGTGTGTCCAATCCCAGTGCTGCATGCCATCCTCTCCACTGCGCAAAGATGCAATGACTGAGGTGCTCCAAATTCTGATGGTGTTCAGCCTGGGCATTCCAGGATTTGAAAAGCCCTAAGAGAATGAGTAGCTGCATTTACTCTGGAAAATTCCACACTTTTCCAGTACTTCAAATAGCTAAATCACAATCAACAATTACTCGTAATTCACTCAGAAGACTTTATATTCTCAAACACTGAAAAATAGCTCTCTCACCTTATTGTCATGGACAGCAATGTATTCGCCAGTTTCAAAGTTACACACAGCTGGGCATGTGATAGTTTGATCTTGTTTGACTGACCAGCAACCCAGTGGCTTTTGGTCTGAAACCTAGACAAGTGAGAATAATAAGTAATTTAATAAATTCCAAAGAGGGTAATGAGTCAAAACACAAACTAAATCAAGTTTCACTTGAATATGGAGTTTATATAAAGAACACAGGAACTTCCATTCTGGATCAGACCTAAAGTCCATGTAGCCCTGGCTGAGACAGTTACCAGTACCAGATGCTTCTGAGGAAGATGCAAAAACCTCATAATAGGCAGGTGTGTGGTAGTCTTCATCCTGGTCTCTACACTTTGAGCCGAACATGTAGTTTCCTGTTTGCATAAACATACACATGCTAGCTTTGATTGAGCTAGCATGCTAAAAATATAAGTGTAGCTGCAGTGGCACAGGCAGCAGGACAGGCTATCCACCCCGAGTATAGTCCTGTCTAGGAGCGTAGGTACCTACTTGTGAAGCTAGCTCGTTCCGTTGCCTGTGTCTACTGTTCTATAGTTAGCACGCTAGTTTAATCAAAGCTAGTGCATGTACATATACCCGAGCTAGAAATTACACCTTCAGCTTGAAGCACAGATATACACTATTAGTTAAAAAATAGAGGCTTAATATCCCTTCTAAAATTTATCATTAATTAGGAGATCAAGTATATCCAGAGTTCACCATGTAAGTGTCCAGTCCCTTTTTGACTCTTGTTAAATTCTTGGCCTCAACAATTTCCAATGGAAATGAGTTCCCCAAGTCACTCCTAGAGCCTTTTTAAAATACAGGTATAACATTTTCTACCCTTCAACCCTCTGGAACAGTGGTTTTTTAAAAGAAGATATGGCATATTTTTGTTAGAAGCTCAGCCACTTCATACTTAAGCTTCTTCAGAACTCTTGGACGTAAGCCATCTGGGTGTTGACTTATTGCTTTTTAATTTATCAGTTTTCTCCAGTAGTTTTTCCTTCAGGCATGTTGATCTGATAGTACTTCATGCATGTTACTAGTAAAGCACATGCTACAGGTTAGGTATCTCCCCAATATCCTCAGGAGCAAAGACCAAGAAGCTAACTGACTTTGCATTAACAACATCCTCCCCCTTTTTAAGCCTCACCGATTCTGCAGACCAACCAATTCTTTCACAGACTTCCTGTTTCTGATATATTTAAAGAATCTCATTTGTTTTTACATTTTTAGCTATTTCCCTTTCACTGCCTGATGTGTTATTTATGTTTCTATTTATTGGCTTCCCTACGGTCTGATTTCCAAATTTTGAGGGATTTTCATTTGGTTCAAATAACTGCACTAACTATGGCCGTGAGCCACCCTTGTTTATTCCTTGCATTCCTTGTTTTCTTTTTGTTGAGCAGTCCACATATCTTCCAATGCCTTTTTAAAAAAATTAAAGTAGCATTTACGTCACCTCTAAGAATTTAACTTTGTTATTTTTAAGTTTAGGATCTGTTTGCCTAACCTCATTTCTTCCTTTTCCTAAAGTTTAGTGTTACTTTTTGGTATCTTACCTGCTCCAAGCACGTTGACCATAACTATATTGTGTTCACTATTACTCTTTTGTTTCCGCTACACAAGCTAATTCAAGAAGTGACAGTATTACCCAAGACTGAGCGAAGAATTGCCTCTTCTTGAATATTCTAGAACTAGTTGTTCCAAAAAACAATCAATCATTTAAATGTTGGAGAAATTGTCTCTTTAAACCAGTGGTTCTCAAACTTTTGTACTGGTTACCCCTTTCACATAGCAAGCCTCCGAGTGCGACCCCCCCGTATAAATTTAAAAAAAAAAACACTTTTTTATACATTTAAACACCATTATAAATGCAGGATGCTAAGCAGGGCTTATGGTTGAGGCTGACAGCTCGTGACCCCCCCATATAATAACCTTGTGACCCCCCAGTTTGAGAACCCCTGCTTTAAACTGGTCAAATGGCATCATAGGACAGAGTTTATGTGGTTAACTGTTGTCCACCATTTTCATTACTGTTAAATTTTTCTTCCTTTTTGGTTCTCTCTGTACTGTGCACTCAATGTCTTTTCCTTGATCTGGAGACCAGTACTATAGTTCTATTAATACATTTATATTCACACACCTTGGGATTTGCATTCATATTAATCCTAGCAGCATTACAGCCTCACCTAAAGATCCCGACTGAGATCAGGGCTGTACATGCAGCAAAAGGCAGCCCCTCTACCTAAGAGTTTACAGCAAGCAGACAATGGAATTATCGTACCACTGAACTTTTCTTAATTATGTAGAGTTGCTTAATTACGTAGAGTTTCCTAGAGTGAAGATCTGGTATGTGCATCCACGCCCTTTCTGAAAAAGGTTGATCTTTTCTGAGAATGCTATCAACTGCCTCCGATATATGCTGGACTATGATCTTATACAATACTTTGCTTGGCACAGATAAAAGTGTGATACCATGCCAGTTATTACAATCACTGACAGTTCCTTTCTTTGGTATCTTCACTATAACCCCATTGATCCACTCATTTGGGGCTTTTTCCCTGTTCCAGACTGATGTAAATAGAGGGGCCAGGATAGATGCTGCTAATTTAGGATTTACCTTGAACAATTCTACATTCAAGTTACCCTTGCCAGGAGCTTTCCCATTTTTTCAGGATTTGATGGCTTGAACGATCTCTTCCTTAGTTGGGATGTCTGTGCTGATATCAAGATCATCTTCGGCCTCCTAGATGTTTGCTTCCTCCTTAGGTGGCTCCCTGTTCAGCAATTCTTCGAAATGCTCTGTCCAGCGCATTTCTTGGTTTTTTTCGGTTGTTAGTAGGTGGCCTTGTTTGTTCCTGATGAGAGTGTTTGTTCCCGTCTGCTGTTTACCACGGATAAGCTGCGTCATTTTGTAGACGGTTCCTTGTTCACCATGAGCAGCTGCATCCTCTGCTTGTGTTGCCATATCATCAATATAATTCCATTTGTCTGCTCTCACAAGGCGTTTGACCTCTTGGTGTGCCTGGCTATACTGCTTGTGGTATCTGTCCTTTAGCTTCTGGGATTGTGTGTCTAAAAAACTCTCTTCTTCAAGGCTCGTCTAGTTGCAGAGTCTGCAAGGGCAACTTTACATACATTTCATAGACTTTGAGAAGACTTTTGATAGCATTCACAGGACCAGCCTATGGCGCATTCTGCAGGCATATGGAATTCCTTTTCGTATAATCAACGTCATCAAAAGCTTCTATTTCAACTTTACATGCAGTGCTGATCACAGCTAGCTCAGTTTTGAAGTCAAAACAGGAGTACGTCAGGGGTGTGTCATGCCTGTAATTCTCTTCAACATTGCCATCGACTGAGTAATGTGGTGTACAACAGAAGACATGCCAAGAGGCATTAAATGGACACTTCATCTCTTGAAGACCTGGACTTCACAGATGATGTTGCTCTCGTATCACATACCCAACACCATATACAAGAAAAAACAACTTGAGTCAACGCATACAGCCAGCAAATTGGACTGACAATCAACCGCAAGATGACAGATCTCATGACATTTAATATTGCCTCACCATCACCAGTATGGATAGAGGATTACATTCTCACCAACGTAGAAACATTCACATACTTGGGCAGCACCATCAGCCAGGACGATGGAACAAGCCAGGACATCCGGAACAAAATCAATAAAGACAGGAACACCTTCAGGAGCTTAAATACAGTCTGGATATCATTAAAATACAACATCAAAACCAAACTCAAGATTTATCAGAGCTGCATACTTTCAATACTACTTTATAGTTCAGAATGCTGGGAATAAGAAGTGTCCAAACTGTCTTCATTCCATACAACCTGCCTCAGAAAAATTCTTCGTATCTTTTGGCCAAGAACAATCTCAAACCAAGGTCAATTCACACAGTGCAGCCAAGAGGATCTGAGCACCATGATTGCCAGGAGGCACTGGAGATGGATTGGTCATGTGCTTTGGATGGAAACTGATTCCATCACCAGAGTAGCAATAAGATGGACACCCGAAGGCAAGTGAAAACGAGGTCGTCTGAAAACAACACAGCGAAGAGCTGTGGAAGCCGAACTGAAAAACCTGGGGCACAGCTGGGGAACCATTGAAAGACTTGCCAGAAACAGACAGGAGTGGAGGAGCTTCGTTGCTGCCCTAGACAACAGTTGCGTAATAGGAACATGATGATGAACTTTTCTATTTTGCTCTGTCAACATAAAATGATTGTATGCAGTGTTGTAGACATGTTGGTCCCAGGACCTGAAGAAGAGCTCTCTGTAAGCTCAAAAACTTGTCTCGAAAGCTTGCTACTGACAGAATTTGGTCCAATACAATATATTGCCTCACACCACCATCTCTCTCTAACATAAAATGAAGATTTTTTATGACATTTTATCCTTTAACTTCAGCAACTTTTTTTAAAAAATGAAAGATATTTGAAGAGTAAAAAAAGTCATTTAACAGTGGAGTTTCATTTCCAATTTGTTGCTCCCCAGACCATGGAGACTGTGGGATCAAAAACTGTCAGATAAAACAGTTGCAGCACTGCCTTCTAAAATAGAAAGTTACAAACTATCACGTTTCATGATAGACTGTTTCCTATGGGTTAGCAAAGAAACTAACCACATTGCTAACTACAATACTGCACAAGAGACTAGGTATACTGCAGGGCAGCATGGCTGAAGGAAATACATGTTTTTTCCCCCTACCCTCAGAAACATCAGGTACCGGCTATTATCAGAGGCCAGGTAATCAGACTAGAAAAGCCCCATGCCCTGATGCAAAATAGCGAGTCCCAGGAGTGCAAGGCCAGGCTTGGGGTGCACGCAGATCTGATGCACAGCGCCCCGCAGGTGCCTGAAGACAAGAGAGGGTACAGAAACTTTTGCTAAAGCGCACACACCCGCGGGGGGGGGGGGGAGGGGAAGGGGGGAGAAGAGACGAGCCTCCTGCAGCAGCTGAAGCAGCAGAAGTGCCGAGCAGGGACACAAGGGCAAGGGATACATCCCCTCAGGCTGCATGACCCTTCCCCACCCCGCGCTCGGTGTCCGGCAGCAGGGTTGGGGCAGCCCGGGAGCCGGAAGGCAGCAGCCTGGGCGAGCTCTGCCATGCTGTCCCTACCCAGCATATACAAGACGGGGCTGCAGCGGGACAGGCCAACCCGGGGGGCCTGAATCCCCGTCCCGGGGGAAGGGGGGCTCCGCACAAGGTCCTTGCCGACGAGCATGCGGTGCAGGGGAAAGAGGCAGTCGGATCTCACGCGGTCCCGTCCCACGGAGGAGCGAGGCCCCCCCGAGAGAGCGGCCACATCCGCCGCCGGGCGGGGCGATCACCTTGTAGAGGGTGGCTGTCCGGCCGCGGTCGGTAAGCAGCACCCGGTCGGAATCCAGGCCGGGCTCCAGCCCCAGGATACCCTGGCCAGCCCCTGCTCCCGCGCTGGCAATCAGGCCGCACAGCGTGAACTCCTCACACAGCGCCGCCATCTTACAGAGCCGCCGCCGCCTCTCGCGAGAGCTGGGGAAGGACGCGAGACCACGTTCCGCGAGAGAGCCGGAGCAAACGGCCAATGAGGGGAAGCAAGCGCACGCGCGCGAGAATCAACCCCCTAGGAAGGGATGCGCATGCGCATTTATCTTTATTAGTGTTGGGGCGTGGCCGCCCTACTGATGAGGGAGGAAGGAGTTTGGTGCTCGGAGGCAGCTCAGCAGGTCTGTGGGGTTCCCATCCTGCCGGCGCTGGGGGTAGACTCCCCTCCCGATGTACTGTGAGACCTTGGGCAAGTCAGAGCCCCGCTCTGGAGCGGGAGGTTTTACTGTCTCTGACTGGTGGGAGATGCAGGGTTCAAATCCTAGTCAGAGAGCTGAGCATCCCCTCACCCCCACTCCAGGGGGAGAGAGGGTGCTGGCTGCCTCTGTGTGCTGGGTCCTCAAGGTCTCAGGTTGGCAGCTCTCTTGATTGTATCACAAGTTTCCCAACATTTGATGTTTGACTTAAAGCCCCAACTCCCAGAGAGAAGAGTCTCAGCTGCTGTTTAAAAATACAGTGTCTAGCCGTCCCAGTTGCGGAGAAAAAGCTTGAAAAATCCAGCCCAAGAGCAGCCTCAAAGCTAAGAAGGCAGCTCAGAAAAAGGACCCCACATTTATTTATTTTGTAAACCTCATGATTTCTACACCAATCTCATGATTTGGGGGAGCCTGGCTCATCATTTTGTAATGTTTGGAGTTGGTGATGCTGATTTGGACACTCTAAAACTGAGGCACATGGAGTTAAAGGGCTCATCTGAAAATTTGTTTAAAGTCATAGTTGGGTCTAAAACCCAAACTCTCAGTATCACTATACAGATTGCATTGCCTTTCGTTAGGGACCGTTCCTTCGTGAATTAACAAGTTTTTCCTCTTGTTCTGCTCACTCACACAACTGTTTCAAGCAGATCAGTATGCTTTATGGTTTCAGCCTACCCAGGATGGTATCTGAAGAATGGTCTTTTTTATATATCCATTTCCTTACTTTTCTTCCTTTCATAGATTTTTTTTTTACTTTGTTTCTTTGTCACTGAAAAATATCCCCCATCTAAAGTATTTCATATCTCTGGGGAGAAACAATTGCATTTGACATACCGACTATCATATTAAATCAAATGTAATAATTAGATGAACATATTATCCTCAGAAATAATCAAACGAGAATGAGCAATTCATTAAGAAAGGACAGAAGAAAGGTCTTGGTCATCAAGCAATATTTTTCTAGTTTGGTATCACAAGTGTGTTGGAACAAGGCACACTTCTGAAGAGAATAAAGTTTGAATATTTGCCAGTCAAAGCAAAGTGCCACATGTTTTTTCTTGCTTTCGATACAAGTAAATATGATAGCGAAAAGACCTTTTCCTTTCCCCATGGACGATGACCAATCTCTACATGGGAAAAGAAGAGAACATTTAATTGTGGGTATTTCTGGTGAGGATGCCAAGAAGGGTGCTTGTTTTGATGGTAGTGTTTACAATATGCAAATTTGCCTGTGGGGAAATGGATTGAGAGTACAAAGCTCATATCACTTACTGAATGATGAGTTTCAGTCAATAGTGATCGAGGCTGGATGCAAACCAAGGTGCTGGAAGAGAAAGTTTCTGTTGTCTAGTACAAATACCTTGAGCTATTTAGTTCCAGAAAAGATTCTCTTTATTATCGCTAGTATATGGAAATAATACCAGGACACTAAGCTAGCAGCAGAAAAAAATGATTTCTGGAGAGAACAGAGGATCTGGAGGTTTTCTTATATCCTCACTAGAATATTCCCACTTTGAGGGAAAATGCAGCTCTGCTCTGAAAAATGTATTTGTAAAAATAGTTTACATTTATTGTGTCCTACTGATGCTGTATCAGATTTTTTCAGGTAACCATCAGCTCTGCAAATATTTTGGGATCAGAAAGCCAAGCAGAGTTTTTTTAGCTCATGCATCAACACAAACAGTGAAGACTCTACAGGCTACATGTGGCACTCAGATACACCTGAGCAACCTCATTTTGCTCAAATTATGCCCTGACACCTGTGCAATCCAATTGTTCTATTGTGGGAATGTATAAGTGTACCTGAGACGCCATTTGAATACAATGTGTTTACACAGGTGGCCCAGTTACTAGAAATTAGATGACAACTATGTTATGGATATGCAAGCCAGACATGATTCAGTTCACTCTGCTAGAGCTGGGTTGATTCTACACAGGAATAAAAATCTGTAAAAGTTTACTATTGTCCCTGAAGTGCATTTCAAAGATTTAGAGGTTCTAAGGGCTAGATTCAAAAAGGAAATCCAGGCTGAGTATTACAGTTTATGTGCCATGTTGATGTGTCATGTTGTTAAATGGAATTCACGGCCATTAGGTAGGCATCCAGGCTCTCTATACAATGCTCGGTGAGAGTCACGTGCCAGAAAAGGGATTCACAAAAGACAGCAAGCATACTGAGCTGCCTAAAATAGCCAGTAGGAATTGCCAAGGGGAGGGTTGTAGCCTAAGCCTCACACTTCATAGGGAGTTGGGCACCTAAATCCAGGTCAGAGAGAGATAGGTGCCTCCCTCCATTGGGGATTCACAGCTGTGAACCTTTCTCCTGGAGTTAAGGGCCTAAGCCAGACTGGCCCTTTCTCAAGAAAAACAGAGGAGGAGGTGCTGCCACCATGCCTTTTTTACTCAATAGCCCAATGGGTAGAGCACTAGCCCAGGATGCATGAGATCCAGGTTCAAATCCCCACTCTGCCTGATGTGGAGCAAGGGCGTGAACTTAGATCTTAATTTGTATTTTCCACTGAATGCATCCGATGAAGTGAGCTGTAGCTCACAAAAGCTTATGCTCAAATAAATTTAGTCTCTAAGGTGCCACAAGTACTCCTTTTCTTTTAACTAATTAATGTTTGCAAAGTGCATTGAAAATGTGGAGCACTATGCAAGTTCTCAATATTAAAGTTTTAAAAAGAATCTTTAAGAATTTCCTGTTTGGAAATTTAAAGGCAGGTGCAATTAACAATATTTAAGACTCTATTCCTAGTCTTGTTTCCATTACAACTTACGCGAATTATCTATCAGATCATCTCTACAGCCATTCATGTGGTCTTATGGATGGTTGATCATGCTAAAGAGGTTTAATTTATATGCAGATTAGCACTCGTACATCAGTTAAAAGAAAAGGCTCTTGAAATTTTGCATCCATGCAATAATAGGTTGCTACTTGTAAGAATGTTTGATTTAAATCTGCTTCCCTACCAGGTAATTCTTGTTATATAGGATTTTAATAAAGAAAGCAGCAGTAAATTTGTTTCCTTTTGCAAAAGTGCAGCCCAGTCCCATTGACTTTAATGGGAGCAGGAACAGGACCTAGACTGGCAATCAAGGTAGTTGAATGAAGAACAGAGACTCTGCATTTCCTAATTCTCAATGTAAAAGCTTGGCAATCTAGTGATTTTAATACTGTACGTATATAGTCACAACTGGAGATGAAAAATATTCACATGGTATTTATTGGATCTGGTTCCAAGAGAAATCATCTGGTGTTTATGAGGGAGAAAATGGTACCAGAACTTTGTGTGTGGCTTGTTTAAGCCATGTATGTATGCGCAATATCAACAGTCAGAACTTTTAGTGATGCAGCAGATGAACTATGGGTAAAGAGGGGAGTGCATCAAGGATCAGCACTGAGCCCTTTCTTATTTATCCTCATCCTGGATCCCCACAAAAGGAAGCACCTCGGTGTACATTGTTTGCAGCTGATATTCTATGTAGTGAGGAGAAAGATAGTCTAGAAAAGGATCTTGGTAAGGGGAGAGATGTATTAGAGAGACATGGGCTCAGGATACGCAGAGGAAAAACAGAGTATATGGTGTATAATTTTAATAATGTGAACACTGAAGAATTATCCTTGAAACTAGATGGCCAATTAGTATTATGACAATTTGGAGTAGCTGTCTATACAACTTACTATTTCTGGTTGATATTATGAAATTGTTACTAAAAAAATTGCTGTATCAGGAAATGCAAAAAGAAAAGGAGTACTTGTGGCACCTTAGAGACTAACAAATTTATCAGAGCATAAGCTTTCGTGAGCTACAGCTCACTTCATCGGATATGCTCTAATAAATTTGTTAGTCTCTAAGGTGCCACAAGTACTCCTTTTCTTTTTGCGAATACAGACTAACACGGCTGCTACTCTGAAACATGTATCAGGAAATGTGTCTAGGTCAGCATATACACCATTGCTGACAAGCTTTTAAGCACGTTTCTCCCAAACTATGAACAACAGACAATCCTGAAGAACTATCACCACTTGACTAGGTCTTACCTGGGTAGAACAAAAAAGTAACTGCAGCATCCTAGGGGAAACCAGTTCCAATAAACACTATGTAAATGTTTTCTATCTCCCGTTGTGACTATATATGCACAATATTAAAACTAATAGGTTGCCAAGCTTTAAATTGAGAATTAGGAAATGCAGAATCTCTGCTGAAGGTCTGCATTGTAATTTAAATGGTCAACAATTTACAGATGAAAAGGTGAACCTGAGAATGATGTGTGCGTAATTACCTCACCCATAATAATAGCGATCCTGTGTGGCACCAAAGCACTGGTGAGCATCTTTATTGGGTATCATGAGCGCTGAGTGTCTAGGTAAAATTTTATTTCCTCGGGTTATCCTATGTATTTCAGGCTTATGTGCAAATGATATGGGGAAATTGTTTTGATCAGTGAATAGATACCATAGAGATTATATAAATCTGAACCTCGTCACATGATATTGACCAAAAGAAAATAGCCACGCTTGTAAAGAAGATTGCTTGGTAGTTTATTTACAACAGAATGTAAGGAACAGTAAGTTATTAACAATAATAAATAACTCAAAAAACAGCAACTAAGTGATATGGATGACAGAAATGAGAATAAAATTCTTCTGCTTAGCCTTGCATTGTTTAACATATGGCACATTTCAAAGCTTGGTCCTTCTCTGATGGCAGTGGTACATTCTCCAAGTTAAATGTCATAACTCTAAACCTAAAGCTAGACACTAAGGATTACAGGACATTCAAAGTCACACGGAACTTTCACAGAAATGAAATAAAAACAATCTGTATTAATGACACCCAAAAACTAGAGGAGACTGTAATTCAATGACCATGCTGTCCATTTAAAGCAAAAACATTGTTAGCCTCAGTTAGCCTCAAGCATTTTGGAACTTAGACAACTAAATTAAGTCTGAATAATGGCAGTTGAAAAGTTCCTATTGACAAATTCATGTATTCTCTCTTATTGCACTTACTAACTCATAAAAAGCTCGTATGTTCATCCTTTTTTAAATAAGAGAATGTTAATTTATAGTGCAGCAAATCCCAATGCATTATTAAAGATTGTTGCTGTTTTATTACCAAATTAAAGTCACTGGACAAATAGTCCAGTTTCAAAATATCTATTTGAGTGCCTTCTGTTTTCTAATGTATTTGTATACTACTACTAATGAACAAGAATTGTGCCCTCAATGGAGCAAAATCATCTCCCAAAATCTCGGTATGATCAAAAAGCAACAGAATAAGATCAAACTATGCCTTTCTGTTGGATTATTTTGTAACTCTTACCTATGTGACCAATCGTTACTGTAGTGAATAATCCCATTGAAGTCTATTACTAAAGACTATTCACACAAATAAGAGTGGCTGGACCAGGCCCTTGCAAATTCTTATTCATTCCACTGAATGCGTCCGAAGAAGTGAGCTGTAGCTCACGAAAGCTTATGCTCAAATAAATTTGTTAATCTCTGAGGTGCCACAAGTACTCCTTTTCTTTATTCAGAGAAATCTCTCTTTTTAATTCAGTAGGTGTTTTACCTATGTCAGGATTGCAGGATTGGGCCCTCAATTGCCAGCATCATTCTGCAAGGTCTGATTATTCTGAAGGAAATGCATATAAAAGTAGGAGCAGGGTGGGGAGAAGGATTTAAAAAAAAAATCATAAACCAATTGCTTTATCAGCTTCATTGTGCTCTTCTTGGTGATAATTTTTTTGTGGAGCCTCACTATGGTTGTATTATTTAATTCTCCAGTCATGGCAGCAGGGAATAAGAAGGCTACAGAATTATTAAGTAACTTCAGTTTTGCTGTGCTGCATCATACTTTAAAGATGTGCCTAGTACAATTTTTTTTACAAAAGAAATCAACATGTGCAAAATACTCTACTTCCTTCCCCTCCCACAAACATGTCTGAAAATGATACAGCAGGTATTTTTACAAAATTCATTCACAAGTAAGCAACGAAAATAAACAAAACATTTTCTCAAAACATGTTGTCAGAAAAATATTCTAGATTGCTTTTTTTTTAAATTTTATTTTTGTGTATGTGTGTAAGGAACATTGTAGAAACAGATATCCTGCCACAACAAAAAGAAAATGAAATGACATTGAAAAATTATTTTTGAGAGCATATTTAATGGTAGAAACACTGGGGTAAAACAGAGCAGAACACAGCATAGGATGCTTGTGTAACCTGTGGAAACCATGATGTAACCTATAGTTCTTTCTTATCCAAAGCAGTGACACTCTATGGATCTTTTTATTTGCCACCATTAGCACCCACATTGAAGGCAGATATGGATTGTACTGATTCCCATTTTGGCTAGCAGTGAATTAGAAAAATTGTAGTTGTCTATTCAGTAAACGTTATACTTCTGTAATACAGTACTCGTGAATGGAGCCCAGAGTTATAGAATTGCATGCAGAGGCATAGCATTAAAGATTCATTATTTTTCCACCGCATGCTCAGTCAATTCTTTTCTCTTTCCTAAATATCCACCAGACAGCTAATTAATTTGAATCCTCTTAAGATATGTTAATAATGTTCATACATGCCTGATCCCCATACCTACATATGATAATAATCTTATCACACAGGATAGGAAGTTTGATACTTAAAAAAAATAAACAAATGAGTAAAGCTATGTATGTTTTGTCCTAATGATCAGTGTTAAACATTCAGAAGCAAATAAAAGAATATCAACATTTATTTGTATACATGCAGAAATTATGAATACTAAATTAGTACACACATCTGTTAAAGTCATAAGTTGATGTAGGGTACTTTAGCATTTGATACCTGTGGCATTACACTGGCTAAAAAAAAATCACAAATATTAATCACCAGTTAATTTACTAAGCACATGGAATTGCTGGCCTTGAGAGGAAAGGAAAGCAGAACATGGACAATATATGAGATAATGGATGAAGTCATACCATAGGCTAACCTACAAAGAGCTACTGGATTTTATTTAGCCATGGGCTTTTAACTTTCAAATACACACACATTTTCAGTGTCATCTGACAGTGGAACTCTTCCCCTCCCTCTCCCATTACTAAAACTAGCCCATCAAAATCAGACATTCACCTTAGCATCTACTACTGGACATGGAGCTATTCGAAAGGTCAAAAGGTTTAAGTCAGTTAAACTTTTCCACAAGCAAAAATCATGCTACCATGCTGGGAAGATGGTACAAACATATCCTGCCACCGGGGAATTCTATCCACAAACTGATTCTTCATCATTCAGTGATACTTTAACTCCGTGAGGTCTGTCTCTCTGCTTCACCATGCTTGTTATAACTGACAGTACAAGATACCATCTCAATATGAATATGTGATTCAGATAATATCCACCTTTCACTGGGCATTCACAATGACTTATTTAAAGTCTACTACAACAACAAGGATGGTAGATGCTGACATAGTTAAATAGCATCACAGGGGACTAAACACAATGGTAGCATTGCAGAGGACTAAACCCATTATATGAAAGTCAACAATGAGCCCTGTGACTGGACGTCAATAGGAAAGGTTTCTCCATAAGGCTGAATTTTAGAAAGGAAGTGGCTCCTTATTTCCCTATATTTTTTACTCCTGGCTTGGGGAGAAAATCTCTTTTCTGATTTTTATTCCTGAGACTGAAGGATGATTTCACTAACAGGCCAGGGATGTTACTCCCCTTTCCCACATGTTACATTACATATTACTGAGTTGTCAGATGACCCCTTTATTTTTGGTAAGTCATGTCTTTCATTCCTCTCCCCTTTTAGAGATCAGTGGCAAAGTCTGAGATCTGTTTCCTGCTACTGGAGACTGCATTAGCATGAAAGGACAGGGATAAAGTAAGGGTAAGTCCTCTTTCTCCCTCAGGAAGCCCAGAAGATCCCCATATTTCCCCCCTCATCACCTATGAGGTCTCCTATCACAATCACAATTCTTCTGTCCAGTGAGGACAGGATGGAACTCATCAAATCTGCTCCTTAATTGGCTAAAGTGGCCACTGTTGAATTACTTTTTTTTGTTTGAGGGCTGAATATGCTGCCTCTACAACATTATTATCCCGTTAGCCCATGAAGCAAGAAACCTAGACTGGGATCTGAAATTGAATCTGAATATGTAACACATCAGGGCAGAGCAAAGTTGTGGCTGAAGATCTTTAAAGAACTTTCCAATGGTGGACATATAAAAAATGTTTCTTTTCAGAATCTTTATTCCCAGGTGCTGTTCCAAAGCATCATGGCCTAGTTATTCACTATCCATGCTCAAACAACAACTCTTCTGCATCTGGTAAAACACCATAGCATAATATACATTCAGCACTAATTAGTACAGTGAAATCTGTACAGGAGGCTACCCTTATTAGGCACCCATCTGTCTTAAGAGACTGTCCTAAAGTATCCCCGAAGGTACTAAGTACCATTCTTCCCCACCTTTAGTAGAAGACCTCCCTCATTGAGCTCCAGATTTTTTTACAATCCCTTGAGTGGTTATTTAGGGTTTGAGCCAAAGCCCACTGAAGGCAATGGAAGTCTTCCCACTGGCTTCAATGGGATTTGTATCAGACCCTGAAAGCTGGTTTCATTGTAATTAGCGAGGAGTTCAGAGGACTTAAATGAATGACAGGAATGCTATGATGACAGCTTCATTGGGAGAAGACCCTTGCATTATTTGGACTCTTTAAACTATTTAGCTGCTTGTGTTTCCGTCTTTTTTATACCTGGAGCAGGGGTTGTAAATACCAGCACATACTTGAGATATCACAAGAGGACTGGGGAGAACTAGTAAAATACAATATAAACAAGAAATGGATATAAATTCTGTGCAAGGTATAAATAGTTCAATGGCCTTAAAGTCAGTATTATTAATTACAAATGGAGCCTTGGTGCATTGGTTATTTAATTTTAAAAAGTTTAAAGTTTGTGTTAGCTAGGCCCCAAATCCTGAGTCATATTAAGCAACATCTGAATTTGAATAATTGCTGTTGGTGTTCAAGTATGAATAAGTAGCAGTTCAAAGGTTTATGATTAGACATGATAAGCCTGAGTAGAAAATTTTTAGAAATTCTGATATAATAGGAGAAAATTGGATTTTTACCTTTTTAACGTAACCCTGCACCTAAATTGACACTAGTTCCCTTCAGAAATCCTTGCCAGCTTTATTAAATACCTTCAGCATTTCCAATCACAATTGCAGGCTATTCTCAGACTTTTTAATTTCACATTAATAGCATGTGCTATATGGCTTTGAGCTTTACTTTGGGAATCAGAGTATATGAACTATGTTCTCTCACATGCACTTATTTAAGGGTTTTAAGGAACGAGTCTGAGTAAAGAAATCATCTTTCTAGATCAGTAAAATCGTTTAAAAAAATCCAAACAACCAACCACACTGAGCTTTGTAAATGTTAAATTACTCTTGTTCTGGCAGACATGGCTTGTCAGAAGGAAACATGCTAGGTTAAATTTAAAGTGCTTTTTTCTCTGGGTCTGGAAGCGTGAGGGTTTCTGGAGCAGATTTTTTCCGAGGTCGGTCTTTGGGAACTAATAGGAATTCAGGAGCATCTGAGGATAGAGGAGTGGATGGAGCACTAGAAGGAGCACTACGGGTTGACGAAGGAAGGGAAATATTAGAGATAGATATTGCAGGTGGGAAAATCCCAATTTTCTCATTGGTGGCTTCCTGAGTTGCACGTTCAAATTCTCGGACTTCATCCATCGTCATGTCTTTAATGAGAAGAAAAGAAAGACAAATGGAAAGTTAGAACAATTTCAAAGATGATTTCAATTGCTCCATTGCAGTGATTGCCATCAAAATCTAAACCAAAGGGTGTATTCTCACCCCAGTGTGGAGATTCGTGTACTGGAATTCTACTAGAGTTAATAGGAGCTCTGGCCAAAGTTTTCGTAAGAGGTCACTGATTTTAGGTGCCTGGCTTGACACACCATAAGGCCTGATTTTTAGAGGTGCTGAGCACGCAGAGCATATTGAGTTCCCAGGCAGAAGAGAGTGCTTCATGTCTTTCAACAGGAGCTAGGTGTCTCAAATTGGGTATCCAAAAATGAAAGCACCCAGAATGAAGGGCCACTTTTGAAAATGTGGGCTTGTGTGGAAGGTCTTCGCCACACAAAAGGCCTCATTCTCCACTGCTTTGAATTCTATGAAGTTGTTTACACCTGTGGAATTATGAGATCAGAATTGGTAGCATTACACATCTCCTTTGCACAAGTGCAAATGATTGCACAAGGTGCAATGCAGTGGAGAATCAGGCCCAAAGAATGCTTCCCTGTTACTAGAGAAAGCCTTCTCATGTGGAGGTGAGCAAATGTATCGGTCACATAGACACTACTGTACAAATCCACAAGAGGGCAGAGTAAGCCCAGAATAACGTGTTCCAAACACAGCAATACAAATATTTTCTAATAAACTCCTAAGCCAGGTGTAACTCATCTAATTTTTCTGTACAAACTCAGAATTCAGGACAGGTTCAGCAAAAGTTCAGCAAATCTTTTTTCAAATCTTGCATTGCATTTGGAGTGTCATACAGGGGTTTATTGCTACAACTCAAAGCAAAATTCAGTTGTTTCAGATGAGTTTCACTTTGAGTTTTTTGAGTTCATTTGAAGGAATCTCAGCAAGAAACTCAGTGGATGTAAACCCACCAGAACCAGCACAGAAAACAAGCTCACACAAAGCTCCTGTAAACCGAAATGGCAGTGTTTTGCACAACTCCAATCCCCAGCACTATAATATATGTAGTCAGTAAGAAATATGTTTCAAGTATTCTAAAACTTCTTATAAACATTCTGCAGGAGGTTATATTATAAGTGATGATAGATCCATGGGATGCATATTTAAAGAAAGCTCAGGAGAGGGGTTTGTTTGCATAGCTATGACTTATGTCTATATTACTGCTACTGGCCTCCTATGCCTCTTCACGCGAAGGGTATGTCCACACAGCAGCTGCGCAGTGTAATTCTTAGTTCACATAGAAGTACATGTGCTAGCTTTGCCTGAGCTCTTGCACTAAAAACAGCAGTGTGGCTTTGGCAGCGTGGGTGGTGGCTTGGGCTTGCTGCATAATACAATCCCACTACCCCCAGAGGGTTTGTATTCAGGCAGCTGGCCAAAGCCACTGCCCATGCCATTGTGGCCACTATACCTCCCAGCTGCTATGTAGAGATACACTCAACAGCACATGCCATATGATACTCAAAACCCACAAAGTAGGAGGAGAGAGGAAAACTGTCCTCATAGCCATGTGAGGATGGAGCTATGGGGCTAAATACACTCTCTGTTATACCCATAGTTATATAACCCAGGGATGTTGTAATAAAGTTTATTGTATTTCTGCAGTGGAGGGGATATAAGCTACCCTACTTCATTTTCTCCTTATGGTTGGATGCCATCTGGTTAAAAGGAAAAAAAACCACATACTAGCTATACACTGTGACCCCCTTATTTTAATGTAACATAGTTGTGTGTATGTAGCCTTGATTGTAGAATGTTTCATGACGCTGTTGTGTGAAACAGGCTTTATGCTATATTGTAGAATCCTATAAACTAATCAAAGTCCCCATTCAGTGTCAATTTGCCTGCTCCCCTCTGAACTGACTTTACTGGTCCAGGGGCTTTTTCAGTCTACAGGCAGCTCCTATTACAGGGAGTGGAGGATATTTTAGCCATATTCACCCCTGAGGTAAGTGGGTGAGGTAAGCTGATGAGCTCAAGGGAGCCCACCCATTTACACCAGGGATGAATTTGGCCCTGTTTTGCTGATTTACATTTTGCTTAACTTATGTTACATTGCAAGTAGTGTTTCTGCACTTAGGGCCTGATCCAAAGCCCACTGAAGTTAATAGGCGTCCTTTCATTGACTTCAGTAGGCTTTGGATCAGGCCTTTAATAATGAAAAATAAAATAAAACATGGCTTCTGTATGGGAAGAGATATAGAAAGGAAGATTCCTCAATAACATGCCATCAGAGTGGAAGGCAGACCAATGAAAGTCCTACCATGTGCCCCTCCCAATATTGGCAATTTCAGAAGCAGAAAGGAAGCACTCACCCTGCCTGAACTTAATATTTGGTTTTTAGTCTATGCTTGCCTCAAATTCATGCCCATGCTAGGGTGACCAGATAGCAAGTGTGAAAAATTGGGACGGGAGTGGGGGTAATAGGCACCTATATAAGACAAAGCCCTGAATATTGGTACTGTCCCTATAAAATCAGGACATCTGGTTACCCTACCCCATATTGATATGCACTCAAGTAAAACTAATCCTGACCGAGAACTGCAAAGGACTCAGAAATACGTGACTCCATTCTGTCATTTTCTTTTTATTAATAAAGGCCAAATCCTGCCCTGATGATAGTGGCAGTTTTGCCTAAGTAAGGGCTGAATAAGGATCACAGGCTTTTTACCAAAAGCCCACAGGGCCAAATCCTGAGGTCTTTAGTCTGAGCCTGATTCTAATCTCGCTTTCTGGTGTAGGCATCAGGAATAACTCTGAAAAAGTCAATGGGAATTCACCAGTGTAAATCTAGAGTTGCACCTATGCAAATTTGGTGTAAGAATCAGGCCCTCACTGTTTACTGAGAGAAAGTCCTTCTGAAGTCATTGGAAGCTTTGATTGAATAATGACTGAGTTAGGACTTCAGGATATAGCCCTTAAGGACTAGCCCCGACATCGTTATTTGGGCAAAGCCGTCATTCACTCCCATGGGATTTTGGCCTGACTAGAGATGCCAGAAATACAAACATTTTAAAACTGAAATGTCACTGTATCTCCTTTCAGGCTCCTAGTTTGTAGCTTATCAAGGGCAACACTGCAAATGATCTTGAAGACAAGTGAAAAACCCAGTTAGCCTTTTTCTTAGTGGTACAATTTCAGCAGCCCCACAGAACTTTTCCACTCCCCAGGTTCCTGGCTGTTTGACAAATGACACTGTAACACTGACATGGCTTTGAAACAATCAGAATAACTGGATGCCAAACCTGACATTGCTTGATCTTGCTTCTACTAAAATTCCTCATTGTGCACCCAACAGAAGTTTGAGGATTTTGTTCGCCTGGAAACCGTGGAGTTATGAACCTGACCCTATCCTCTACTAGCTCAGTGGCAGTTTGGGGTGCAAAAAAATGCAGGATTACACTCTACTGGGAGTGATTCCGATTCCACTGAATGTCAAACCTCCCGTTAACTTCAGGAGCAGCAGGATCATGCTTAAAAAGGGCCATTCTTCTTTGATTTGTGAGTTAAGCGAGTGTGGGCAATATGTTTTAAAAAACTACATACACTTGATTTGGCATGGCTCTCTATTTCATCCACAGTAGATGAATGTTGATTGCAAACTTTAATGTTGGTTTTTTCATGCATATTTTTCTCGAATTCTCGAACATCATCCATAGTCATATCTGCAAAAAGTTCAAAATGTTGGCATTTTCCATTAATTCACTGCAAACTTTAATAAAAAGGAAGGTGCGAGGGATAGATCGTCTTTCAGCAGAAGCCAAAGAAGGTTTAAAAAAAAAAAAAGCAGGGAGCCAACTACCTTTATGAAAGGTGACTCATAAAGGTAGTTAAACCAGCCAAGAAAGGTGTAGGAAGGTTACGTCAAAGGGAGTCATAGAACAGGGAGGATTGGAAAATGTTTAGGAGTATCTATGTGAAGTGAGCTAGGCAAAAAGTGTTGGAGTGCAGGCTTTTCTACAGGAAAGATCTTCTAAAAAGACTTTAGAGGATCCTCCACACTAACCGACAGATGTTAAGAAATACAAGGATTTACTTACCTTTCTAGGAATTTTCTAAGAGCATTCTATAGCATTATCTTTAATATTGCATGGTATGTTTCAAAATAAAAAGCAACCTTCATTGCTGAAGCATACAGCTGCAGTTTCAGAAGCTAACATAGAATCACCACGCTGAACGATTTACCAGTCAATACCAGTAATAATTTTGTAGCCTCAGACCCTTGGAAAGATTATATAAGTCTGACGATTCAGGCCAGTCCTTAACATCAGGAAAAGATACAATTGTGTGGGTATGTCTGACATTGTTAGTATACAGCTATGAAATAAAATGGTATTGGATGGAATTGCAATACATGGAAAGTCTGTTAAACGTTTTCTGCCCAACTTGTATGATTTAAATTCTACTTTATTAGAGCACTATACTTTCATATTTCCATATGTACCATTTCCAATAATGAGATGATCACTGAAGTTTAGACAGGAGTTACAGAGAATGTAGCAATTTACCACCTGGTCAGTAATTAACTTGAGTAGAAATTGGGTTTGGGCTCTTGCTGCTCAAATTTTTCTCAAGTTTTTGTGTGCCATTTGGATTTATGACTTGCCATTTGTTATATGGTACGAGACTCTTGCTTCATTTAACAAGAGCATGCTTTTAAGGAAATGCATCACTTATGCTGTTATATCAGCAACAGAGTACAATACTTTATTACTAGTGGATCCTTTCTCAGTGAGAATGAAGGATTGCTTAGCACTGATCAAAATGAAACATATGGAATAACATTAAATGACCCATTTATTTAACCTACTCTTTTTCCTAATACCAGAAATGAAAAAGAAATTAATAAACAATGTAAATAGCATGCTAAAAAGCATTTTTGCCAAGCAAAGGATATGCTCTTTATTAGTAAAGTTTTGAGTTAACAATACAATGAAGAAATTAGTTTTAATTCATGATAAAACTAAATACATTTCAGTAAAATCAGTGATAACACACATTAATACTAGAGTCAGTAAAATCTGCTATTTTCCTTTTTAGTCGTTGAGTCTTATAAACAGTGGGCCAAATCCTCAGCTGGTATAAATTGGTGTAGCTCCACCAAACTCATTTGTCTCTTTTGAACTAATTTATACCATTTTAGGATCTAGCCCAAAGGTTTTAGCTTTAAAATTAACACATGCATTGAAGGGACACTGTCAGTTTAAAATGTATATTTTTGAAAAACTTTTCCTTCTTTATGTTACTAGTAATAGTGAAAGAACTTTAAAAATTTAAATGTACTTTTTACCATATTGTATGATTGTTTACTTGTGCATTTCACTCAGTTTGGTCAGTGAACCAGTCACTGTCCAGTCAATTTCACTTTCAGATTCTCATGCTTTAGCACAATTCTGCAATACTTGGATTGCAAATAGTGCGGCAGAATATTTAAATTCTCCTCCAGGCTTATTTAATTTTTTTAAAATAAAACTTTCCTACTAATGTCCTAGATTTTGGGCCTAACCTGCCTGACAGAGTCCCTTTAAAAACATACCCACATGATATCATAAAAACTGGTACCAAAAGTGAAAACCTAAATGATAACCATGTACATTAATAATTTGCTTATTTGTGCAAACAGTCTTTTTTTGACAGGGTGGTTTTGGGGGTAGAGTACGGAAATATGTGGTTACATTTTTTCCCCTTGGTTTTTCTTTTTTAACTTTTGAGTATGTGCTTAAGTGCTTTGCTGAACAGAAAGGGATTAGTCACATACTTAATGCACACACTTACACATTTACCTGAACTAGGGCACCAAAGCTGGTGTGTTCCGATTCCTATTGATAGAAACTCTCAGCGACAATCTCACCCGCATTCACCCACAACTGTGGGTGCAGCTGAACCAACATAAATACAAATTTTCCACTTGTAACGTCTATTCTTCAAGTATGGTTTCTGATACGGATCCTGTACTATGCTTGATTTTGGGGTCCTAATTTAGGCTTAAAGCGCCTTTTCAAGTCAAAAAGCCCACATCCTCAGTGGGTGTATACTGATGTTTTGCCATTAAAATTAATGGACTTATCCTGATTTACTCCAACTGAGGACCTGGCCCAGGAAAGTTCTGGCTGTGTAAAAACTGCAAGATTGTTTTCTGTCGTGCACCAGTCTTTGAGCTTGTGCTAGAATTGCATGCTGTAGTTAAAACAAAGCTAACCAGATTCTAACTTTCGTTTCTTTCTTTCTTTTAAAAAAGAGGATAAATTTCAGAGAGCACAGAAGCAGATGGGCTGGCCTTAGTAGGGACCTACTAATCACTATATGGGTTTGATCCTGAAAGCTGCTGTGCATGCCAGCCCTGATCCTGAAAAGCCCTTAAGCATATGAGTAATCACTCTGAAGTCAATGGGATTACTCATATGTGTAAAGCTAAGCATTTATTTAAGTGTCTTGCTGTATCAGGGCTAGAGAAGTCATTCAAAAAAATTACTGGACTGATCCCATATATGTGGGGTGGCGGGGGAAGGGGATGGAGATATGTAGATCTGCAAAGGTAAAAGTACCGGAAGAAGAGTTTAAAGCTAGATGTTTCCTTTCATCATATGGTGTAGCTCCATCTTCCACATCTCAGCAGTAGATGAGATTAGACAGGAGATGGAATCTGAGAGCAGTGAGCTGAAAAAGTTCACCATCCCATGCATTAGATAACTAAAGTTTTGCCAATGGGAATTGGGTTTACCTAGTAACTAATAATCCACATGTGATTCAGGAACAACGAAGAGAGTTAAAAATGCATCCAAAAGCTGCAGTTTTAATTTGACAGTTAAGAGTGTCCGGTATGAAACTGCAGAAAAACCTGAGAGTCTCTGGATTAAGTTTAGAATGTGAGCAACAAGGGTGATGTCGTGGTGGGAGTCTGCTATAGACCACCAGATCAGGGGGATGAGGTGGACAGGCTTTTTTCCAGCAATAGAAGTTACTAGATCGCAGGCCCTGGTTCTCATGGGAGACTTCAATCACCCTGATATCTGCTGGGAGAGCAATACAGCGGTGCACAGACAATCCAAGAAGTTTTTGGAAAGTGTAGGGGACAATTTCCTGGTGCGAGTGTTGGAGGAACCAAGTAGGGGCAGAGCTCTTCTTGACCTACTGCTTATAAACCTTGAAGAATTAGTAGGGGAAGCAAAAGTGGATGGGAACCTGGGAGGCAGTGACCATGAGATGGTCGAGTTCAGGATCCTGACACAAGGAAGAAAGGAGAGCAGCAGAATATGGACCCTGGACTTCAGAAAAGCAGACTTTGACTCCAGGGAGGAGTATAAAAATATTGCTCAGGCATGCAGGAGTGAAATCAGGAAGGCCAAATCACACCTGGAGTTGCAGCTAGCAAGAGACGTTAAGAGTAACAAGAAGGGTTTCTTCAGGTATTAGCAACAAGAAGAAAGTCAAGGAAAGTGTGGGACCCTTACTGAATGAGGGAGGCAACCTAGTGACAGAGGATGTGGAAAAAGCTAATGCACTCAATGCTTTTTTTTGCCTCTGTCTTCACGAACAAGGTCAGCTCCCAGACTGCTGCAGTGGGCAGCACAGCATGGGGAGGAGGTGACCAGCCCTCTGTGGAGAAAGAAGTGGTTCGGGACTATTTAGAAAAGCTGGACGAGCACAAGTCCATGGGGCTGGATGCACTGCATCCGAGAGTGCTAAAGGAGTTGGCAGGTGTGATTGCAGAGCCATTGGCCATTATCTTTGAAAACTCATGGCGATTGGGGGAGGTCCCAGACAATTGGAAAAAGGCTAATGTAGTGCCCATCCTTAAAAAAGGGAAGAAGGAGGATCCGGGGAACTACAGGCCAGTCAGCCTCACCTCACCAAGGAGCTTGGCTTGTTTAGCCTAACTAAAAGAAGGTTGAGGGGAGATATGATTGTTCTCTATAAATATATCAGACGGATAAATACCGGAGAGGGAGGGGAATTATTTAAGCTCAATACCAATCTGGACACAAGAACAAAGGGATATAAACTGGCCATTGAGAAGTTTAGACTTGAAATTAGATGAAGGTTTCTAACCATCAGAGGAGTGGAGTTTTGGAATAGCCTTCCAAGGGAAGCAGTGGGGGCAAAAGACCTATCTGGCTTTAAGATTAGACTCAATAAGTTTATGGAGGAGATGGTATGATGGGATAACGTGATTTTGGCGATTAATTGATCTTTAACTATTCATGGTAAATAGGCCCAATGGCCTGTGATGGGATGTTAGATGGGGTGGGATCTGAGTTGCTACAAAAAATGTCTTTCCTGGGTATCTGGCTGGTGAATTTTGCCCATATGCTCTGGGTTTAGCTGATCGCCATATTGGGGGTCAGGAAGGAATTTTCCTCCTGGGCAGACTGGAAGAGGCCTTGGAGGTTTTTCGCCTTCCTCTGTAGCATGGGGCACGGGTCACTTGCTGGAGGATTCTCTGCTCCTTGAAGTCTTTAAACCACAATTTGAGGACTTCAATAGTTCAGACATAGGTGAGAGGTTTTTCTCAGGAGTGGGCGGGGGGAAGGTGAGATTCTGTGGCCTGCGTTGTGCAGAAGGTCAGACTAGATGATCATAATGGTCTCTTCTGACCTTAATATCTATGAATCTATGAAAACCTCAGTTCCTGGAAAAATCATGGAGCAGGTCCTCAAGGAATCAATTCTGAAGCACTTAGAGGAGAGGAAAGTGATCAGGAACAGTCAGCATGGATTCACCAAGGGCAAGTCATGCCTGACTAATTTAATTGTCTTCTATGATGAGATAACTGGCTCTGTGGATGAGGGGAAAGCAGTGGATGTGCTATTCCTTGACTTTAGCAAAGCTTTTGATATGGTCTCCCACAGTATTCTTGCCAGCAAGTTAAAGAAGTATTGTCTGGATGAATGGACTATAAGGTGGATAGAAAGCTGGCTAGATCGTCGGGCTCAACGGGTAGCGATCAATGGCTTCATGTCTAGTTGGCAGCCGGTATCAAGCGGAGTGCCCCAAGGGTCAGTCCTGGGGTCTGTTTTGTTCAATATCTTCATTAATGATCTGGAGGATGGCATGGACTGCACCCTCAGCAAGTTTGCAGATGACACTAAACTGGGAGGAGTGGTAGATACGCTGGAGGGTAGGGATAGGATACAGAGGGACCTAGACAAATTAGAGGATTGGGCCAAAAGAAATCTGATGAGGTTCAACAAGGACAAGTGCAGAGTCCTGCACTTAGGACAGAAGAATCCCATGCATCGCTACAGACTAGGGCTCAAATGGCTAGGCAGCAGCTAGGCAGAAAAGGACTACGGGTTACTGTGGACAAGAAGCTGGATATGTGTCAACAGTGTGCAGTTATTGCCAAGAGGGCCAATGGCATTTTGGGATGTATAAGTAGGGGCATTGCCAACAGATCGAATGACGTGATCGTTCCCCTCTATTCAACATTGGTGAGGCCTCATCTGGAGTACTGTGTCCAGTTTTGTAGAAAAATTGGAAAGTGTCCAGCGGAGGGCAACAAAAATGATTAGGGGACTGGAACCCATGACTGAGAAGAGGATGAGGGAAATGGGATTGTTTAGTCTGCAGAAGAGAAGAAAGGGGGGGGGGGGGATTTGATAGCTGCTTTAAACTACCTGAAAGGGGGTTCCAAAGAGGATGGATCTAGACTGTTCTCAGCGGTGGCAGATGACAGAACAAGGAGTAATGGTCTCAAGTTGCAGTATGGGAAGTTTATGTCGGATATTAGGAAAAACTTTTTCACTAGGAGGGTGATGAAGCACTGAAATGCGTTACCTAGGGAGGTGGTGGAATCTCCTTCCTTTGAGGTTTTTAAGATCTTGAGAAGGCTTGAGAGGCTTGAGAAAGCCCTGGCTGGGATGATTTTAGTTGGGGATTGGTCCTGCTTTGAGCAGGGGGTTGGACTAGATGACCTCCTGAGGTCCCTTCCAACCCTGATATTCTTTGATTCTATATTCCAGAGAGAGATGTGTTCTGTGCAAAGAATGATGGGTCAGGATCTGGCTAGTTATCACTGCATTTTTAATGGCCCATTACCTCAGTATCCCTGTAGCACCTGGAAATGATGGGTGCTAATTCTGGCTCAGACACTGACTCTCCCTGTGGTCAGCTCACTTAACCTCTCCCTCTTTGTTGTCTGATTTGCAAAATGCAGATAATAGTACTTATTTCATAGTCCGTTAGGAGAATTAATGTTTGCTTTGAAGATTATAAACCCTAAGTATTATCCAAGTCCTTCTGAAACTTGTTGCTCTCTTCTGTTGTATTTACTGTTTCTCTCCTTTATTTTGGGGTGCTTTCTTCTTTTGTGTCACTAATATATAAGTGAGCCCAATTTATCTTAATTATGATCTTTGTGGCAATCTGCTTGTCTCCTTCCTCTCCCTCCTGAATTGTCTTCTCTTGCCCTCTTCATTAGGCCCCTAAGATATTGTGACTCAGATATCTCCCTGCTTATTCCATACATTTGACTTCATATATTACTCTTGTGTGTGGTATTTTATCAAGCGTTTTCTTGATGTCCAAGTAAATCACAGCCTCCAACTGATATTTCTTTGTGTCACTCTTCAGTGAATACCATCCAATATGTTAGGCCTGACCTTTGTGTGAATTCAGGCTGCTCTATCTTTATTCAAACTATTGCTTCAAGTTTTCTTCTGTTCCTTCTTTGATTAGTGCATCAAGTCATGCAGAAAGATCAATTAGGGCTTATGAAACGCAAATTGAACTCCAGTGTTATGGAAATTGTTAAATCTTATAAGAAGCATGAACACAAATGGATTAGTTCAAAGAAATAAATGAAAGACTGGAATTTGGAAAACACCTAAAGTGAACCCAGTGGAAAATATCTCACTTTCTAAGTCGGGTGGGCAAACTTTTTGGCCTGAGGGCCACATAGGGGTTCCGAAATTGTATGGAGGGCTGGGTAGGGAAGGCTGTGCCTCCCCAAACAGCCTGGTCCCTGCCCCTTATTCATCCCCACCCACTTCCTGCCCCCTGACTGCCCCCCTCAGAACCCCCGACCCATCCAACCCCCCTGCTCCTTGTCCCCTGACCGCCCCCTCCCGGGACCCACCACCCCTAACCACCCTCCCGGAACCCCATCTGCTATCCAAACCCCCCTGCTCCCTTTCCCCTGACTGCCCTGACCCCTATCCACATCCCTGCCCCCTGACAGGCCCCCTGGGACTCCCATGCCTATCCAACTCCCCCTGTTCCCCACCCCCTGACTGCCAGTATTTTTATGGCCTCTACACCGCAGCACATATTTCCTCATGCTTTATCAAATTTGTACAATAAAATAAATTGTGATTTTTAAAAGGAAATTCTTCTCTAATTTCTAATAATCAGTAGCCCAGATTATGGCCAGATCTTTATCTGGTATAAATTGGTATACTTTCTCAGAAGTCAAAATAGTATCTCACTTTACACCAAGTGAAGATTTTTGTTTGGACTTCTAGGTAACAGAATATTTCTGAGCACTGAAGAGAGATAAACATCTATACTATGTCTATACTATTGAGATTATACAGTACCACAGCTGAATTGCTGCAGCTGCACAGCTGCAGTGCTTCAATGTAGACACTATCTATGCTGACAGGAAGGGTACTCCCATCGGCGTAAATAATCCACCTCCCCAAGAGGCTGTAGCTAGGTTGAATTCTTCCATCAATCTAGTGCTGTCTACACTGGGGGTTAGGTCGGCTTAATTGCACTGCTCAGAGGTGTGAATTTTTCACACTCCTGAGGAAAGTAATTACACTAACTTAATTTTCTAGTGTAGACCAGAGGCAGGTCTACACTACAAACTTACATTGGCACAGCTGCACCAGTGCAGCAGTGCCATTGTAGCATGTCTGATGAAGAACGGGAGAGAGCTCTCCTGTCAGCTTAATAACTCCACTTCTATGAGTGGTCGTAGGTATGTTGGCAGGAGAAGCTCTCCTGCTGACATAGTGCTGTCTACGTGTGGGGTTAAGGTCACTATAATTTTTTCAACACCTCTGAGCAACATACTTACATTGAAGTAAGTATGTAGTGTAGACCAAGCCCAGGTCTTAGCTATGTTGACAGAGGTCCTTTTCCATTGACCTAGCTGCATCTACAATGGGGCACATCTGTGCTGATCAGGGTGTGGTTTTTTCACATGCCTGAGTGATGTAGCTGTGCTGATATAACTTTTTTCAGTGTAGACCAGGACTTAGAATCGCTAAAGATTGTTCATGAAAAGTTTAAGGCAGTATTCCCTTGAACCTCAAGGTGGTTCTATCTATCTTTGTCTCTTTTAAATATATTTCTAAATTGCAATTCTATATTACAGGAATGTTTTAGAAACTGATCTATAATATCTGGGATAATGCATACCCTTTATTGAAATAGTATGTATATGGCACAATACCCGTGTGTTTATTGTGCAATAAAATGTCATAAACTATTTTGATGTTGAAATTACCCTGTAAAATTCAAAGTCCCTATTCCTACAGCTGAAGCATGGATTCCGTGGGAATTGTGTATGCAGCCACTGTTGAATCAGAGCCCGCAGGTTTTCAATTGGAGCTATTACGTTTATTTGTTTTTCAAACAGGAAATTTTAGTTCTGGTTTTTATTACATTTTATATTAACAGTTTAAAACCCATCCTGAAAAGGTGAAATTGTGTTGGAAATAACATGGGCCAAGAGCTTGGAGGTTGGAGATGACTGCACATTAGTGCTATGAAAGCAGCATTAATATTGGCTTGTATTCAAACCTAATGCACTGTCTTTCATGTAGATTATTCTTGACGGGGCAGCACTAAACTGTCGAAGATGTGGAGTGTCTGGATCTGGGGCATATGCTCTAAAATACATGGACCATACAACCTGGTCCCACCTCCTGGATGCACCTTCCCCACCAGTGGCTATTGTGGCATAAACTTGCATGTAGAGTGAGGGGTGAAATAAGGCCCTGTGTATTTTGGGCCTCATCTAAAGTCCATTAAAGCCAATAGGAGTCTTTCAGTTTATTTCAATGGGTTTTCCATCAGGCCCTTTCCAAGGCTATTTTGTAAGTTAATTTTGTGAAGATGACTTACCATACCACTCATCAACCCATGCAAAAGCCTGTCGGTGTCCAATCATTAATATATCTCTAACCACCTGTGAGATAAGAAAAAAAGGTTAAAAGTATCTTGTGTAGTAAAACATTATAGAAAATAAACTATAGTAACATCATGGTCTCTCCATAGGGTGGAAGGACAAAAACACTCTGAACTTTGAGACTCTACACTGTTCTATGGTGACATACACAAGAAGGGGACATTTGGGAACTGAACAACAAATATATTAATATTTGGGCAAGCAGACTGGAACTCCTTTCCCTTCTATCTTAAAATGGAACCTGTTAGTTCTTTTCACATATGAGAGGTCAATAACCTTCCAAAATTCTACCAATGTCTGGACATTAAAATACCTGGAGAAGACCATTTGATAATTGTATCGTTAATGAATTAATATTTGGACAAGTGGAATGGATAACTTTCCCACCACTTGTGAAAGCTGTAAGATAACCTGGATGTTGTTATTCTGTGAAGGTTACTCATTTATAATTACCGAATTTAAAAAAATCTTTGAAGAAAAATATAATATACAAAACTTTGGCAGGAGAATATATAGAAAATCCTATCCAAAAAGCAAGAGTCAAAACCTTTATGAAAAATTCAGGCATTTTTTAATAAAAAAGGGATTGAATTCTGAGGGCTTTGCAGAATAGGAGAAATGTTTGCAACTGTGGCTTTATCATCTTGGAACTCTGTACATGCCCTGAGATATCTGGTTTTAGAAGAAGGAACTGCACATCCAGTGAAAATGAACAATAATATACACTTGAGAGCCAAGCATGCTAAACTTCAGGAAATCAGATGAATGTGCAAAAGGCATCAGAACTATTGCAGTAAGTCCAACGTAGTTGTCTAGAAACTCTCATTCAGTGATAGCTTAATATTACGCTAATGGTCCAATTCTGATCTCATTTACACTGGTTTCTTACTGGTGTAGCTCTTGTGACTTCAGAGATTCAGACACTCTTGATTTACATCAGTGAGACTGAGGTTAGAATCAGACTCTAAATCTAAGGAGTGGGTTGAGACTGCCACGGTTTTTGTTTTTAGTATTATGAGATTGGCAGATTAGCATAATGAGAATTAATGAGCTTTTACTGCATCCGATAGATAACCATTAAAGCCAATAGAGCTATCAAACTGAAGTAACTGTTCGGCTTCACATTCTGCTTTCGCTTTCAGTACACTGGGAGTAACTACACTGATGTCAATGGTGTAAAATCAGAGTGAGTGAGGTCAGAGTGAGACCCACAGTGTTTGTTTAATTGTGGTAAAATTAAATGAACTGCTGATAAAGTGCAATACAGACTTTAAAAGCTTCAAGTAATGAAATGACAGGAAAAAAATATTTCAGTCTAGAAACGTTGTATTGTATTCATCTAACAGCTCAAAATTGTCACAATAAAGCTGTTGTCATTGGCACAAATATTATTTTACCAGCAGTGGAGGTCTCTTGGGAAAGGATGTTGTTAATTCTGCCCACACAAGGATCACAGCACTGGAAATGTTATTACTGGCTGTACTCAGAGATGGGCGAAAAACTAAGCCTTGGATCTGAATAACTCGAGCCTTTGGGGAAGTTTGTATCCAGAGATTAATTTTACAGCTGGGCCTCTTCTCTTTAATTGACACATGAAAACCCCCAGATCCAATCACCCTTGAATGTTAAGGAGGTTTGGAACCAGATCTAAACCTGAACTTCCTGGCTCAGCCCATCTCTAGTCCTATTCATGTGCAGGTCAGGATAATGCTCTAGTTCCACCTGTGCTCTAGCCCTACTCCTGTGCAAGATAACAGCATATAGGCATTCACTGACCTTATGTACAAATTGTTCTACTCTAGTTTGAAGTCCCCAGACTTCAAATTTCACAGTCACCAGTTTGTAGGAGCACATGATCGGCTGGTGTGTCTCCCTCCAGCCTTCTTTTAATAGGCCTCGCCCCGTCTTCTCTGACTTGAAATGTTTAGGATCCTGCAAAGCAAGGAGAACCACGATTGAAAAACCTTGGCTGAAAAGTCCCCATTTGCTAGCTTGTTAATTGTCTGTTTTAAGGCACAATGGAACCATGCTAATAAACACTAAGGGTATGTCTACACTACCTGCCAGACCGGTGGGCAGCGATCGATCCAGCGGGGATCGATTTATCATGTCTTGTCTAGACGTGATAAATCGACCCCCGAGCGCTCTCCCGTTGACTCCTGTACTCCACTGCCACGAGAGGTGCAGGCAGAGTTGACGGGGGAGTAGCAACAGTCGACTCACCGCGGCAAAGACACCACGGTAAGTCGATCTAAGTACGTCGACTTCAGCTATGTTATTCACGTAGCTGAAGTTGCATAACTTAGATCGATTCCCCCCCTCCTCCTCCCCAGTGTAGACCAAGGCTGAGTAAAAATAACACAATTTGCTTAAATGAATGGCAGGATATAATAAGATACATGAGGCCAAATCCTGGTCTGTTACCCAAAAGCCAGTGCATTGATGGCAGCAGTAGATACTTGGTGATGCTGTGAAGCTCATTGGGCACAAAAGACATTGGGCCATAGCAGGGCATGATGCTACAGGTCATTTTAGTACAATGCACTATGAGGCACTGTTTATTGCTCAAGGAGCAACAGGTCTATTTCCAATGAGACCTACTAGCGTATTCTATAGTTGGCGGCATACATACACACCTGACAGTGGTCCAGCTACATCCCTATTCCTGAAAACCATATCTCTTTTGGCATATCACACCCACACAACATGGCAGATCTGCCAGCAGACTCTTGTGGGCCATCAAAGGGTGTCAGCTGGACAGCCCCTTTGCATGCATCACTACTTGTGTGAAGATCTGTGGCTGACTGCACTCTTCTTCTTCCATACCCACTGCAGGAGTTAGCTCAATGTAATGCACTAACGTGAAAATGCAGGGCGTTGCTCAACCTGGAGCAGCAAGGGAGCCAGATGGGATGACTCCTGTTGAATCTCATCCTTAGCTATAAACCAACTAACTATTGGAAGTTTAAAGTTAATGTAATGGCAGGGGGAAATATCCAATGTGTTTTTTTTTTTAAATTACAAAAACTCTTGTACACATCGTGTGTAAAGAAACTAGAGAAGGGAAAGCAGAGATTCCATTGTGCTGTATGTCTGCACTTTAGAGCCAGCATATAAAAATAAAATGTGTAATAGTGACAGTACAAGTGGTCGGAGGGACTAGCTGTCCCAAATGTATACCTGTCTGAGACATTAGGCACATACTCAGATTGGCTAATGCCTTCTGCCACTCACATCACTGTGGCTATGCTCTTATTTTTAGCTCTTGCTCAATCAGTTTGCATGGGTAGATCTCCTCGATTTGGGAAGTACACCCTCCAGTTTGAAGACACTATATACATAAATCCTGCCTGCATTTTATTCTGGACTCAGCAAATCATTTGGATGGTTAATAAACAGAAACAAGTCAAGGGTGAAAAAACCCAAAAAACCCAACACAGCCAAGCTTCATTATCTATGTGTTGGAAGCAGAGTTACTCACCTGTGTGCTCCTTTATGAATTTATCAAAGGCCTTATCATCTACAGCCTTAGACCTTGTGTATTCATTTATAAGTGTGCAAAGTGAATGCAAAGAAGCCATAAAATGCTACAATCCCAATTTGGTAGCATATTACATGCACTCTGCGGAGATGTCAATGACAACACAAGTCATGAGGGCAGTGAAGAACCAGGGTTCTAATGTTCAAACCCAACTAGGAGCACTGAAAAATTATAAAGAACTCTGTCTCTGAGGTTGAGGAAGCAAGTTTTAAGCCTATGAGAGAACCACATTATGGATATAATCAACAGATGGTAAAGCATACAAGTGTACATCATCTGTTTGAAGGGCTTGACAATGCCATTGTAAATTCTAAACTAACTTGTATATTACCAGTTGATCATGAAACTTTATCAAGTTGGAACCTCCAGTAACATGGACAAAACCCTGAAGGCACTGTAATTTCAACATCAGCTATTTGATTTTCCAGTAAGTCAAGGAAAGCCAAGAAGTATGATACTAAATATATAGTTTGAGGGGACAGTGAAGCCAAGACACCAATTGCTATTGAAAGCAAAGACATTACATCCAGTATTGATTCTTAAAATGAAATCGCTTTCAGGTTCTCCAAACTCATTGCCCATGTAATAAACTGTATTTTAAAAATATGGTTGTTTTGGAGATGTGGTCATGAGAAGACAGCCAACTTGTCTTCAGGGTTTATTTTAAACAACACAAAAAGATGCCCTTGGTTTAGGTAGGATAAACAAGAAACACTTAGAGATTAGTTGCTGTTTATTTGCATTTGTTTGTTAATTTTTATGTATCTGGCCTTATGTCTATACCTGCTAATTGCACCTTGGCAATCTTGGACAGGATTCACCATTCAATGTTCATTTTCAAATGAATAAGGACAGGGAAGTAATAATGAATTTACAATACAACTCCTTTAATGTACACTCAAAATCAAGTTCAGCTGTGCCCTACTCCCTGAGGCCTTGATCCAGGAAAGCTTGTGCTTAAGTCCATACTATTTAGAAAAACACTTAAATATGCGGCAAAGAGTCCTGTGGCACCTTATAGACTAACAGACTTATGTTGGAGCATAAGCTTTTGTGGGTGAATACCCAGATGCATGTAGTGGAAATTTCCACAGGCAGGTATAAATATGCAAGCAAGAATCAGGCTAGGGATAACGAGGTTAGTTCAATCAGGGAGGATGAGGCCTTCTTCTAGCAGTTGAGGTGTGAACACCAAGGGAGGAGAAACTGCTTTTGTAGTTGGCTAGCCATTCACAGTCTTTGTTTAATCCTGAGCTGATGGTGTCAAATTTGCAAATGAACTGAAGCTCAGCAGTTTCTCTTTGAAGTCTGGTCCTGAAGTTTTTTTGCTGCAGGATGGCTACCTTTAAATCTGCTATTGTGTGTCCAGGGAGGTTGAAGTGTTCTCCTACAGGTTTTTGTATATTGCCATTCCTAATATCTGATCTGTGTCCATTTATCCTTTTACGTAGGGACTGTCCAGTTTGGCTGATGTACATAGCAGAGGGGCATTGCTGGCACATGATGGTGTATATTACATTGGTGGACGTGCAGGTGAATGAACTGGTGATGGTGTGGCTGATCTGGTTAGGTCCTGTGATGTTGTGGCTGGTGTAGATATGTGGGCAGAGTTGGCATCAAGGTTTATTGCATGGATTGGTTCCTGAGTTAGAGTTACTATGGTGCGGTGTGTAGTTGCTGGTGAGAATATGCTTCAGGTTGGCAGGTTGTCTGTGGGCGAGGACTGGCCTGCCTCCCAAGGTCTGTGAAAGTGTGGATTGTACAACCCATCCTGGACAACAATCTCTCACTTTCACAGACCTCTGTGACCTATTAGTCTGTTAGTCTATAAGGTGCCACAGGACTCTTTGCCACTTTTACAGATCCAGACTAACACGGCTACCCCTTTGATACTTGACTTAAATATGCACTTCACTTTAAGCACAAGCTTCAGTTGATGTCCTGAATAAGAGGCTAAATGAGGATGAGCTAGGGAAGAGGCAAACTGGTGAGACTACTCTGTTTGTATTTCCTGCCACTCACTGTGAGCTTCTCTCTCACTTGGTAGTATTCTTTTTCTAATGTTTATAGTTAGCCCCAATGACTTGGCTTGTGATTTGATACATAAACTGAAGCTTTACCAGGAACCTTTTTTGTTAACCAGGCTCAAATGAAGAGATGTTCTTGCCATCTTTCTGAAAATCATTACTTTCACATCCTTCTCTAAATGTGAGTGCAATATTCTCTGCTTTCAACCCTAGAGCACCATAAAAAACAAATCAGCTCCAGCACATAACAGAGTAACATATGACTTCATATCACAAATCAGTGTCACATATTATTTGCCCATCTTCTCATTCAATAAAGCTTGACCTCAGCTTGTTCTAGATATTTGAAAAAAATTGTTATATAACTGATAATTGCCTGAAGCAAACAGTTCAATAAAAAAAAGTAAGATGTGGAATTCTAATAGATGGATCCTTGAATTTAGAAACAGTTTACAGCAATAATGTAGAATGATTTCAAATATTCTGACACAATATGCATGCAGTAAATAAATATTCTTCTTCGAGTGCTTGTTTATGTTAATTCCAAACAGGTGTGCGTGCACCACATGCACGACAGCTGGAAGATTTTTCCCCTAGCAGTATCGGTAGGGTCGACCTGGATGCCCCCTGGAGTCATGCCTTCATGGCGCCCAAAATAGGGTTCTGTCGACCCAACCCCCACTCAGTTCCTTCTTACTACCTGTGATGGCTAGCTGGAACTCCCTGTTGCTCTTGCCTCAGCAAGCGCGTGTTAGTGTATATAGTTAGTTAGTGTTAGCGTTAGTGTAGTAGTTTTTTCCTTCGGGGGTTCCCCCCCACCGATGTTTTTCCCCGGCACTGGGTTATGCCTTGGTCTCTGGGCTTTAAACCATGCTCGGACTGTGGCAGGTTTATGCAAAAAGTGACCTGCACACTACGTGCTTGAAGTGTCTAAGCGAGGGGCGTCTTAGAGACAAGTGCAAAATCTGTAGAAATTTTTGCCCCGGGATTCTTAAAAACATGGAGGAGTGCATCCGAGTGTTGTTTATGGAGGCAGCACTTCGTCCTCAGTCAGAGCCGGGTGTGGCGGATCCGACTTCAAGTGCTGCATTCTTGGTGCACAATGCTCCAGTACCGTCCATGTGCGAACCGGTGCCGAAGAAGGACTCTGCTAGAGACCCTTGGCACTGCCATGGCTCCGCCTACAGGCCCCAGACATCGGTGAGGCACCAGTCGCACTCCCCGGTGCCCCACAAAAGGAAAAAGGCTGACAGAGGGCACTCCCCAGCCAGGTATAAATACCAGTTGGCCAACAAGCCCCTATCGGGTACCCATTCGGTGGGGATTCCATTGACTCCTGCCCCGAGATGGATCCAGTTGAGTCCAGACCAGCACTGCTCACTGGCGCGCCGCCACAAAGACCTCCAGCTCCTCTCTACACCAGAGACACTCGAGGCAGCAGTGGACCTTTTGGCGCTTACAGCACCACCCTCACTTCCTAGGCGAGAGATCACCAGCACCAGTTCCGGGCCTGGTACATTCTGTGGGCAAACTGGCGATGATGTTGGCCTTTACGTGTCAGCCTTTACGTGTTCCTGCCCACCCCGCTTGTTCACAAGGTACTCCTCAAAATATGGAGGGAACAAGCTTTGGCGATACTGGTAGCTCCAGCCTGGCCCCGCCAATACTGGTACACATCGCTTCTGGAAATGTCCATGGAAGCCCCAATCACCTTGCCGCTCTTCCTGGACTTAATAACTCAGGACATGGATGCCTTCAGTACCCGAACCTTGAGTCATTGCACTTCATGGCATGGAAGCTCCATGGCTGAACCCGATGAAGCTTGCCTGCTTGGACTGGGTTAGACAAGTCCTCCTAGACGGTAGGAAACTCTCCACCAGGGCCAGGGACGGCTATATGAATTTTGCTGCCCCAAGCAGTCACCGCCGAATTGCTGCCTCCGCAACAGTGGCAGAGCTGCCGCCAAAAGCCACAGTGGCGGGAACAGTGGCGGAGCTGCCGCCCAATTGCCACCGCAGGACACGGACTGCCGCCCCATTCTAAATGCCGCCCCAAGCATCTGCTTGGAAAGTTGGTGCCTAGAGCCGACCCTGACCAAGGCTACCTACCTTGCCAAGTGGAAGAGATTTTCAATCTGGGCGGCACAGCATCATTCATCTCTGACTCTTGCCACTATCCTGCTTATATTGGACTACCTCCTCCATCTCAAGCATCAAGGTTTGTCCATGTCGTCAGTAAGGGTTCACCTGGCCACCATTTCAGCCTTCCATCCAGGTATGGTGGGTCGGTCTTCACCAACCCTATGGTCAGTCGTTTTCTGAAAGGTCTCGACAGGCTATATCCACAGGTCAGGCAACTAATCTCAGCTTGGGACCTCAACCTCGTCCTTTCTAAACTGATGGATCTGCCCTTTGAATCACTGGCGATGTGCTCCCTGCTCTATCTCTCATACATGATGGCATTTCTGGTAGCAATAACCTCAGCCAGGAGGGTGTTGGAGCTCAAGGCATTAACATCAGAGCCTCCTTACACCATGGTCTATAAGGACAGGGTGCACCTCAAGCCGCACCCAGC